>NC_055987.1:116564660-116868825 GCF_018446385.1 Zingiber officinale
ATTAGTCATGAACCAACTTGGTTTAGCTGTGAATCAAACCAAGGTGTTAATGGGCTAATTTTTGGTCAAAGGATAATGGGTTGAATTTGGGTTTTCTAATCCAACTCATTAAAGAGGATTATATATAGATGTAATTAGGAGAGAATTAGATAGAAGTTTCATTATTTGATTGATTGACTTTTGGAAACCCAATTCTCCTCTCCCTCTTCTCTCTTTCCCACTGCCAACAACAAGGAGGCTCCCCTCCTTGTTGTCGTGACCACCACAAGGAAGAATTTCTTCCTCGTGTGCTTCCTTATTCTTCCTCTTGATCCCTCTTATTCGCTCGTGGCTAGTAACTTTTGAACGTGAGGCTTATACTCAAGGAGTTGTCTAGAGGAGCTCGACGTGGATACAAATAGAGGTGAGGTTCAACAATGTTGCTATAAATTCCTTCTCCTCAGAAAGGTCCTGTCAATCTCTGATCAAATGGTAGCAGCTGTCCTGAAAGGTTAGCTCTACGCATACAAAAGAAAAGAGAACAAGATAGAAAATATGACAGCAAGAAATAAAAAAAAATGAATGCAGTAAGGAAGAAGAGTGAAAATATTTTATTATTAGTAGATTTTTTTTATATAGAGAATAAATATAACAAAGCCTAGTCTAATCCAATATGACTTAGCTAGTGTTATGGACGCAGTCCCCGGCAACGACGCCAAAAACTTGTTATGCTTCCGCAAGTGTACAGATTCGTCGTTAGTAATAAAAATATCGATCCCACAGGGACTGACTATAAGCACTAGCAATCGTTCACTTAGGGTTAGCTAGACTACCAGTGGTCTTTGAATAAGCTAAGGAAAAAGAATAGTTGGGAGAGAGAGTCGAGAGTCGCAAGGTCGAAATATTCACTTGGTGATGAGGAGTTCTAGGGGGTCGGTTTCGTCGTGGTAGTATTGATGTGTCTCATTTTATCCTACTCTAGCTGTCCTTATTCATGCTATTGCCGGAAGCTAAAGCAAATATTCTTAAGTGCCAAAATATGGTAATGCCCTAAGAAGTCTTGTCATGGTTTACCCCTGTCACTAGGGAACCTCGGCAAATCTTGAGGACACGACTCTAACTGGCAAATTAAGAATAGTGAGTAAAGCTAAGCCTGGTCTCTCGCTCCCTTGGGGAGAATTTGCCTTTCATCTCAAGGAACTATCCTAGATGTCTATGAACGGGTTACCTCTATCACTAGGGCCCCTCGGGTATACGATCTAAAGGCAATCCTCTACGAGGCTAACAAGTTCTTCACAATCAAAATCAATTGAAATAAAGCATGAAAGTTCATCCAACAAGTATAAACACAATACGAGTTTTACATCAATCCATACCACGACTACTCCCTAATCCCAGAACAAGGGATCTACTCCATGAATGCTAGAGAAATATCCGAAAACATAGTATGGACAAACATATCATTCTAAGCAAGTAAGAGGGAATATGCTTATCAGATGTCGAAGAGTGGCCTTCGGATCCAACTCTCTGCTTCTGGAGTCGATGTGGTGGTGGGAGTTCGCTGAACGGCGGTCCAAAACGGCGTAGAATTGCTCCAAGATCCTTATCTCCCTGACGGCTCGCCTCCCTCCTGGCAAAAAGGGTTAATACCCTTTTATAGCCTAGGGTTTGGTCGCGACGACACGATCATGTAAAGGTGGCACGGCCGTGCCCTTCTCCGATTCTGGTGTGGTTGCACGACCGTGCAGGGTCGCACGGTTGTGTAGCCCCTAGGCTCTGTCTCCTGGGGCACGGTCGTGAAAGGGTGCACGACCGTGCAAGTCTTCTTCTCTGCCTGGGGTGGCACGACCGTGCAGGGTTGCACGGTCGTGTGCTTACTGGCTACTATTTTGGTCGCACGGTCGTGCAGGGTTACACGGCCGTGTACTCTTCCTCTCCTATTTGGCCACATGTCCATACAGGGTTGCACGACCATGTTGTCTGGTTGGTTCCGGTGCATCAATACTCTCCGTTCAAGCTCCGAAAATCTTCCCTATCAACATAAAACCAAACAAAGAGCAGATATCCGAACAAAACAATAGATATGATGAACACAAGATAAAAGATGCGATCATGTGAAGAATATATGTGCATAAGTCAAGTGAATGTGCGCTAAAACATGCGTAAAAGATCATAATATTTGCGCACATCAATCACTTTCTTGATCTCATATTTTGTGAAGCCCTTCTTTTTCTTGTACAATTTTCATACAAGGTTAACGAGCTTGGTAGTAATCTCATTATTATCTTCTAAGTCAGATTCATCTTCAGGCTTAGGTTCAGTTCGGCACTTGATTTTTGGTTCCCGCGTTCTACTTATACCTGTGACCAAAGCAATACCTTTCTCAACCGGCAATGTATTAGTCTGTTCATGAAGTTCAAATTTTGAAAATAACTCATCCAATTTAATTAATGAAAGATCCTTAGATTTGTAAGCATCTACCATGGATGCCTACAACATATTCCTTGGAAAGGCATTACGTGAGTACCTAATAATGTCACGATTCTCTACCTTTTGCCCGATTGCGAGTAGTGTGTTAAGCAGGGCTTGGATTCGAGCATGGAGTTTACTTGCCGACTCACCATTCTGCATTTTAATATTGTATAACTTATTTAAAATCAAGTCGCATTTGCTTACCTTAGTTTCAGAGGTGCCCTCGTGCAGCTCGATTAGCTTTTTCCATAATTCCTTAGCACTGTTGAAGGGGTCGACCTAGTTCATCTCTTCTTTGGTTAGGCCACATTGAAGAGTCTGGGTTGATTTTGTATCGGCTTCAATCTTCTTACAGGTTGGTGCACCCCATTTGTCGTAGGGAATGAGAGCTCCATCTTCTATAGGATATGTGAATCTTGTCTGGATAATTATCCACATTTCCACTTGAGTTTTGAGGTGGTACTCCATCCGGCTTTTCCAGTACCCGAAGTCTTCACTAGAGAAAAGAGGTGGACTAGCGATGTTATAGCCTTCTTAATGGGCCATTTAGAAAAAGCTTGTACACAATAAAAAAAAATGATAAGTGTCTCAAGACTTGGTCTTGGATTAGTAGTGCTGGAGAAAAGAATAAAATAAGGGTGTTTCATGAATTTTGAGAAAATAATAATAATAAAATATTATGACAAATTTTGTTAAATGTAATATTTCACAAACTCATACTAATGGTGAAAAAATGAAAGTGAATTTTTCAAAATAAAATTTGGAGGGAAAAATGAAAGGTGTAAAGAGTATGTGCAACGGAAAAGAAATAAGGAAGGAAGGAGAAAACAACCAAGCTAACACCACCGTTGTTCGGAGCCTGTGACGACTCCTACTCCAAGGCCCGCGATCGTTGATCTCTTTCATTAAGCAATCACTATAGTTTCAAAAATCTTTATAGAAATTGAATACAGAAATGACAAGTACATGTAATTTAAGTGCTACAAAATCGACAACTTTTAAAGATCTAGAGAGTCGTGCTTTCAGTCATCGGAGTTGCGTAGTGGAGTCGTAGGAAGGTCTTTTGGAGTGGAGCATAAGAAAGCAATTGTAAATTGGAGTTGTTATTGAGCATCTGGTCGAGTACTCCTTTTATGGGTTGTTAAAGGAGCCTTCAACCCCATTAAAGTCGCCTCCAGCTAGTATCCTTATCCCCAAATCCGTGGAGACGATAACTCCCATATTTTGTGAACTTTATCCCTTCGAAGGCACCTTCAAGCTCATGGAAGGTGCCTTCCTTCTGGTATCCAAGGTGCCTTCAGGTGCTTTGAAGGTGCCTCCATGCCTCTTCCGAGCGGGCCTTTGGCCAAGCCACCTGAGGCGCCTCTAATAGCCCCGGAGGTGCCTTAAACACTGCTCATCCGAGCCTTTGTGTGATTTTCACTCCCTGTAAGATATGTTAGTCCAAAATATCAAACATACCCTACAAAACAAAGTTAGCATGATAAAATATCATTAATAGAACTGTTTGACAGGCTTTGGACTATCGGGTTCTAACTTTTCCTAGAAATCCTAGGTCGAATCGATGCCTACTGTTCCCTCAATGGGGAACGCGTCCTCACCTACTCCTCTTAGGAGAAAATATCTTTTGCTAAACTAGTCCTCCAGACTGATTGGATATTTTCTCAGTGTCTGAGATGTCAAGACTGTTAGTACCCCAAGGTAGTTTTGATGTGATCAACCAAGTCAGGTTAGGTCCAGTTGGTTTTTAACCTTGTGTCTAAATGTGAAGGAACTTAGGAGTACAGGAAGTTGAGCAAAAGATGTAGCTAGTGAGAAGGACGGCATGGGAGAGAGCTGACTGGTTCGGTGCGTCCGAGGGATGAGGTGTTGTGGAAGAGTCTGCGAGTGGACAAGAAGAAGGCACGCGGTGTTTCCGTGGGACGAGAAGTTGGAGCGGAAGATTGCTCAAGGAGACAAGAAAAAGACGCAGCTAGCGAGAAGGACGACACAGGAGAGAGCCGACGAGCTCGGTACATCTGAGGGACGAGGCACTACAGAAGAGTACACGAACGAACGAGAAGGAAGCACACGGCGATTCCGAGGGACGAGAAGCCAGGAGCGGAAGGTTGCTCAAGAAGGCCGAAAGTTAGATTTGGGTGAGCCCTATTCTGGATGGTCGAGGTCACCCAAGTGAGCATGGAACCGGAGCCGAAGACCCGGACCAAATAATCAACAAGATGTTGAATTTTTGGCTCTAAGCGCCTGGACCTGTCTGGGGCACCCTGACCTATCCGGGGCACCTAGACCTAGTCACTCCGGGTGCCCGGAACCCTTTCGGGCGCCCGGAGCAGAATATTATCTAGAACCCAACGTGGTGTGTTCCGTTACGATGGGGATAAAAGTTTATCCCTTCCCAGGTGCCTGGAACCCTTCCAGGCGCCCTGACTAGGGCTATGAAAATAGCCCTGGTTCAAATGGTTAAAAAAACACTGGAAAACACTTGTAATTGATTTTACTCAATTCTAGCTTTGTTATTGTGAGCCATTAACATTGTAAGAGGCTTCTTTGCTTGAAAGAGAATTTGTTTAGTGCGCCTTCAACTTCCTTGGATTAACAACCTCCCTGGTTGTAACCAAGTAAACCCTTTATGCCTCTTCATTTTAATCTTTTATTTTGGTTATGCAAGTGTTAAGTATAAAGTTGTAAGTTCGAGGAAGGTGTGCTTTAATTTTGTAGGGCTATTCACCCCCTCTAGCCAGCCACTCAAGGGTCCTACAATGACTTCATGTTGAACGTTCGATCCCCGACCCGTCTAGTCTTCTACCCGGTGTCCGTGACCCCCGGGACTTTCACCTAGTGTCTTCGACACTAGGATTTTGCCCAACGTCCTCGACCTACCCAGGCTTTGTCCAGTCCCCCAAACCAGGACTTTGTCACCTAATCGTAGCTAGGATTTTTCACCTTCCTAGCCTAAAGTAGGATTTTCCCTTGCCTAAGATCACTTAAAACTTTCCTGCACACTCATTTTAACTTGTTAGACAATAAGAACCTAAACTTTGAGCCCTTTTCTATAATAAAAACTAAGGTTTGATCATCTGGTGCTCCCTACACCAATATTTGGTACATCTATGTGGGCTGCTTATTATGCAACTACGTGTTTATGTTCTTTCTATTCTAGCCATGTGGGTTGTGTATATAACTACATGGTTGTATATGTTCTAGCTGTGTGGGATATTGATAGCTTATGAGTAGCCTTGTGGCATTGTATACATGTTTCATTTGTCACTGATACAGGGGAGATGCTATCTGTTTGTCGGGTAGAGACTCCTCTAGGGTGTGATATTCTTGGATTTATCTTCCTTGATGTTTAGACATTCGTGCTTGTGGTGTCCCTTCTTGTTGCATCCAAAAAAGGTGATACTTGATTTGTTGATGTTTAGTTTGACGATCTTTTGAAGGTCCTTGTTGCTGAACTCCTTCTTTCTCTTGGTGAACATTCTCCTTACCATATTCACTAGTTTCTCCTCTACATCTAAGTCTGGTTCAGACTCAGATTCTATCTCTAGTTTAGACTTGTTCTTTGTCTGCTTTTTAGAACATGCAAGGAAAGCTACACCTTTCCCGATATTTTGAGTGTTAGTCTATTCGTGTAGATCTAGTCCATAGAATAGTTTATCTAATTTAAGTTTATTTAAATTCCTTAAAATTTTGTAGGCATCTACTACATATGTCTACAGTGTGTTTCGGGGAAATAAATTCAGGGCATACCTTATTACATCCTTGTTCTCTAGTTGGCGATCGATTAAGTGGAGCTCATTCAAAATATCCTTGATTTTTGCGTGTAGTTGAGTTGCTATTTTTCTGTCCTATATTTTAATATAAAATAAACTATTTAATTATAAATCTCTTTTGGTTACCTTTGCATCACTTGTGCCTTCGTGCATCTCGATCATCTTATCCCAAAATTCTTTTGCATTCTTGAATGATCCAATCTGGTTGAGTTCTTCCCTCGTCAGTCCACATTAAAGCATGTTTACTTCTTTGTTGTCAATTTGTGCTTTTTTATTCATATCTATATTCCAGTTCTCCAAGTTGAGGATATTTTTGTTGCTTCATCAATTTTCTCCTTATACCCATGTAGAATAGAAAACCATTGGTTGATGTTGGTTTTCATATAGACTTCCATCCTTTTCTTCCAGTAGGAGAAGTAGTCTCCATTGTATAGTGGTGGATGAGCAGTGTTGTAGCCCTCTCTTTGTGCCATTTAAAATTGATTTTTGCACAAACAAAAAAACTAGAAAGAAGTACCAAAACTTGGTCATGGATTAGTAGTGCAGGGAAAAAACTCTAGAATAAAACTTGAGTGATGTTGCACCAATTTTGAGCAATTTGAGGAAATTATAGCGAAAAAAAATGTTTAAAGAGGCAATAGTGCCAGTTTAGATTAATTTGAAAAGCTCAAAAGTCACCAAAGTAAAGAGAAACATAATAGGAAAATAAGCCTTAAGTATTGTTTATTAGGGCCGATTTTGCTTTCTAACTCCTACAAAAATATGTTAATCTAACAAAAAAATATTTAATCTATAAAACAAAATTAGCACAATAATAAGGCAACAGTAATTATTAGTTCTTATCTTTCCAAGACCAAAAACTAGTTATGGTCTCAATTTAGGTTTTTAAAATGCACCTAAATTGGACTTGCGCCTAAAGTCCTCAATTGGGACTCATCCTCACTAGAACTCTTTCCTCCAGTGACTTACCTTACCATGCAGAATCGCTTGACTCCCTCATGGTCCACCAGGTCTTCTCGCCAGTTGTCAGGTCCTCTGACCCAACTGGACTTCGGCCAGCTGTCAAGTCTTGTGAACCCAGTCAGACTTTCCACCAGCTATCACTCCTTAACCTATCTAGATTTCTACACCAGCTATTAGGTCCTCTAGACCTAGCTAAATTTCAACCTAGTGTCAGATGAATCAAGTCATACACACTTGGTAGAAAGGTTAGATCACACAACACATTTAATTTTAATCCAATTATCATTCATCAAAACGTAGGTTTTACCTTCGGTGACAAATGCACCAACAAGAAGCTTTAAGAATTGTATCTCAAATTCTCTTCGAAGTGCCTCCACTTCTTTCTTATATAGGTGATCTCTTAAGAGTAATCTATATTACTCGACTAGATCATTAAAAGTCATGTGCTTAACCTCCATTCTTCAATGATCCATGGGTCTTTCCCCTATAGTGAGCAACTTTGTCGATATAGTTAGGTTGTCTCTTTGAACCAAGTTCTTAAGATCTCCAGTTTGCATATGTTAAGTTTCCTTTGCACCAATATTTCTCATCAACATCAAGCTCATAGCTCATGATGAACCTATAACTAACTGTCTATTTAATCCTTTGGTTAGCGGATCTATTATGTTATCCTTTGACATCACATAGTCAACAATGATAACTCCGGTTGAAAGTAGTTTTCTAATGGTATTATGTCTATGATATATTGTTAGCTAGAGCCCTAGAGCCAATCATTTGATGATTGTATTATGGACTTGTTGTATCATATTATATATAAATAAAAGGCATTTGTTTTGGTTATTATACTTACTTGTATTGGTGCCAAATAAACTAAGTATAATAGCGTCCTTGAGTAGAAGGTTCTCACCTATATCAATCGGTTAGTTGAACCGATAGTGAAATGATATAGGGAACACTACTCTTAATCATTCCTAGTCGAGTATTAATATTCAGGGACAATGTTAATGCAATAAGACTAGCATGTAGGTCAACTCGATGACTTGATCTCACAAGTCATGGATATAAAGATATCAAGTTGACACATGGGTATACATTAAAGAATGTATACTGAATGATCTACCATGAGAAAGTATCATGGATCGTTATATGAGTGTCATATACTTTCTCATGTGGCTATTAGTATGACTACTAGTCCTTAGACCTGAAGTCACCATGGATCCCTACATAAGGAGTTATGTACTTTGGTTTCGTCAAACGTCACCCATAACTGGGTGGACTATAAAGGCGATTACTGGGTATGTAACAAATTATGCGGAGGGATGTGAGTGATGTAGATGGGATCTATCCCTCCTATATGACGGGAGAGACATCGGTATTTTTGATAGAGTGAGACCAC
Organism: Zingiber officinale; assembly: GCF_018446385.1. Taxonomy (NCBI): domain Eukaryota; kingdom Viridiplantae; phylum Streptophyta; class Magnoliopsida; order Zingiberales; family Zingiberaceae; genus Zingiber; species Zingiber officinale. The sequence continues at coordinate 116,573,244 of NC_055987.1, forward strand.
GAAGTGCATGGCCATGCCCAAATGAATCAATATGAGATATTGAGCTCATTTGATTTAGTGAGTCTACTTGGAGTTCAAGATTTAGATTGGTCAGAGGATGACACGGTCTATGCCTCACATTGATCAATCTAGATGTCTAGGATAGAAGGACACTTGTCATATTTTGTGAGGAGTCACAATTAGTAGTCACAAGGTGATGTTGGATCTCAACATTCTTGTAACTTGGGTAGTAATGATGTGTTGCTAGATACCGCTCATTACTTATGCTCCTAAATGGGTTTAGGGCATTGCCAACGTTACAAGAACCTATAGGGTCACACACTAAGGACAATTAGATGGAGATTAGGTTCATATGATGAACCAAGAGGATTAGATTCATTTGATGAATCAAATTGGATTAAGAGTAATCCTAATTGGGCTAATTGAGTTGGACTCAAGTTGATTCATGTGTTCAATGAGTCTAATTTAGATTATGACTCATTGAATCAATTTAATTAAATGAATTACATTCATTATATTAAATTGGCTTGAATTAAATGGTTGGATTAGATCAACCATGAGAGAGATTAAGTCAAGTTTGACTTGACTTGAGAGGAAGAGGAAAAGTCAAGTTTGACTTGACTTTTTGCCACATCATTAGTGAGTTGGCAAGATGTGGACCAATGATGATGCTCCACATCATCATGGTTACTTAAGTGAGATGTCACCTCATGGAGGTTACAATTCTTCACTTTAATGGCTCCACATTAATTGCACTTAATGTGGAAATGGGGGTTACACCTTTTGAAAGTGGCCGGCCACTATTGTGATGGGATGGAATGAATTTTTCATTTAAGGCACATTCACTTTATCCTCTTTCTCAAGCTCTCCCTCTCCCTCTCCTCCTCTACCATTGCCGAGACCCTTTGGAGTGCTAGCACACTCTAAGGCTCTCTCTCCATTGAGTTGTTTGTGTGGATACATATAGAGAGTTGTCTACGTTGACAACTTCGAGATCCGGCACCATTTGGACGAACGAGAACGCGAAGGGCTTCGCTTCAAAGGTATAACCTTTTTCCCTTGTAGATCTAAGTGTAGATCTAGGTAAACTCATACTCGTAGTTTTTCGAAAAATTTTATTCTTCGCACGGATCCGTTGGCTAGGGAGATTCGGGATTTCCGCGACGTGAAAAGCGGTTTTCGCCACCCGAAAATCCCAACATATATATGTCTAGACTTACTATTATATAGATAACTCTGTGCATGATAACCAACATTTGGACAAATTATTTTAGTATTATTTCTCGATATTTTTGTCTTCTCTTATATCCAAAATTAGATTTTTAGTATGTTTCACGAGTTTAGATATTTTGTAGTCTTCATTTCAATTTTTATTCATTTGATGGATATTATGACTATGATTTGATTATATTTTATTATACAAGAATTAAGAGAGACAATAATTGAAAAGAAGAGCATCGGTTTGGTCCAATGATGGTTTAATTTAATTGCCAAAGGGTTAGAAGAGAGAAACAAAACAAGAAGTCTCATTCCAAAGGCCAATTTCAAAAGCCTAAGAAGAAATTTGCAATTGAACTGGATCAATTTGGTTCAGTGGCTCGATTTGGTTTAGCCCAGTTCAAGAAGGGTTGGTTCAATTATAGATTAAAAGGGCAAATTTTGTGCAATCAAATTCGTTTCGATTGGGCTAGGGCTTCGCATTTTCCTTCCTTCTCTTCCAAGCACCCCTTCCATTTTCTCCCGATTTAAGATGAAGAAGTGATGGCGGCAGCTTCTGGTGGATTTGCAGCAACGGCGATCATTTGGCAATGCTGGAGTGGTATCTCTGACGAGGTTCTTCATCCACCTCGCATTCCAAGCTTCGGAGCCCTTTGTCGGATGTAGTGAAGAAGGTAGGAGCTTAGAGATTCCAACAACCACTTCGCCTTCACTAGAGTAGTTCTGGCGGAGTTCATCCACGCCCCTGCACCAGGGTCAGAGCTCAAAGCTTCTCTAGAGAGACAGTGAAGAAGGCAGCAGCAACTCAGATTTTTGGCAGCGCTTTCCCCTGCATAGGAGGAGTCTAGTCGGCGTTCTTCCAAGCTCCGACACCGCACAACCTATTCTCCTAGACACGGTGAAGAGGGCAGAGCCAATGTTGATGGATCTTGGTCAGAACTCCTTCACATCCAGCAGATTCCCTTCAAAGTGGTTTGCTTGGAGGAAATTGTGCTTCCACTGTCGTCGATTGCATCTTTGACCAGTAGCATCGTCATCCACCAAAGTCAGGAGGATTGCGAGTGACAATAGAGTACTCCTAAGTGGTTCCATTAGTGATAGGCAGAACACTTCTCATGTTTGATCGAGGAATTAGATTAGTTATTTAGGATTTAATTACTTTTCATGTTTGTTTATTTCCATTACAATTGCTTAATTACTGTCTTTGTAATTTCTCTTGTTTTAGTATCTTATCTATTGATGGTGATTCTTGTGTCATAATGTGACAATGCGGTGCAGGGTAGTCTTTGATAGCTAGGTTTACTGATTAATTTCATTTATGCATGTTAATTGTCGTATCCATAGTGTAGAGTGATATTGTGCTATAGGTTTATCTTTGTTGATTAGTTAGAATTTCATTTACTCTATTAGGTTTAGAGAATAAAATCCCCAAACAAAAACCCTCCTTGTTTGACTTGGTCTGAAAATAAATGTCTTACCATTAGTTCTACGAGGAAGATGACCCAGGCCCTCTACCATACTTATTATAGGCTAAGGGATTTGGTTGATTAGAAATTGTTAATTGGTTCGCTGTGCGATCGACCGACGTCGTCACCTGTGATCAAACGTCCAAGCTGCCTCGATACCCTAGCAAGCAGCCTCTGCCGGTGCCACTTCTCTAATGCACCACCTCACCACTAGCCCCTCTCCCTTTCCACGCAACGCTGACAATACTCAACATTGACATTATCGCATCGGCAGTTGGCGTGTGCAGCCGCCACCCTCTTTTCCCATCGTACTTGATACGGGAACAAAATGATGGCCATGCTCGCTTACATGTCGCCACCACAAGCAGATCCATTGCTGTCGAGGGTGTCTTCGCTAGGGTCTTGCTCGACCGTCGTCGTCCGTCACCGACTCCAAGAAGCCACTACGGGCAGCCCCATCCCCCGGCCCATGACACACCTTACCGCTATCGCTGATTTGTCAGACACTAGCCCTCCATTGTCCCATTGTATGCCATCGCCGCTATAGACCTCTTGGCCACCGAAGGTCATCGTGCATCTGACCTCAACTACTAGCCAAAAACAACGGTCATTGCTACCACTGCAATGGCAGCCGACGACCCCCCAAAGCAGCCCAACTAGGTCATCACCAGCTAATTATGTCTACTGTCTGATGCCATTGCCGACCATTAGAACCATGGTAACAGCAAAGCTAATTAAATTAGGATTATAGTTTAATTAATGTTGGATTCATCGGGAGATTAAAGTTGTCATGTTTTGTTTAATTAACATGTTATTGATTTAGTAGGTTAATTAATTAGGTGATTAATTAAGATACAAATTTATCACAAGACAATTAGGATTTGATGAAATTGATTTGACATGATTAATATTAGGGGAATTAATGATTACGAGTAAAATGAAATAATAATCAGAACAACAATGGATTTATTAATAAATTGATTAGTTAATGCATTGATTAATTAATCAATTAATAAGTTTCTAATTAATATTATTTGATTAAATTGATAATTGATTTGGTATCTATTAAGAATTTACTAAGTTAGATTAATGGACTTGGTGGTTAATTGAATTGCTGATTGGATTAGTGATTATATAATTAATTTGTAGATTGATTAATTAATAGATGTATTAATAAGTTAACTTATTTAAAGATTAATTAATTGATAGGATGAGTTGATGGATTGATGTACGTATTATAGATGCTTAGAATTGTTTCATATCCTGTACTTATAGAATTTGAGAGTGAAGTAAACCCCTTCAACTTGACGATGGTTAGGACGATCTATATTTGAGGTGGATAGTTCCTGCTTTGACCTATATAGTTCTCTTGATCTTAGTGCATGATTTAATTATCTATATTTCATACATAATAGTTACTTACATTACTTTGACTCTACTCTATGTATTTTTTGAGTTGACATTTTCTGCTTGCACTTGTTTTAGTCTATTTTGATATTCATACAGTCTCATTATTATCTATTTTATTTTTGGTCATTTATGCTTATACTTTTATGGTAGCAATACTATACCGTAGCATAGTTGTAAAATATTGAACTACGTTACCAGCTTGATATTTATTCATACCTGTGTATTAGTGCTAAGATACAGTAGTGTAGAAGATAGAGTATCCTACTAGACCCTTGGTTGTTATTTAGGGTCAAGCATATATTTTAGTAAGATCATACCGTAGTATAGGATATTGAATATCTTACTAGACCCTTAGTTGTTATTTAGGCTCAAGTCTATACTTTAGTAAGATCATATCATAGTATATGATATCGAGTATCCTACTTGACATTTATTTGTTATTTAGGCTCATGCCTAAATGATAGTGAGGTTAGACTCTCTTATGTATCATCATATTGTTATACCTTGTCAACCATTATCTCTCATTCGTGGTTAAGAGAGTCGTCAGCAACATTTGTTATATCTTAACGACCATTGTCTCCCATTCATGGTTGAGAAAGTCATTAGCGACCGTTGGTATATCCTGTCGACTATTGTCTCTCATTCATGGTTGAAAGAATTATCAGCGACCATTGGTTTATCCTATTGATTATTATCTCCCATTCGTAGTTGAGAGAGTCATCAACAATCATGATACACAATCCGTAAGTGCACGATTGTCGTCAAGTAAAAAATATCGATCCCACAAGGACTATTGATTAAGCATTAGTTAACTTTGCACAATGAATTATCTAGACAATCGAAGGTTAGTTCACGAGCGCTTGAAAGAGAGAGTGTGTGAGTGAAAGAGAGAGCACAAGTGAGGGAAAAGAGAGTAAAGAGGGGTCTAGTGATTTGGGGAATGATTCTAGGAGTTCGGTTTCATTATGAAACTAGTTAATGTCCCTATGCATTGTTCATCTCTTTACCTCCATCCTTATGCATATGTAGGAAGTCTAACTAAATACCGATACTACCCCCACAACGGTCATATCAGAGTGCTACCCCTATTGGTATCCGATGCCACTAAATCGAAGAGACAACCTAGTAAGTCCGGTTAAAGGATGTCCTTGTGACTAGGGACTCTCGTTCATACAATCCCTAGATTATACAAGACACTTATTAACATAGGATTAGAGATAACTTATTAAGCCTAATTAGATACTTCCTTGTAGAGAATTATCCTCCCTTTCAAGGTGATACTCTAGATATTTGGTTAAAGGGATACCCTTGTCACTATGACCCCCCGGTCATACAATCTAGAGTATCGCCTTTACGGGGTGAATAATCAGTACACATCTACATGTTTACACCATTCTCACATTTCATCAAACACATAGAAGACACAATGCATATAGATCATAGCATAAACACTTCATTGAATAAGAAAACAAGCAAGTACATAGTTTATACATCAATATCACATCATAAATACTCCCTACATCCTGAGAATCAGTGGATCTACTCCATTTCAAGAGAATTAAAGTAAAAGACAATGAAAACAACAAATTACAACTCAATATATGGAAATAGATAGAAGAGAGTATTTATCCTCGAAGTCTGGAGTCTTTGGAGGTGTTTCCTTGCTCCAGAGGTAGACGGATAGGCAAAGATGAAGCTTCTAGGGCTCCTCCGAGGGGGAGAACCCTTCCCCAAGGAATGGGGGTGGAGCTCTAAGCTAAAGATGAGTCAAAGAATGAGTTTCTTGACTCTTTTATACCTCCTCTAAACTGCCCAGATTAACCAGGATTATAGGGGTTCGATAAAACTAGTATTTTACCTCTTAAATCTAATTTTCTCATGTTTAACTCTGAACTAAAGTTATATCCTTTGAAATTATCTATATTCTGATATTTAGATCGAGCCTTGTCTCTAACCGAGCCGAAGTTATGGTGGTTTAAAGTTTGGTCTGCAATCTGGGCTAAGGACCTGATGCAGCCATGACTAGGAGACACGGTAGTTCCTTTTAGCACAGCTAGACCATGATTTCTCTTTGTTGAACCTGAAGAAAAGTTGTAGATCTTGGAGTTAGCTATATTTTGGTATAAAGAACAGCCCATAACATCAATGGAGTACAAAGTTATATCCATTTCAAAATAAGTCTACAGTCTACCCAAATTCAACATAGCCCTATTCTCGCGCTGACTCCACGCCACATAGCACCCTTATATTCTTTGCGCCAAAGTCGTTCCTGGAGGCATGACTGTGGCATGGGTGCCCTTGGGTGGAAAGGCACGACCGTGCCATTTGGCATGGCCGACCTTTGAAGCGTCTCTAGAAATGTGACACAATTGTGCCATTTAACATGGCCGGAATACAATTCGGTAGTGGAAGGGGGGCATAAACGTGTGTTTTCACATGGCCACTCCTTGGTTTACTGCTAACCGGAGGCACGACCTACCTTAAGGCATAGCCTTCGCCTACTTTTTCACAAAAAAAATGTAAAACTGTCACATCAGCGACACCCCTAGAGCCGGTCCCACGAATATAGAGGGAGGTAAATGTAGGTACATAGCTGAAAACGCATGACCAGGATACTAACCCCAGGTAATGACACCCCGAAGATCGAACCCTGGACCTCTCAACCATGAAACCATGCCAAGAGGCATGACCCATGTTGATGATCTTCATAAGTTGCTTCAATGTGTACCTTTTGCTTTATTTTCACTCCAAATGACGTCCTGCCAATCAAAATATGCAAAGAGTATATTTTCGAACAAAAAGAATAGAAATAAGATATAATAATGAAATAGGGTGCAATAAACATAGATTATACTCATAAAATACAAGTAGATGTGCGTTAAAAAATGATTAAAATTATATATAATTTACGCACATCACACCCCCAAATTCAAACCTTTACTTATCCTCAAGTAAAAACTGTATCTAAATTCATGTGGTTAAATAGTGTATCATAATCTCTACCAAGTCAATCTAATCCTATCAAATGATTTTATTGGTGAGCAAGATACAAAGTTGTTTGAGTATAGCCTAAGTAATAGTTCTCCGTTCTCAGTGTAATAGTGATCTAAATTTATTAAGTATTAATCGCTAAGCCTAGTCAAGTCATCATATCACTATATTCCTTATGCTCCCAGTGATAGACACTTAGTTCATCCTTCTCAATCTACCTAAGGTCTCAAAGGTGTGCTCGATATCAAGAGAAACATAGCAGTTATTTCCCTAGTAACCTAACTCAGTTTCAAAGGGTTAACTCGCTAGTTTCTACTTACGACAACTATTTTTTTATATCCCTTATTGATTTTTATTTTTTTTAAAAATTTTTCCTTTAAGTGATTGTAAGGTGCAACACTTGAATACAAATATAGAGATGTTTTGATTTTCCCAAGCAAGGTTACATGATTTGAACATCATCCAGTAATTAAAATATAGTTTGAGAAATCACCATGAAAACACTAGTACTAATCAAATTCTATGAATCATAACTACTTTCAGAGTTATCTACCATCAAAACTAGGATAGTTAAAAGAGATCCTAAAACAAGACCAATATTTAAACTTTTATAGTAAAAATATTGCTCACTTCATGCTATCATAGATAGAAAAAGATATATCACTAAACATACTATCACCATATGTAACCAATAAATCACATGAAATTAAGAACAAGCGTGCTAGTATTTTACATTAAAGGGCAAACAATCATGACGTGATGAATAATGCAACTAGAAAAAATTTATTATAGAAGAATAAATATGCAAAAACTAAACTACAACTAAATTTATTATTTAGGATATTTTTACAGAATTTTTAGAGTAGCGGAAGTAGCAAAAACAAATAGAAAACGAAAACGGCCTAAGCGGGAATTGAACCCGAGCCCTATGGTTTACGGATAATTCTAGTAACCAGTTGAACCCAGCAGGGCCATGCTGAAAGGAAAGGGAGACAATTTTATTTAAGTTAGAGTTGGGCCGAAAGTTCCACTTAATATAAATAGAAAAGTTAAGTGGGGTTTGGTTTATTTTGTTTGGTTCGGCAACTTCTCCTCCTCTCCAACCCTCACCGCCGACGCCCCCTCTCCCTCTTCTTTCCCTCTCGGAGCACCAAGCCTAGGGCCCCAGGGACATCTTCCGGCAGCGGCTCCGACACAAGGACGCTCCCCTCCGCGAGAGGAACGTGTTGGCGCAACAAGACTATCGAAAGGATCGTCTTCTCCGGAAACCTAGCGACTAGAACCGTAAGGAAACTAGCGTACGAGGTAAGAAACCCCTCACCTGCAGTATAAGTAGCTTCCGTGTGGATTTTATGTTTTAGTTTAGCAGTACATAGACTTTCAACACAAGGGATGTGAATTAGCGCACACCAAGTGTTCGATTAAATTGTTTATCACAGTAAAATGCAACTTAGGCATTTTAGTAGCTTAGATAAATGCAATAGAAGCATTTTTATAGATTATTTAGCTTTGCTTCAGCTTTTACAGGACTAGATGTCCAATGGGTGGGCTCCCATAGTCACCTCTAGGTTCAAATAACCTAGCTCTAGGTTCAGATAACCTAGAAAGAGCAAGGCAAGCAATAATTAGTTATATTCAGTATTTTACTTTTCAGTGGCACTGTACAGGATTAGATATCCATTGGGCTGGGCTCCCATAGTCGGTCCCTAGGTTTAGATAACCTAGTAAACTCTACTAATTTCGGGACTTGCAAATCCGGGTCTAGTTAGGGACGCGCGCATAGCACGTACAGTTGTCGGGCCCAAACAGCAGCATGTATATGTATTTTCATCTATTATGTATGTAGTTTTAAACTCTCACAAAACAGTTAGGTGAGATCAGTATAGCTTAAGCATTTGCTAGAATTAGCTCATTTTATGCTTCAGTCAGCTTATTTCTTTTATGGTTATGTATGATAACACTATGCTCAGCTTGTGGTTACATATGCTATAGATGATAGTATGCCATCTTTAGCTCTTGATTTCCATGTACTGTTTGATAGCATGCCATGTTTTAGTTTAATCAATACATATTTCAAATGGCATGTTTTAAAAGCATAAATGCATCGTATGCATGTTTTTGTGAGGTAGATGGTTTCTTACTAAGCGAAAGCTTATAGATACTTTCTTTCCCTTATACTGCAGATAAAGGTAAAGGGAAGATGGACTAGAGGAAGTTGGTGGTCAATGCAGAGATGGTGTGTGTGGCAGGGACCTGGAATGAAGATCCTTAGGGAGTTTAGCAGATTAAGAACTTAGTTTCTTTTCTTAAGACACTTTTATGCATTTCTAGTGGTTTAAATGCTATGAATTAATGAACCTTGCACTATGACATGTTAGAATGTTAGTTAGTAGATATTAGAAAGTTTTCCATGCATTGTATAATTGTTGTGTGAAATTTTGGCACGAACTAGTGCTGAAATCAGAGTTTCAGTGCGAAATCAGAAACTCCGATCGATCCATGGATCGATCGGGGGTCCTCGACCGATCCATGGATCGATTGGGGGCTGATTCCACGAACAGAAGGCTTCTGGATCGATCAGCCAATTGATCCAGACACATTCTGTCGCGAATAGAAGGCCTCTGGATCGATCGGTCGATCGATCCAAGCTATTCCTCGCGAACAGAAAGGTTTTTGATCGATCATTGGATCGATTGACTTATGTTGGATTGATCAGCCGATCGATCCAAATATAGTCCCGTGCACAGAAGCACGCTGGATCGATCACTGGATCGATCGGTGAGCCTGGATCAATCAGCCGATCGGTCCAGATTATCACCCGAGCACAGTAGCAGTCTGGATCGATCCAACAGAGAGCAATCGACCCAGTTCAGTCTGGATCGATTGGGAAGTTCAGTTTCGACCAAGAAACTTAGCAGATCAGCTTCTAGTCCATAGGGAATGTAGGATACACCTTGTATCCTTTAGATTATACCCTTCAGCACATGTAGAACCAAGAATAGTTATCAGTTAGCAACTAAAATTTAAATTAGATCAGTTTTCCGCACAGTTAGCACAGCATAATGTGACGCTCAGCCTCACAGCCTAGTTAGTAGGAGGCGGGGCGCGACAGAGTGGTATCAGAGCGAGGTTCCATACTTCCTACACACACATCAGCATTGAACCTGCAGCTTCCAAGTAAGAACATCTCTCACTTTCTTTATGCTTCTTGTTTCTATGTTTAGATATAACCACAACATGCTTGTTTATGATGGTAGTTAACATGATAACAATAGTTACTCCAGTATGTTTATATTAGTTATGTATGTCCTTTCTTCCTTTAGAAATGGCACGAGGACGTCCAACTAGAAGGGCACCAGATACTGAGCCCCAGCACGAGGCAGGCAGTTCAGTGCCTCCCCCAGACCTTACAGCACTAGTGGCTCAGTTACAGCAGCAGCTAGCCGAACAGCAACAAAAAATAGCCAGCTTAAAGGCTAGTCAGCAGAACACTCCCACAGTCACCCCGGAACCAAACTTAGCAACGCCAGTAGTCTTAGAGGTTCCCCCAGTCCAGCCTACAGCACCAGTGGCTCCAGCAGCAAGAACACAGAGGGAAGCCTATCTGATCCAGTGGCAGAGAGTCAAGCCAGAGAATTTCTCAGGCACCAGCGAACCATGGGATGCTCAAGCTTGGTTCAAAACACTGGAAAGTATGATGGAGCTTCTGGACTGGCCAGAGTATGAAAAGGTGAAGTGCGCCTCCTTTTGCTTGACATGAGATGCACGCATGTGGTGGGAGAGAATTAGAGCGAAGCGCCCAGTAAACCAGATGACATGGGCTGACTTCGAGAAGGAATTCTTTGAGGAGTTCTTTCACATGCGGGTCACCAACCGCCACTACGACGAGTTCACTGAGTTTCGTCAGGGCAACCTTTCAGTGGAGGAAGCCGTGAAGAAATTCAACAGATTGGCTCGTCTATGCCCTGAACTATTCAGCACAGAGAAAGAACGAGTCCGGTTGATGCTCAAGATGCTGAGACCGGAAATAGCGATGAACGTGGCTGGTGGCGTTCATAGGCCACAAACCACCGAAGAGCTAGTGAGCAGTGCTCTAATCACTGAGCATTACCAGAATAGCATCAAGCAGCAGAAGCAAGTCCTCTCAGAAGCTAAGGGCCAAGGAGGCTCAGGCACTCAGAAACAGCAGGGCCACAGCTCCCATGGCTCTAACTGGAAAGGGAACTCCAGCAACAAGCGCAAACCAGGGAGTTACCCAAAAGGAGGGCCAACCAGCAAGCAGCCCAGTTATCCAAAGTGTGCTACTTGTGAGAAATTCCATCCTGGAGTTTGTCGTAAGGGCACACAAGGATGCTTTGAATGCGGACAGGAAGGGCATATAGCTAAGCAGTGTCCAAACAAGATCAGTCTTCCTCAGCCACAGCCGATTCAGTATGGAGGCCAGCCAGCTCAGTTACATCAGATGCAGGCCGCTTTAGATGGTCCACATATCAGCCAGGGCAGATTAGAAGCCCCTCCAGCTACGACCAATGCGAGGATCTACTCACTCACCAGAGAGGACGCAGCAAATGCCTCGACAGTTGTTACAAGTCAGATTAGTATTTTACAGCAAAGTACAACAGTCTTATTCGATACTGGGGCAACACATTCATACATATCTAGGGCATTTGCTGAGAAGTTAGCAGTACCTCCAGAGGTACTCAGTAGCCAGTTCCTTACGACGTTACCCTCAGGAGAAATCATGGCGTCTACGCACTGGATCAGAGCAGTGCCGGTCACTATAGCAGACAGAGAGCTCTTTTGCGATCTGATAGTGATTAATATGACCGACTACGACGTTATCTTCGGGATGGACTTCTTGATCAAATACGGTGCCTCCATCGAGTGCCGTAAACAGAAAGTCATATTCCAACCTGAAGCGGAAGCACAGTTCGAATTCGTCGGAGAACCCAGGAGAAAGGCCAAGAAGTTTCTCTCAGCTATGAAGGCACAGAGGTTGATGGATTCAGGATGTACGGGGTTCTTAGCACACGTCGTCAGTACCAGTCAGGACAAGGACCAAAAGCTAGCAGAGGTCCGAGTCGTATGTGACTACCCAGCAGTCTTCCCTGAAGAGTTACCAGGCCTAGCACCAGACAGGGAGATCGAATTTGAGATAGAGCTCATCCCCGGTACAAATCCTATCTCCAAAGCACCTTACCGCATGGCTCCAGCAGAACTAAAAGAACTTCATGAGCAACTACAGGAGCTGCTTGACAAAGGCTTCATACGCCCTAGTCACTCACCATGGGGAGCACCTGTATTGTTCATGAAGAAGAAGGACGGGAGCATGCGCCTGTGTATAGATTACCGGGCACTGAACCAAATCACAATCAAGAACAGGTATCCTCTTCCTAGAATTGATGACCTGTTCGACCAGCTAAAGGGAGTAGCAGCGTTCTCTAAGATAGACCTCAGATCAGGTTATCATCAAGTGAAAGTCAAGGAAGGGGATATACCCAAGACAACATTTAGGACTAGATACGGGCATTACGAGTTCGTAGTCATGCCCTTTGGCGTGAAAAATGCTCCAGCTGCTTTCATGGACATCATGAACAGGGTATTCAGAGAATACTTAGATAAATTTGTTATCGTGTTCATCGATGACATTCTTATCTATTCAGGAACTCAGGAAGAACACGCAGAGCACCTGAAAACAGTATTGCAGACCCTTCAGCAGAACCAGCTGTATGCCAAGTTCACGAAATGTGAATTTTGGTTAGATCAGGTGTCCTTCCTGGGTCACATCATCTCAAAGGATGGTATCATGGTAGACCCCAATAAGATAGAAGCTGTGAGCGACTGGAAAAGACCCAAGAATGCTAGTGAGATCAAGCTTTACGGGATTAGCGAGTTATTACAGAAAGTTTGTGAGGATTTCTCCAAGATAGCCTCCCCAGCGACTCTTACCGGAAAGAGCGAGAAAATTTCGGTGACGGAGGGTGAGAGAACAGTTTAGTGAAAAGAAGATTGACCGATGCACCTATCGACTCTACCGAGCGAGATAGCTTGATATATAGTGATGCCTCGAAGTTGGGACTAGGAGCGATCTTGATGCAAGATGGCAAGGTAATCGCCTCGCCTCCGGACAACTCAAGGATTATGAGAGGAATTACCCCCTCATGACCTTGAGCTTGCAGATGGTGTTCTCTCTCAAGATTTGGAGACATTACTTGTATGGAGCTCGGTGCAGAGTGTATCAGAGTCTGAAGTACTTCTTCACTCAGAAGGATCTGAATATGCGACAGCGCAGATGGCTAGAGCTGGTCAAGGACTACGATATAGACATCCTCTACCACCCAGGAAAGGCAAATAGGGTAGCAGATGCACTCAGAAAGTCCAGTGCTGCCCTATTATCTTTAGCAGCCATGTCACCGCCCCTACAGAAGGAGATCTCAGATTTCGGTCTCGAGCTCATAGTCGGACAGCTCTCTACTATGACATTAGAGTCTACCTTGCTCGGTGACATCCAGACAGCTCAGGAGCAGGATCCTGAAATTCAGAGAATCAAGCAAGGTTTAGCAGAATCAGAAGGTGGAGAGTTCAGAATATCGGATAGCGGTGTATTATATTTTGGTGATAGATTATCCGTTCCAGATCAGGAGGAACTACAGAGGAAAATCCTAGACGAGGCTAACAAGACTCCTTATGCGATGCATCCTGCCTCCACCAAAATGTATCAGGACTTGAAGAAACGTTTTTGGTGGCCTGGGATGAAGAGAGACATCGCTCGATATGTCAGCACCTGTCTAACCTGTCAGAGGGTTAAGGCAGAACATCAAAGACCAGGGGGAGTTTTGCAGCCCATACAGATACCAGAATGGAAGTGGGAAGACATTTCTATGGATTTCATCGTGGGATTACCCAGAACCACGAATGATTTTGATACCATCTGGGTAATAGTCGACAGATTGACTAAATCAGCCCACTTCTTAGCTATCAGGATATCCTACTCCATGGAACAGTTAGCTCAATTGTATCTCAAGGAGATCATTAGATTACATGGAGTCCCACGAACCATCATCTCAGACAGAGACAGTAGATTCACATCACACTTCTGGGAGTGTGTACAGTCAGCTTTGGGCACGAAGTTAAAGTTCAGCACAGCTTTCCACCCTCAGACAGATGGACAGATAGAGCGAGTAAATCAGGTACTCGAAGATATGCTCCGAGCATGTGCCCTAGATTTCAAAGGAAGTTGGTGCAAATATCTGAGTCTAGCAGAATTTGCATACAACAACAGCTATCAGGCCACCATCGGTATGGCACCTTATGAGGCTCTCTATGGGCGGAGGTGTAGATCTCCAATCTGCTGGTATGAGAGTGGTGAACAGAAAGAGCTAGAACTTCAGACAGATCTAGTAGCAGATACCACAGCAGCTATACAGCGGATCCGCCAGAGGATAGAGACAGCTCAGAGCCGCTAGAAAAGCTATGCTGATATACAGCGCAGACCTTTAGAGTTTTTAGTTGGGGATTCAGTGTTCCTTAGAGTAGCTCCCATGAAAGGAGTAATGCGTTTTGGGAAGAAGGGCAAGCTAAGTCCCAGATATGTGGGACCATACCTTATCAGCAGAAGAGTGGGCAAGGTAGCATATGAGCTAGAGCTGCCCCAGGAAATGTCAGCTGTCCATAATGTATTTCATGTCTCTATGCTGAAGAAGCATATCCCAGATGTCACCCAGGTGATTGAGCCCCAGTCGGTACAGATTCGCGAAGACCTCAGCTATGACAGTCGGCCTATTCAGATAATAGACCGAGCAGTTAAGAAATTATGGAACAAGGAAGTACCATTAGTCAAGGTTATTTGGCACAGTCACACAGCAGAAGAGGCAACTTGGGAGACAGAAGCCAGCATGAGACAGAAGTACCCAGAATTATTCTAAATTCGAGGATAAACTTTTTATAAGGTATGGGGGATTGTAATGCCAAAAAATTCTCGGAATTTCTTTAGAAATATTCTATGATTTTTTTGGAATTTTAGGATATTTTTACAGAATTTTTAGAGTAGCGAAAGTAGCAAAAACAAATAGAAAACAAAAACGGCCTAAACGAGAATTGAACCCGAGACCTATGGTTTACGGATAATTCTAGTAACCAGTTGAACCCAGCAGGGCCGTGCTGAAAGGAAATGGAGACAATTTTATTTAAGTTTGAGTTGGGCCGAAAGTTCCACTTAATATAAATAGAAAAGTTAAGTGGGGTTTGGTTTATTTTGTTTGGTTTAGCAACTTCTCCTCCTCTCCAACCCTCACCGCCGACGCCCCTTCTCCCTCCTCTTTCTCTCTCGGCACACCAAGCCTAGGGCCCCAGGGACATCTTCCGGCAGCGGCTCCGACACAAGGACGCTCCCCTCCGCGAGAGGAACGTGTTGGCGCAAGAAGACTATCGAAAGGATCGTCTTCTCCGGAAACCTAGCGACTAGAACCGTAAGGAAACTAGCGTACGAGGTAAGAAACCCCTCACCTGTAGTATAAGTAGCTTCCGTGTGGATTTTATGTTTTAGTTTAGCAGTACATAGACTTTCGACACAAGGGATGTGAATTAGCGCACACCAAGTGTTCGATTAAATTGTTTATCGCAGTAAAATGCAACTTAGGCATTTTAGTAGCTTAGATAAATGCAATAGAAGAATTTTTACAGATTATTTAGCTTTGCTTCAGCTTTTACAGGACTAGATGTCCAATGGGTGGGCTCCCATAGTCGCCTCTAGGTTCAGATAACCTAGAAAGAGCAAGGCAAGCAATAATTAGTTATATTCAGTATTTTACTTTTCAGTGGCACTGTACAGGATTAGATATCCATTGGGCTGGGCTCCCATAGTCGGTCCCTAGGTTTAGATAACCTAGTAAACCCTACTAAATTCGGGACTTGCAAACCCGGGTCTAGTTAGGGACGCGTGCATAGCACGTACAGTTGTCGGGCTCAAACAGCAGCATGTATATGTATTTTCATCTATTATGTATGTAGTTTTAAACTCTCACAAAATAGTTAGGTGAGATCAGTATAGCTTAAACATTTGCTAGAATTAGCTCAGTTTATGCTTCAGTTCAGCTTATTTCTTTTATGGTTATGTATGATAACACTATGCTCAGCTTGTGGTTACATATGCTATAGATGATAGTATGCCATCTTTAGCTCTTGATTTCCATGTACTGTTTGATAGCATGCCATGTTTTAGTTTAATCAGTACATATTTCAAATGGCATGTTTTAAAAGCATAAATGCATCGTATGCATGTTTTTGTGAGGTAGATGGTTTCTTACTAAGCGAAAGCTTATAGATACTTTCTTTCCCTTATACTGCAGATAAAGGTAAAGGGAAGATGGACTAGAGGAAGCTGGTGGTCAATGCAGAGATGGTGTGTGTGGCAGGGACCTGGAATGAAGATCCTTAGGGAGTTTAGCAAATTAAGAACTTAGTTTCTTTTCTTAAGACACTTTTATGTATTTCTAGTGGTTTAAATGCTATGAATTAATGAACCTTGCACTATGGCATGTTAGAATGTTAGTTAGTAGATATTAGAATGTTTTCCATGCATTGTATAATTGTTGTGTGAGATTTTGGCACGAACTAGTGCTGAAATCAGAGTTTCAGTGCGAAATCAGAAACTCCGATCGATCCATGGATCAATCGTGGGTCCTCGATCGATCCATGGATCGATTCGGGGCTTATTCCGCGAACAGAAGGCTTCTGGATCGATCAGCCGATTGATCTAGACACATTCTGTCGCGAACAGAAGGCCTCTGGTTCGATCGGTCGATCGATCCAAGCTATTCCTCACGAACAGAAAGGTTTTTGATCGATCATTGGATCGATTGACTTATGTTGGATTGATCATCCGATCGATCCAAATATAGTCCCGTGCATAGAAGCATGCTGGATCGATCACTGGATCGATCGGTGAGCCTGGATCGATCAGCCGATCGGTCCAGATTATCACCCGAGCACAGTAGCAGTCTGGATCGATCCATGGATCGATCCAACAGAGTGCAATCGACCCAGTTCAGTCTGGGTCGATTGGGAAGTTCAGTTTCGACCAAGAAACTTAGCAGATCAGCTTCTAGTCCATAGGGAATGTAGGATACACCTTGTATCCTTTAGATTATACCCTTCAGCACATGTAGAACCAAGAATAGTTATCAGTTAGCAACTAAAATTTAAATTAGATCAGTTTTCTGCACAGTTAGCACAGCATAATGTGACGCTCAGCCTCACAGCCTAGTTAGTAGAAGTCGGGGCGCGACAAGAAATGAAATATGGAGGAGATTTTTGAAGTTAAAGAAGTTACCAAGTGATGAGCTCCAAATGATTGAGGCATTAATGTTCTTAAGATACTTCCCAATATGTGATTTGCATCCTCTACACCTTTGAATCCTATAAAAAGAAGATGGATAAAAAAATTTAAGTAGAGGATTTGGGTTATTATGAATAAAGAAAATAAACTAGAAAGAAACTAAAAACACACATAAATGAAGACAAGAAATAAAAACTTGGGTTGCCTCCTAAGAAGCACTTATTTTAGGTCATTAGCTCGACTCTTTATTTGGTTCACTTAAATCGTGATCTTGCCAGAGTGAGATACTTCCGGACATCCATCTAGTGGCCTAAAATGTGGAGGGAGCTTTCATCGTGGGAAACATATCATCAGATATTGCTCTCTCCTTCTTCTCCTTGCTTGACGGTCGGAGAAGGATCACTTGAAGTGCCCAGGCTAAGAGCTAAGTTATTACAATTGATGTTAAGGCCTTGTTCTAATGAAAGTGAAGTATAGGCAAAAGTAAGAGTGTCCAGCCTTGGGGTCTCCGGCTCTCCACCACTTCTCACTTGGAGGATTGCATACTAATGTCAACATCTACCTCATTTATGATTCCATCTTCCATCAAGCATGAATTATCAGGAGTTGCAAAAATAATAACAACAAGGTGGGTTGAACATGCATCAAAAGTCTTATCAATGTTCAGAGTATCATCAAGTACATTATCATAATGTAAAGCAGTAGAGGAGTCCTATAGAGTTGCAGAATCATAATCACTATTGTCGTCAGCTTTACATTCCATCCCCTCCAAATCATCATTCAAATGAGACTCTGAATTTAGACTTGACACATCCCCTTACTATAGGGATCTGAGAAACAAGATATCCTTTTGCACCAAGAGCTCTTCTAATTCTTGAAGTTTGGTCTTCATATGACTGAGAGTAGGAATATCTGAGTCTTAGGGGTTCTCCCAGTCAGTTACTTTATCAAGTTACAACTGTTATAGTCCATTTGATAGTGAGTCATCTTGAAATTCTGATGGACTCTTATTTGTTTGAGAAGAATGCTCAACACTTTGAATGTAGTTATAGTCCAAATTTTGATGGTCAACCAAATCTTGATTGTAGTGTTAAGATGAGTCAGAGAAGTATTGTTGCGGTAGTAACTGCTAATCCTACTTAGAAGTGTGATGGGGCTAAAAGTTTTGAGTTTGATGATCTCCCTAATCATTGCTAGAAATACTAGGAACTGAATCATATATGTCTTGATGTACAGGTTAGAATAGATTCTGAAGTTTCAGAAAAGAGGTAATAGCCTTTTAGAAGAAGTGACATATAGTAGCTAGATAGGATGAGCTACCATAAACCATACAAATATCATCAATTGGTTCTGTAGAAGGGTCAACTTTATTTTAGAAGAGATGACATATGACATTCGGATGAGTTAGACTACCACATACTTTGTAGATGTTCGACATTTGCTCTTTCTCAAAATTATACTTTACATTGAAGCCTCCAGATTGCCAAGAATACTAATCCATGGCTAAAGAAAATTTCTGGTCTCATCTAAAATAATAGCATTGAACTCACAAGACACGGTGAGTAATCATCACATAGTACATGGATATAAGAGATATAAAATAATCAAGGTACTCAATCAATTTTTATATTGATTTTAAAATAAATGTAGAATTTAAAAACAAGAAGGAAAGTTTATAATGAAAAGAAGAAAGAAAATACAAAAAGCAAAAGAAAAATAAAAATGTTTAGAGTAACTCATATGCTAATCAACTAATGTTAATAAAAAATAGTCCCCGACAATGACACTAAAAATTTAATGTGTATAATCTGCAAGTGCATGGTTGACATCAATTAATAAAAAATATCATACCCATAAGTGCTGGATATAAGCACTAGAGATTAATCACGGTGAATTAGCTAAACGATCAATGGTTGAGAATTTATGCACTAAAGTAAAGAGAAGTAAGATTCGGAAAAAGAGGAAGAGAGGGAGAGAGAGTTTGAGAGAGTTGAGGATTGATTGAAGACTTTGGTTGAAGAAAACATTCTAGGAGTTTGATTTCATTGTGATGCTAATCAATGAACTAAGGATTGCCAATTACCCATCCTCTATCCCTACACACATATAGGAAGTTTGATTCATTACCAACACTTTCCCATGATGGTCATGTCGGAGTGTCATGTCTATTAACATCCAATGTACCTAATGGACTTGATTCCTATGAAATCTAGTTCTAGGGATACCCTTGCCACTAGGGCCCCCCGATCATACATCCATAAAAATACATAAAATACTTGATAACATGAACTTAGAAATAACCCAATAAACATAATTTAACACTTTTTATAGAGAATTACTCCCCCTTTCAAGGCGATGCTCTAGATGTCCAGTTAAAGGGTCACCTTTGTCACTAGGGCCCCTAGTCATACAATCTAGAGAATCCCCTCTATAAGGTGAACAAAACCATATAATTATTTAACCAAACAAGAGAATTAAGCACAAACACATCACACACACACAAAATCGAATAAATACAAGGTATAAGCAATGTCATATGGAAAGAAAATTGGAAAATCCAAGAGCATACATCAATAACATATCACAATTACTCTCTCAATCCTAGAATAATAAAATCTACTCTATAATTGTAAAATACCAGAAAAATGGCGAATAATGATAAGGAAATTTTCCGAAATTTTTAGAAATTTTTCGGGAATTTTTCATAGCTCGTATGGACGAGTTTACGGGGACAAAAACAGGGCTCGAGAAAGTCTGTTTGGGCAACCCCGTTTTAACGAGGAAAAGTTGATTTTCTTTATTTATTTTCTTTTCTCATTTTATTTTCTTCGTTTCCTTCCTTCCCCCGTCGAACCCCTCGTGTGCCCGACACCTCGCCGCGCCTACTCTTCTCCCGATCCCGTGCCCTAATCGCAAAACTACCTACGCGGTTCCTTCTTCCCCTTTCTCGTGTGCCCTAGACTTGGTCCCGATCCCTTTGTCTCCTCTGCGCGCCGACATCGAGCCCCGACGCCACTCCTCTTTCGCCGCAGATCCCCTCTTCTTCTTCCCCCATGCCACCGACCCCTTCTTACCGACGTCGATCACAGCCAACGTCGCTGCCGACACTTGAGGCCGCACCACTGTGAGCCGATCGCCGCTGTGCCCTCTTGCGCCGTTGCCTTCTTCGACCCACTCTCTACCGCGCCGACCTCCGATCAACGTTGAGCCCTAGCCCTGGCTGACCCGCGATTCCTTCTCTTCTTTGGTTTCCTCCGCACGGCAGAGCACCCCGGCAGAGCACCACCTCTTCTAATCAGGAACCGTGCCCTAATTTCTGACTCCTTCGCCGGTCTCACGCCTCAACACCGCTGTCTCTGCCCAAGCCTCCAGCTGCATGCCCTAGTTGATCTTGGAGGTAAGTTAGTTGGAATTAGGTTATTGTTGGGCAGTAATCTCCACTCATGAATTTGATCTTCTCCTTGCTGCTAATCTAGGTCATGGATTGGTGAGGTTTTGTGTATTGTGTGGGGTGTTTTTGATTTTCGACAGTAACCCCATCCTGCAGCGTCTTGTGCCAGTGCCAACAGTGGCTAGGTAGTGAGGTAAGGAGTAGAGAATTTTATCCTTGTTGTAGATTCTGTGTTGTTTGGACTATTGTAATGATTTTTGAGTTCCATTCTAATCTGGACACTAAAATGTAGGGTATTTGATTTAAAGGGCAGCACCATTTACCTCGCTTCAGTCAAGTTTATTGGCTACAAGTTGTCTCTGGTTGTGGATTCACGTTGCGGCTGTGAATTGAGGTACGGTATAGGGTTTTATTTTAATCATGTTATCAATGATTGATAGATAGGATTAGGTAGTTTGGAATTGATCTAATGGTGGATTGGGGATTAGGTAATTAACCCTAATTTATCGTTAGACTTTATTTAGATAAGTTAATGATTATTATTTAGGGTTTTGCCCTAAATGGTTTTAAGGATTTATTTAGCAATTCATTTGAATTTTAGCTAAATAATCGTATATCTATTGGATACAGGACTTTGACGCGAGACGAGTATCTCGATGTTGGAATTGGACCATTTCTTATTGGAGGCGGGTACTTCTGACTTTATGTCGTTTGATATACATAGTAGTGATTTTAACAAATTGCAATAATTATTTTTCTCATTTGTTTCGGTTAGTCACTACCCAATACTTATTACATGCTTGGTTGATTGCTTGTTTTGCATCTCATGTATTCCTTACCTGCTTATACATGCTTATAGGGGGTAGTGACATACCATGCTTCACCATGTTCAGGACCTAGGTTGTATACCTTATCTGATCTCTGTACCATTGTTTGATTCATTGACTTATGGTGCACCTTATGTATGTATATGGGTTAGTTCAGGATATTTTGTGGTTGTTGACATGCACCATTTGCATGATTGCATGCTGTGCGATAATCCGCTCCATTATTGTTGAGCACATCGCCAGTTACATGGGTCTGCACATTCCACCACTCATGGGTTAGTGGTCGATTCAGGCAGAGTGTGTTGCAGCAGGGACTTTGTTTGGCTCCGTTGGTCCGCTCATGGGTAGTGTGACACAACGTGGTAGCCGGCAGGGATTCCTCCCCATCATCATGTACCGGGAGTTGAGAGCATTGCGCTCCCCCATTTATGATTTGGGGTAGGAGGATAGGTGTACTTCGACAGCATCCCGTCCACTCGGTCACTCATCAGGAGCAGTGACGACAGAGTGCCCGGTTGTCACAGCCCTACCCACTCGACCTCACTATTGTGTGTGAGATGGTTGACTGGTGTCAGGGGTGACCAGGACGCATCATTGGCATCATATGCATGATGCATTTATTGCTTGTGTTTGTGTTTGCTGCATTTATATGATGCATATTGTTTGGATGCCTATGTTTGACATGCATACAGGATTTCTATACCTCTCGGACTGTTTGTCCTTATACCCAGGTCCTGGTTAGTACAGTTTCTCTCCTGTTTACTTCAGTTGCATTTTATCCTTCTTATATTAGGAGACTGTACGCATGATTAGTGTCAGATGTTATTTCCTTACTATGTATATCAGTTGTACCTGTTGAGTGTTGGACTCACGCCCTCCTCCGTTGTTATTTTTCATGTTGATGCTGTCAGGAGAGAGTTCCAGTCGTTAGTCCCCTGCAGACCACAAGCTATATTCATTTTTTTTTATTTCTTATTTAGAATGTGTTAGACTTTTTCTGTTTGAGATTTGGATATTGTATGGATTTTTGTGTCGATGGTTATAGTTTTTGGATGTGTCTTTCTACATACCTACCTTGACGGCAGAAGAGGTGAGTTTGTCAGATTTGGGTTTTATGAGTGTAGTGGAGTAGGAAAAAAATCGGATTTGAGCTTTATGGGTGTAGTGGAGTAGGGTTATTTTCGAGTCTTGGTATTACTGTTTTGTTTATTGCTTATTATACTGCATGGAATGTCTGTGTGTTGTATTTTATTATTTTTATTATTCCAGCCACCTGTGGCTGAGGTATATGAGGATGTAGAAAAGTTTCAGATTGTCCGCCGTACAGGAGAGATGCTGTCGAAATTTCCTCGGACAGGGACTTCTCCGGGGCGTGACAATTTAGTGGTATCAGAGCGAGGTTTGCGAGTCAAACTTGGCACTTTCGGATTTTCGTTATGGTTAGGTTTCGGATTTTCGTTTTGGATTTTTGTGGATTCTGGTGATGTTTTTCGATCAGAAATTTTGAGGTCAATTTGGGGACTGGACAGCTACGGAACATCTCCCGACAGTAAATAGGTATGATGTTTACTTTATGATTTGTTATACTTGTAGTAACATTTGTGATAATAATTTAACAGATATGAGACGATCTACTCGTGTTGTTGCGAGACGTGGTGCTGGACGACCACGTACGAGGACCACGGGATCTCTGGATATGCCAGAGATGCCTACTGTTGATGAGCCTGTCAGTCAGGGACAGACTTAGCATGCTGCGGGCGCGTCGGGCTCTCAGACCCCGACGGCTCCTATAGAGGTACCTACCTCGGTTATGCCGAGTGTACCTATCCCTACTGTAGTTCCGGTGCCATCAGGGGTACCATTGGCGTTCCCGATACCTGCTCCAGCGCAGCCTACGGCATACCCGGCACCACCGCCACCTGGACCTACAGTGTACCCGACACCAGTGACACCTGTGCCCCCAGTGCCTACAGTAGCAGCAGCTACTCCACATCCGGTACCATTACCTACTATACCTCCAGATGCGGCCACTTTTGTTCACCCGGCAGTACCACCGACAGCTTATGCTCCAGTTTATACAGCAGCACCGGGAGTTCCTCCTCCGGTTTATTCCGCGGTACCACCTGTAGCACCAGTTCCAGTGGTTCCGCTAGTTCCTGCAGTCGTCCCGACACAGCTCACTGATATTGTCGCAGCACGAGCTAGGATTCCAGTATTGGCAGAGTCGATGAAGACTCGATTCACTCTCTTCCGAGGAGACCTTGATCCGAGTATGGCCCTGTCATGGATAGAGACTATGGAGCAGACCTTCTTCTATATGGCTTGCTCCGAGTGGGAGAAAGCAGAGCTGGATGCTTTCCACTTACAGGATGAGGCTAACGCCTGGTGGATTACTCAGCATTCCATCATCGGCGAGCGGAACGTTACTTGGGCCAGGTTCAGAGAGGCTTTTGAAAGCCAATTTTTCCCACTATCATATCAGATGGCTCGCCGGCAGGATTTCATGAGTCTGCGTCAGAATAATCGCACGGTGACAGAGTATAATACTGAATTCAATCGGTTGGCTAAGTTTTGTCCAGAGTTAGTTGCGGAGGACAGATCTCGCATGATGCAGTTTATACAGGGACTAGATGGTTATCTACAAGTAAGGCTTGCCGGTTTAGGGATCGTATCTTACTCAGATGCACTGGATCGAGCTTTGATGATAGAGTTAGCTCAGCAGAGAGAATTTCCGGACAGGAAGAGGAAGCATACGGGCCAAGCATCCGGACAGATCCAGCAGATACCGGCGACAGGACAGCAGTAGAGTAGTCGCAGTCGGTCAGGTCAGGGTACTCTGGGGTATCTTGTAGGCCTCAGAAGTTAGGGCGGTCTTCTTCAGGACGTTCCCGGTTTTCTCAGTAGAACCGGCAACCACCTTCCAGCGATACTCACTGTTTCCGATGTGGGTCCAGAGATCACCTTACCCCAGCTTGCTCTCTGGGACAGCCTGTTTGCTTTTATTGCAAACTGCCTGGGTACCAGAGCTGAGATTATCAGCTGAAGGCTCAGCACACAGCTTCCAGAGGGTTAGATCACAGGGGATAGTCTAGTCAGTCAGGGGCATATCGAGGAGGGCAGAAAGCCCAATCTTCACATCGTCAGCAGGGGATAGCTTCACCTGCAGCAGCGGCATTTGGCATGCTTGGACAGGAGTACTCCAGTGCTTCCATAGCACCCCAGAGTTCTGTTCCAGGACCTTATTATCCGACGCAGGGGCAGTATCAGATGCAGCCTCAGCCTCTAGGCCAGTACCAGACTCAGTCCCAGTCATCGGCACAGTATCAGTCACCATCCTCTCAGTCTTCTCTGGCACATTATCCAGCACCGCCTCAGTGGCAGGCTTCTGCCCAGCCGCAGCAGCCGCTGGCAGCGTTACCACCTCCTCCTCCGCCAGAGACTGGACGTGTTCATGCGATTACCAGAGAGGATGCGCAGCGAGCCGACGGATCCGTTTTCCGTGGTACGATTTCCATTTATGCATTTTCCGCTGATATATTGATTGATATTGGTAGCTTGCACTCTTTTATATCCCGTACCTTTATGCGGGAGATTGGTAGATTACCTACTTTTAGACTGCCGCGATTGACCGTCTCCCTACCGTCCGGTGATACTTTAGACGTCACCCAGGAGGTCAAAGATTGCCCATTAGACTTTGGCAACATGATACTTACGGTAGATCTTCCAGTATTGGAGATGGTCGAGTTTGATATCATACTTGGCATGGATTGGCTGTCAGTATATCATGCTACTGTTTATTGCCAGATGAGGGTGGTCACTTTCCGGCCTCCGAACCAACCCTCGTGGAGTTTCACTAGCATCAAAGACGACGGCATCTCGATTATTTCGACGATTCAGGCGCAGAAGCTGCTGTCTCACGGCTGTCACGGTTTTCTATTATCTCTGATTAGTACTGAAGACAGCAGTAGTTCGCAGCTCTCCGACGTTCTTGTAGTCCGGGAGTACCCAGATGTATTTCCAGAGGAGCTGCCAGGTTTGCCTCCCAGAAGGCAAGTGGAGTTCGCTATTGAGCTGATTCCGGGGACCGCACCGGCATCGAAAGCTCCTTATCGTATGGCACCAAAAGAGTTGAATGAGCTGAAGGTTTAACTCCAGGAGCTTTTAGATAGGGGATTCATTCGCCCTAGTGTTTCCCCATGGGGTTCTCCGGTATTATTTGTCAAGAAAAAGGACGGCACTATGAGGCTATGTATTGACTATAGACAGTTGAATGCAGTTACCGTCAGAAATAAATATCCTTTACTACGGATCGAGGATTTATTTGATCAGCTCAGAGGTACATCAGTGTATTCTAAGATTAATCTGCGATTCGGATATCATCAGTTGAGGGTCAGAGACTCAGATATCCAGAAGACAGCTTTCCGTACGAGATACGGTCATTATGAGTTTTTAGTAATGTCATTTGGGCTTACCAATGTTCTAGCGGTATTTATGGATTGTTGTGGTGGAGCATTGCTCCCACATGTTATGGATGGTTGTGGTGGAGTGTTGCTCCCACATATTGAGGATTTCTTGTGGTAGAGCGTTGCTCTCACATATGTAGTATTTCTTGTGATGGAGTGTTGCTCTCACGTTCGATGATCTAATTCTTTGGTGATTTGTAGCTAGTGATCAGATTTTTGACTTGTTGTCGGGGATCCTATAGTTGATTATGCATGTTGTATGGGCATTATGAGTTCTAGGTTTTACCATTTAGGCATACAAGCCCTAGATGTTTTCATGGACTGGATAATTTCAGTATTCCTAGGTTGTTTGGATCGGTTTACATTGTCCTTGTTGACAATGTTATAATCTATTTTTGATCTGAGCTTGATACCCCCATCTTCTCACTTGAGGTATGTGATTTAATTTACCGTTCAGCATTTTGTACTCTTTACCTGTTGTTAGTATTTGCTGATGGTAGATAACGAAATTTGGGGACCAAATTTTTATTAGTGGGGGAGAATGTAAAATACTGAAAAAATGGCGAATAATGATAAGGAAATTTTCCGAAATTTTTAAAAAAATTTCGGGAATTTTTCATAGCTCATATGGACGAGTTTACGGGGATAAAAACGGGGCTCGGGAAAGCCTGTTTGGGTTACCCCGTTTTAACGAGGAAAAGTTGATTTTCTTTATTTATTTTCTTTTCTCATTTTCTTTTCTTCGTTTCCTTCCTTCCCCCGCCGAAGCCCTTGCGTGCCCAACACCTCGCCGCGCCTACTCTTCTCCCGATCCCGTGCCCTAACCGCAAATCTGCCCACGCGGTTCCTTCTTCCCCTTCCTCGTGTGCCCAAGACTTGGTCCCGATCCCTTTGTCTCCTCTGCGCGCCGACATCGAGCCGCGACGCCACTCCTCTTCCGCCGCAGATCCACTCTTTTTCTTCCTCCACGCCACCGACCCCTTCTTACCGACGTCGATCACAGCCAACGTCGCTGCCGCCACTTGAGGCCGCACCACTGTGAGCTGATCGCCGCTGTGCCCTCTTGTGCCACTGCCTTCTTCAACCCACTCTCTGCCGCGCCGACCTCTCATCAGCGTTGAGCCCTAGCCCTGGCTGACCCGCGATTCCTTCTCTTCTTTGGTTTCCTCCGCACGGCAGAGCACCCCGGCAGAGCACCACCTCTTCTAATCAGGAACCGTGCTCTAATTTCTGACACCTTCGCCGGTCTCACGCCTCAATGCCGTTGTCTCTGCCCAAGCCTCCAGCTGCGTGCCCTAGTCGATCTTGATGGTAAGTTAGTTGGAATTAGGTTATTGTTGGGCAGTAATCTCCACTCATGAATTTGATCTTCTCCTTGCTGCTAATCTAGGTCACGGATTGGTGAGGTTTTGTGTATTGTGGGGTGTTTTTGATTTCCGACAGTAACCCCATCCTGCAGCGTCTTGTGCCAGTGCCAACAGTGGCTAGGTAGTGAGGTAAGGAGTAGAGAATTTTATCCTTGTTGTAGATTCTGTGTTGTTTGGACTATTGTAATGATTTTTGAGTTCCATTCTAATATGGACACTAAAATGTAGGGTATTTGATTTAGAGGGCAGCACCATTTACCTCGCTTCAGTCAGGTTTATTGGTTACAAGTTGTCTACGGTTGTGGATTCACGTTGCGGCTGTGAATTGAGGTACGGTATAGGGTTTTATTTTAATCATGTTATCAATGATTGATAGATAGGATTATGTAGTTTGGAATTGATCTAATGGTGGATTGGGGATTAGGTAATTAACCCTAATTTATCGTTAGACTTTATTTAGATAAGTTGATGATTATTATTTAGGGTTTTTCCCTAAATGGTTTTAAGGATTTATTTAGCAATTCATTTGAATTTTAGCTAAATAATCGTATATCTATTGGATACAGGACTTTGACGCGAGACGAGTATCTCGATGTCGGAATTGGACCATTTCTTATTTGAGGCGGGTACTTCTGACTTTATGTCGTTTGATATACATAGTAGTGATTTTAACAAATTGCAATAATTATGTTTCTCATTTGTTTCGGTTAGTCACTACCCAATACTTATTACATGATTGGTTGATTGCTTGTTTTGCATCTCATGTATTCCTTACCTGCTTATACATGCTTATAGGGGGTAGTGACATACCATGCTTCACCATGTTCAGGACCTAGGTTGTATACCTTATCTGATCTGTGTACCATTGTTTGATTCATTGACTTATGGTGCACCTTATGTATGTATATGGGTTAGTTCAGGATATTTTGTGGTTGTTGACATCAACCATTTGCATGATTGCATGCTGTGCGATAGTCCGCTCCATTATTGTTGAGCATATTGCCAGTTACATGGATCTACACACACCACCACTCATGGGTTAGTGGTCGATTCAGGCAGAGTGTGTTGCAGCAGGGACTTTGTTTGGCTCCGTTGGTCCACTCATGGGTAGTGTGACACAACGTGATAGCCGGCAGGGATTCCTCTCCGTCATCGTGTATCGGGAGTTGAGAGCATTGCGCTCCCCCATTTATGATTTGGGATAGGAAGATAGGTGTACTCCGACAGCATCCCGTCCACTCGGTCACTCATCAGGAGTAGTGACGACAGAGTGCACGGTTGTCACAGCCCTACTCACTCGACCTCACTATTGTGTGTGAGATGGTTGGCTGGTGTCAGGGGTGACCAGGACGCATCATTGGCATCATATGCATGATGCATTTATTGCTTATGTTTGTGTTTGCTGCATTTATATGCTTCATATTGTTTGAATGCCTATGTTTGACATGCATACAGGATTTCTATACCTCTCGGACTGTTTGTCCTTATACCCATGTCCTGGTTAGTACAATTTCTCTCCTGTTTACTTCAGTTGCATTTTATCCTTCTTATATTAGGAGACTGTACGCATGATTAGTGGTAGATGTTATTTCCTTCTATGTATATCAGTTGTACCTGCTGAGTGTTGGACTCACGCTGTAACGACCCAACTCCTGGGTACTAGGCTGTGAGCCGGATTGCTACATTAACTATTGAAACTACTGTGCTGTACTGTGCGGAAACTGGATAAAAATAAAATTTTACTAAACTATTGTAGTTGCCTCTGTTAACTCTGTGAGAATGAGATTTCATATCCAACTACCTTCTAGATGTTCATAGCTATACTGAGGAGGTGAAACTGGAGCTTTGGATCGGTCCGTGGAACGATTCACTGGCACCCACGCGAACAACTGGCTGGATCGGTCTGCCGACCGATCCAGCTGCTCACTGATCGGTCGGCTGACCGATCAGTGGCTCACTGATCGGTCGGCTGACCGATCAGTGACCGCTGATTTCGTCCCGAACTCTCTGTTCGCGGATGGAACGATCGGCTGACCGATCCTGGGAGATACAGTAAGCTACTGTATCCATCTGGATCGGTCGGCTGACCGATCCAGGAGAAGGAAAAGCACTAGATCGGTCTGCTGACCGATCCAGGTTCTGATAGTCTGATACGAAATCAGAATTTCTGATTTCCAACACTGATTCGTGCCAAAAATCGCATACAAAAGTTCTATATACATGAAAAACACTCTAACATGTAAATACTAACATTCTAAACATGATAAACTAAACAAGACATAGTTTACTAAGCTGTAACACCTAGTAACAAGACTAAGTCATAAAACTAGGCATGTTAAGTACTAAAATTGAAATAAAAGCGTATAGATCCCAAGGATCTTTATTCCAAACCCCTTGCACACACACATCATCGTAGCATCGCCCTCCAGCCTCCGCTAATCCACTTTTCTTTTACCGGTATCTGCAGTATAAGAAAAGTAGCATCTGTAAGCTAAGAAGCTTAGTAAGAAACCATCTACCTCACAAAAACATGCAACGATGCGATTATGTTTTTAAAACATGCTGTTTGAAAACTGAACTGAGCATGGCAACATGGCATGGCATATAAAAGCATAAACTGGAACTGAAACATGTATAGCATATAAATTGAACATGCTTTAAACTGAACATGTCACACTTATAAACTGAGTATGAAACTGAACTAGTCATGCATATATCTAAATCTGTACATGAACTCAAATCATGTAAACTGAACCTGAACTGAACTGAAAGCTAAATTAGTGTTCTCATCACTAGTTTCAAATTTGAAAATTATACATATAATAGATGAAAATACTAAACATGCTGTTGGGCCCTGGCAACTGTACTTACTGTGCGCGCATCCCTACGAGACCCGGGATTGCAAGTTCTGAATCCAGCAGGGTTACTAGGTTATCTGAACCTAGGGACGACTGTGGGAGTCCAGCCCATGGATATCTGATCCAAGTACAGTGCCAACTGAATAAAAGTAAAATACTGAATATTGTTTCATTTTACTTTGCTGTTCTAGGTTATCTGAACCTTGAGGCTACTGTGGGAGCCCACCCAATGGATATCTGATCCATATAGTTGTAATAACTGATAATAACCTGAGTAAAATGTTTCTAATACATTTTACATGCTGTTAGGACGCCTACTGGTGCATCCTTCTGACTGGGCATTCTACCGAATGCTTGGTGTGCACTAAAAGCACACCCTAAAACTGAAAACTGTAAAACTACTGAACTAACGCCAAAACTAACAAGCGAGAGCAATTATACTGCAGGTGAGGGGTTTCTTACCTCCTATTCGTAATTTCTTATTATTCAAACCGCTGGTTTTCCGATGGAAACGGTCCTCTCGACGATCCACTTGCGTCTTCGCGTTCCTCTCGCGGAGAAGAACCTTTTTCGTGTTGGAGTCGTCGCCGGAAGAAGTTCCCTTGGCCCTTGGGGCTTGGTGTGCCGTGAGAAGGAGGAGAGGGAGAGGCGGCGGTGAGGGTTTGAGAGGAGAAGGTGGCGTGAGGTTTTGTGAGGAGAGGGCCGCCGAACCAAATTAAACCAAACCCAACTTAAGTTCTTAATTTATATTAAGTGGATTATTAAACCCAACTCTAATATAAATGTAATTGGTTCCTCTTTCTTCCAGCATGGCCCTGCTGGGTTCAACCGGTTACTAACATTATCCCGAAACCATAGGTCTCGGGTTCAATTCCCGCCTAAGCTATTTTGCGGTTCTATTTATTTTTGCTGCTTCCGCTACTCGGAAAATTCCGGAAAAATATCTAAAAATTCCAGAAAAATCATAGAATAATTCTAATGCAAGTTTGAGAATTTTCGGGCGTTACAATCCCCCATACCTTATAAAAAGTTCATCCCCGAACTTAAAACAATTCTGGGTACTTCTGTCTCATGCTGGCCTCTGTCTCCCAAGTCGACTCTGCTGCTGTGTGATTTTGCCAGCTGACTTTGACTAATGGTACTTCCTTGTTCCGTAATTTCTTTACTGCTCGGTCTATTATCTGAATAGGCCGACTGTCATAGCTGAGATCATCACTGACCTGTACCAACTGGGGCTCAATCACCTGGGTGGCGTCTGGAATATGCTTCTTCAGCATAGAGACATGAAATACGTTGTGGACAGCTGACATCTCCTGAGATAGCTCTAGCTCATATGCTACCTTGCCCACTCTCTTCGTGATAAGGTATGGTCCCACATATCTGGGAGCCAGCTTGCCCTTCTTCCCAAAACGCATGACTCCCTTCATGGGAGCTACTCTGAGGAAAACTGTATCCCCAACTGAAAACTCTAGGGGTCTGCGTCGTGTATCAGCATAGCTCTTCTGACGGCTCTGTGCTGTCTCTATCCTCTGGCGAATCTGCTGTATGGCTGCTGTGGTATCTGCTACTAGATCTGTCTGAAGCTCTAGTTCCTTCTGTTCACCACTCTCATACCAGCAAATTGGTGATCTGCACCTCCGCCCATAGAGTGCCTCATAAGGTGCCATGCCGATAGTGGCCTGATAACTGTTGTTGTATGCAAATTCTGCTAGACTCAGATATTTGCACCAACTTCCCTTGAAATCTAGGGCACAAGCCCGGAGCATATCTTCGAGTACCTGATTTACTCGCTCCGTCTGACCATCTGTCTGAGGATGGAAGGCTGTGCTGAATTTTAACTGGGTGCCCATAGCTGACTGTACACACTTCCAGAAGTGTGATGTAAATCTGCTGTCTCTGTCTGATATAATGGTTCGTGGGACTCCATGCAGCCTGACAATCTCCTTGAGATACAACTGAGCTAGCTGCTCCATGGAATATGATATTCTAATAGCTAAGAAGTGGGCTGATTTAGTCAACCTGTCGACTATTACCCAGATGACATCGAAACCATTCGTGGTTCTGGGTAATCCCACTATGAAGTCCATAGAGATATCCTCCCACTTCCATTCTGGAATCTGGATCGGCTGCAGAACTCCTCCTGGTCGCTGATGTTCTGCCTTAACCCTCTGACAGGTTAGACAGATGCTGACGTATCTGGCGATATCTCGCTTCATCCCAGGCCACCAAAATCGTTTCTTTAGATCCTGATACATTTTGGTGGAACCAGGATGCATCGCATAGGGAGTCCTGTGAGCCTCGTCTAGAATCTGTTTTCGTAGTTCCTCCTGATCTGGAACACAAAGTCTGTCACCACAGTACACTACCCCACTGGCGGACACTCTGAACTCTCCACTTTCTGATTCTGCTAACCCTTGCTTGATTTTCTGGATTTCAGGATCCTACTCCTGAGCTGTCTGGATATCGTCAAGCAAGGTAGATGCTAAGGACATAGCGGAAAGCTGCCCAACTATAAGCTCGAGACTAAAAGCTGTAATCTCCTTCCTTAGGGGTGGTGACATAGCTACTAAAGATAATAAGGTAGCGTTGGACTTCCTGCTGAGTGCGTCTGCTACCTTATTAGCTTTCCCTGGATGGTAGAGGATGTCTATGTCATAATCCTTGACCAGCTCTAACCATCTGCCGCATATTCAGATCCTTCTAAGTAAAGAAATACTTGAGACTTTGATGATCTATATACACTGAGCTCCGTACAAATAATGTCTCCAAATCTTGAGAGCGAACACCTCCTGCTGCAAGCTCAAGGTCGTGAGTAGGATAGTTCCTCTCATAATCCTTGAGTTGTCTGGAGGCATAGGCGATCACCTTGCCTTTTGCATACTGCTCCTAATCCCAATTTAGAGGCGCCACTGTAGATGTGTGTTTTCTGGTATAGCTAAAATAGAGCACCGGTCAATCTCCGCTTTAGTTATTTGTCGTTCTCATGATCCCTCCGTCCGAAATTTCTTGTTCTTCCTAGTGGGAGAGTGGGGAGGCTATCTGGAGAAGTCCTCTGAATTTCTGTAGTAGCTAATCCCGTAAAGCTTCGATTTTGGCGGGTCTCTTCCGGCCATTTACGCTTCTATCTATCGATCTACCATAACACCATCCTTGGAGATGATGTGACCTAGAAAGGCTACTGGTCTAGCCAAAATTCACATTTCGTGAATTTGGCATACAGCTGGTTCTGCTGCAAAACTGTCTTCAGATGCTCTGCATGGTCCTCCTGAGTGCTTGAATAGATAAGAATGTCATCGATGAACACGATGACAAACTTGTCTAAGTATTCTCTGAATACTCTGTTCATGAGGTCCATGAAAGTAGCTGGAGCATTTGTTACGCCGAAAGGCATGACTACGAACTCATAATGTTCGTATCTGGTCCTGAAAGTTGTTTTAGGTATATCACCTTTCTTGACTCTAACCTGGTGATATCCTGATCTGAGGTCAATTTTAGAGAACACCGTGGCTCCCTTTAGCTGGTCAAACAGGTCATCTATCCTGGGGAGAGGGTACCTGTTTTTAATTGTGACCTGGTTCAAGGCACGATAGTCTATGCATAGGCGCATGCTTCCATCCTTCTTCTTCACGAACAACACAGGTGCTCTCCATGGTGAGTGACTAGGGCGTATGAAACCCTTGTCAAGAAGCTCCTGTAATTGCTCCTGAAGTTCCTTCAGTTCAGCTGGAGCCATGTGGTACGGTGCCTTGGAAATTGGATTTGTGCCAGGAATGAGCTCTATCTCAAATTCAATCTCCCTGTCTGGTGCTAAGCCTGGTAGCTCTTCAGGGAAGATTGCTGGGTAGTCACAAATGACTCGAACCTCTGATAGCTGTTGGTTCTTGTCCTGGCTGGTGTTGACTACATTTGCTAAAAATCCCATGCATCCTGAATCCAATAGCTGCTGTGCTTTCAGTGCTGAGAGAAACTTCCTGGCTTTTCTCTTTGGTTTTCCCATGTACTCAAACTGTACTCCTGCTTCAGGTTGGAATATGACCTTCTGTTTACGGCACTCTATAGAAGCGCCGTATCTGATCAGAAAATCTATTCCAAAGATGACATCGTAGTCAGTCATTTCTAGCACTATCAGATCACCAAAAAGTTCTCTGTCTGCTATAATGACTGGCACTGCTCTGAGCCAGTGCGTAGATGTCATAATGTCTCCTTAGGGTAGTGTTGTCAGAAACTGGCTATTGAATACCTCTGGAGGTGTTGCTAATTTCTCGGCAAATGCCCTGGATACATAAGAGTGGGTTGCCCCAGTATCGAATAAGACAGTTGCATTATGCTGTAAAATACTGATCTGACCTGTGACAACTGTCGAGGCATTTGCTACGTCCTCTCTGGTCAGTGAGAAAATCCTGGCATTTGTGTTAGCTGTGGGGGCTTCTAATCTGCCCTGACTGATCTGTGGACCATCTAAGGCAGCATACATCTGGTGTAGCTGCGCTGGCTAAGCTCCATACTGTATCGGCTGAGGTTGAGGAAGACTGTTCTTGTTCGAGCCATGTGCCCTTCCTGTCCACATTCAAAACAACCTCGCGTACCCTTGCGGCAAACTCCTGGATGATGTTTCCCACAAATAGCACACTTGGGATGTCTGGAATGTTTTCCTGCTGGCCCTCCTTTTGGGTCACTGCTTGCCTTGCATTTCCCCTTCCAGTTGGAGCTATGTCTCTGTTGTTTCTGCTGAGTACCTGAGCCAGTTTGTCCCTTGGCCTCTGT
Organism: Zingiber officinale; assembly: GCF_018446385.1. NCBI lineage: Eukaryota > Viridiplantae > Streptophyta > Magnoliopsida > Zingiberales > Zingiberaceae > Zingiber > Zingiber officinale. The sequence goes on from NC_055987.1 coordinate 116,608,335, forward strand.
GGAAACCTGCTTCTGCTGGGTGATGCTGTGCTGATAGTGCTCAGTGATCAAAGCACTACTCACTAGCTCCTCTGTGGTTTGTGGCCTATGAACGCCACTAGCCACATTCATTGCGATCTCTGGTCTGAGCATCTTCAGCATCAACCGAACTCGTTCCTTCTCTGTGCTGACTAGTTCTGGACACAGACGGGCCAACCTGTTGAATTTCTTCACGGCATCCTGAACTGATAGGTTGCCCTGATGAAATTCTGTAAACTCGTCATAGTGTCAGTTCGTGACTTGCATATGAAAGAATTCCTCGAAGAATTCTTTCTCAAAGTTGGCCCATGTCATCTGGTTTACTGGCCACTTCGATTTAATCCGCTCCCACCACATGCGTGCGTCTCCTGTACACTTCACCTTTTCGTGCTCTGGCCAGTCTAGAAGCTCCATCGTGCTTTCCAGTGTTTTAAACCATGCCTGAGCATCCCATGGTTCGCTGGTGCCTGAGAAGTTCTCGGGCTTAATTCTCTGCCACTGGATAAGGTAAGCTTCTCTCTTAGCCCCTGCTACTGGGGCTACTGGGACTGGTACTGCAGGCTGAGCTGGTACAACCTCTGTGATTACTGGAGTCGTGAGGTTCGGTACTGGAGTGACTGGGGGAGTAGTCTGCTGGTTAGCCTTGAGCCACTAGTGTTGTAAGGTCTGGGGGAGGCACTGAACTGCCTGCCTCATGCTGTGGCTCAACCACTGATGCTTTCTTAGCTGGACGTCCTCGTACCATTTTCTGAATAGCAGAGGACACATATATATATAACTAGGCTATCATGTTATAGTTAACTACTGGTAACATGTTAAATACTATTACTGTAAACATGAATCAATTAACTACCAACATGAGAGCAAACATGAAAGCACATATAACTGATATGAAAGCTGAAAACAAAACTGAGTGAGAGATGTTCTTACTTGGAAGCTGTAGGCACAATGCTGATGTATGTGTAGGAAGTAAGGAACTTGCTCTGATACCACTCTGTAACGACCCAACTCCTGGGTACTAGGCTGTGAGCCGGATCGCTACATTAACTATTGAAACTACTGTACTGTACTGTGCGGAAACTGGGTAAAAATAAAATTTTACTAAACTATTGTAGTTGCCTCTGTTAACTTTGTGAGAATGAGATTTTATATCCAACTACCTTCTAGATGTTCATAGCTATACTGAGGAGGTAAAACTGGAGCTTTGGATCGGTCCGTGGAACGATTCACTGGCACCCACGCGAACAACTGGCTGGATCGGTCTGCCGACCGATCCAGCTGCTCACTGATCGGTCGGCTGACCGATCAGTGACCGCTGATTTCGTCCCAAACTCTCTGTTCGCGGATGGAACGATCGGCTAACCGATCCTGGGAGATACAGTAAGCTACTGTATCCATCTGGATCGGTCGGCTGACCGATCCAGGAGAAGGAAAAGCACTGGATCGGTCTGCTGACCGATCCAGGTTCTGATAGTCTGATACGAAATCAGAATTTCTGATTTCCAACACTGATTCGTGCCAAAAATCGCATACAAAAGTTATAGATACATGAAAAACACTCTAACATGTAAATACTAACATTCTAAACATGATAAACTAAACAAGACATAGTTTACTAAGCTGTAACACCTAGTAACAAGACTAAGTCATAAAACTAGGCATGTTAAGTACTAAAACTGAAATAAAAGCGTATAGATCCCAAGGATCTTTATTCCAAACCCCTTGCACACACACATCATCGTAGCATCGCCCTCCAGCCTCCGCTAATCCACTTTTCTTTTACCGGTATCTGCAGTATAAGAAAAGTAGCATCTGTAAGCTAAGAAGCTTAGTAAGAAACCATCTACCTCACAAAAACATGCAACGATGCGATTATGTTTTTAAAACATGCTGTTTGAAAACTGAACTGAGCATGGCAACATGGCATGGCATATAAAAGCATAAACTGGAACTGAAACATGAATAGCATATAAATTGAACATGCTTTAAACTGAACATGGCACACTTATAAACTGAGTATGAAACTGAACTAGTCATGCATATATCTAAATCTGTACATGAACTCAAATCATGTAAACTGAACCTGAACTGAACTGAAATCTAAATTCGTGTTCTCATCACTAGTTTCAAATTTGAAAACTATACATATAATAGATGAAAATACTAAACATGCTGCTGGGGCCCTGGCATCTGTACTTACTGTGCGCGCATCCCTACGAGACCCGGGATTGCAAGTTCCGAATCCAGCAGGGTTACTAGGTTATCTGAACCTAGGGACGACTGTGGGAGTCCAGCCCATGGATATCTGATCCAAGTACAGTGCCAACTGAATAAAAGTAAAATACTGAATACTGTTTCATTTTACTTTGCTGTTCTAGGTTATCTGAACCTAGAGGCTACTGTGGGAGCCCACCCAATGGATATCTGATCCATATAGTTGTAATAACTGATAATAACCTGAGTAAAATGTTTCTAATACATTTTACATGCTGTTAGGACGCCTACTGGTGCATCCTTCTGACTGGGCATTCTACCGAATGCTTGGTGTGCACTAAAAGCACACCCTAAAACTGAAAACTGTAAAACTACTGAACTAACGCCAAAACTAACAAGCGAGAGCAATTATACTGCAGGTGAGGGGTTTCTTACCTCCTATTCGTAATTTCTTACGATTCAAACCGCTGGTTTTCCGATGGAAATGGTCCTCTCGACGATCCACTTGCGTCTTCGCGTTCCTCTCGCGGAGAAGAACCTTTTTCGTGTTGGAGTCGTCGCCGGAAGAAGTTCCCTTGGCCCTTGGGGCTTGGTGTGCCGTGAGAAGGAGGAGAGGGAGAGGCGGCGGTGAGGGTTTGAGAGGAGAAGGTGGCGTGATGTTTTGTGAGGAGAGGGCCGCTGAACCAAATTAAACCAAACCCAACTTAAGTTCTTAATTTATATTAAGTGGATTATTAAACCCAACTCTAATATAAATGTAATTGGTTCCTCTTTCTTCCAGCACGACCCTGCTGGGTTCAACCGGTTACTAACATTATCCCGAAACCATAGGTCTCGGGTTCGATTCCCGCCTAAGCTATTTTGCGGTTCTATTTATTTTTGCTGCTTCCGCTACTCGGAAAATTCTGGAAAAATATCTAAAAATTCTAGAAAAATCATAGAATAATTCTAATGCAAGTTTGAGAATTTTCGGGCGTTACACACGCCCTCCTCCGTTGTTATTTTTCAGGTTGATGCTGTCAGGAGAGAGTTCCAGTCGTTAGTCCCCTACAGACCACAAGCTGTATTTATTTTTTTTTGGTTTCTTATTTAGACTGTGTTAGACTTATTCTGTTTGAGGATTTGGATATTGTATGGATTTTTGTGTCGATGGTTATAGTTTTTGGATGTGTCTTGCTACATACCTGCTTGGACGGCAGAAGAGGTGAGTTTGTCGGATTTGGATTTTATGAGTGTAGTGGAGTAGGAAAAAAATCGGATTTGAGCTTTATGGGTGTAGTGGAGTAGGGTTATTTTCGAGTCTTGGTATTACTGTTTTGTTTATTGCTTATTATACTGCATGGAATGTCTGTGTGTTGTATTTTATTATTTTTATTATTCCAGCCGCCTGTGGCTGAGGTATATGAGGATGTAGAAAAGTTTCAGATTATCCGCCGTACAGGGGAGATGCTGCCGAAATTTCCTCGGACAGGGACTCCTCCGGGGCGTGACAATAATAAGAATGAAAGAACCCTAAGATAATGGAATCATAAGCTCAAAACTCAATCTAAAGAGGAGAAGGGTAAAGAACTTATCCAACACATTGAGTGTCATTCGGACCCAATCTCATGCTTCTGAAGTCGATGAAGATGATGAAAATGGCTTTGGATTTTCAATCCGAGTACAGAGAGGGCGTAGATCTAAATTAAGATGGGTCTCTCAAAGGGGAGAACCTTCCTCCCCTCAAGAAAGAGAAGAACTCCCCTTAAATAGAGCAAGGCACGAGCCAGGGCACGACCCGTGTCACGGTTGTGCCCTTTGGCATGGTCAGACCTTGAAACTGTGCTGCCAAAGTGACACAGCCATGCCTTTTGGCATGGCCATGGTTTGATTCCGCTCGGTTGGAAGTGGCATGACCTTGCCTTTTGGCACAACTAGGGCTTGATCTTGATCTAGTTGCTTGGCATGGCCATACCTTTTGGCATGACCTTTATGGTGAGTAGGCATGACCATGTGAAACCACACAGCCAGAGGTAGACTCTTCTCTAGATGGATGGGAAGTTGTGTGCTACTTGGCCACAACGAAGGGCTATGACCATGTGAAACCATATGACCAAAGATCTGCTCTCTTCCTTTGTCTCTCTAAAGCATATTTCAACACCAATTTCACTCTAAAAATGTGTCTTATTAATAGAAAATCAAACAAAAGACTTTGATAAAGAGAGTAATTATGTTAAAAATATGACAAAGAGGGATAAAAATGCATAGAATATATGCAAAGAAAGCAAGTGAATGTGCATTAAAGCATGCATAAAAGTATATATAATATACGCACATCAAGAGAATCATCAGTGACCATTGGTATATCATATTGACTATTATCTCCCATTCATAGTTGAGAGTGTCATCAGCGATCATGATACATACGACTACCCAAGAGACATTCATGGTAGCGAGTTCATGTGTAGTTCGTAGCTAGATAACTATCACTTGTTTGCCCACAAGACCATTCGTGGTAGAGAATTTCTTCCATAGAAAGGGAGCCTAGCATTTCAAACTGCCCACGAGACCATTTATGGTATAGCATTTCTCCCGCAGTCCCTATCTAGATAGATAAATATCTTGGTCATTTGTACCTCTTATGGTAGGGTGTTTACTCCCGTGTATAATGACTTATTTCTATTATTTTCATTTGTACATGCCTATGATGTACAATATCCATATTGATCGTTACCTATCATTGCTCATTGTATTATATATAGTTATGCAGGTTAGTATAGGGTTAGATTATTGTTATGTTTTATTAGCAAATGATTATACTATTGCCCTTACTTTTGTAGTAAGTATTATTATCTAGGATTGCATCCTTCGATCTCCTTATATATAATATCATACACTATCTTCTTATACCCACTGAGTTGTTATACTTACTACCCCTTGCTTTTTCTTTGACTTTCAAGTTAGTAGATAAAGGATATGTTGTGTCGCTCAAAGGTCCTGACTGTCGATCTCACTCGAGTTTAGATTCCCTTTTGAGTTGTTTAGATTATTTTTCACTGTTTAGTGTTTACAATTTTCTTTCTGTATTAGTTTTGAGCTTTGTTAGAATAATATAACTTTATTTTGTAGTATAATCTCATATACATACATACATACATGCATTGAAATTGTATCTAGTCAATTTTATATCACATTGGTGTTGTATTGGCTTGAAATAGTTTGATATTAATTAATTTCTATATTGTCACTAAGGAGTACCGTCCGATATGACGAACAAGTATACCCTTAGAGCGTCAACTTTCCCCTTCACCAAAGGAGTTCAGTCAGCATTCTTCCAAGCTCTAACACAACACAACCTATTCTGTCAGAAACAATGAAGAGGGAAGAGCTAAGGCTGACGGATCTCGGTCAGAACTCCTTCACATCTGGAAAATTTGCTTCGGAATGGTTTGCTTTGAGGAAGTTGCGCTTCCATCATCGTCGATTGCATCTGTGACTAGCAGCGTCACCATCCACTGAAGTCAGGAGGATTCTGAGTGACAGCAAAGTACTCCTTAGTGGTTCCGTTTGTAACAAATGGAACACTTCTCGTCTTTGATCGAGGAATTAGATTTGTTAATTAGGATTTAATTACTTTTCATATTTATTTATTTCCATTATAGTTGCTTAATTATTGTCTTTGTAATTTCACTTGTTTTAGTATCTTATCTATTGATGGTGATTCTTGTGTCATAGTGTGGCAATATGGTGCAGGGTAGTCTTCGATAGTTAACTAGGTTTGTTGGTTAATTTCATTTATGCATGTTGATGGTGTTTTCTTTAGTGTAGAGTGCCACTGTGCTATGGGTTCATAGTTGTTAGTTAGTTAGGATTTCATTTATTGTATTATGTTTAGAGAACAAAACCCCCAATCAAAAACCCCCCCTTATTTGACTTGGTCTTAAAATAAATATCTTGCCACTCCTTTCACAAGAAAGACAACCCGGACCCTCTACTATACTACATTAGTGTAGGTTAAGGGTATTGGTTGATTTGAAATTGTTAATTTGATTTGCGCATGTGATAGTTGCTATCATATTAGTGTTTGACCAATTGTTGATTGACTATCGCAATATATACAAATTACCAACACCAATTTTGGCTATCTTAAAATATCCTCTAAGAATTATCGTAGTCATTCAGCCTCTTCACCATATTTCCAAGAGCTATAAACTCATATTCCATCATAGATCTAGTTATTATGATTTACTTAGAAGATTTCCATGAAATGGTTGTACCTCCTAGAGTAAAAATATATTCACTTATAGACTTAAAGTCTTTGATGTCAGATATCTAACTTATATCAGACTTCTAATCACTCAAGAGTACTCTATCTAAGTGATACTTTCTCCTCGATTCTTTAATAGATGTTGATAAGTATCTATCAGCATTTGTGTCAACACAGTATTACCCTTGGTGAATTTCTCAAGAATCTTGTCCATGTAATGGGACTGACTAAGAACAAGTCCTTCTACTATTTTAAGAATTTTAATTCTTAGAATCATATCAGCTAAGCTTATGTTTTTTATATCAAATCATGAGTTTAGCATATTTTTAGTAGATTTGATTATATTATCATTACTCTAAATAATAGGTATATCATTTTCATATAGGTACAAGATGACATAGTCATTCTTTGTAACTTTCATGTAGACATATCACATGTATTGATATTGAATCCACATTCCTTCATAACATTGTCAAATTTCTCATGTCACTACTTTGGTACTTACTTCAAGTCGTATAACAATTTCACCAATCTACAAACTTTATTATTCTATCTTGGTACAAAAACCCTTCAGATTGTTCCTTGTAGATTTCCTCTTCTAAATTCCTATTTAAAAAAGTTATCTTTATATCCATCTAATGTATTTCAACATTCCATAGAGCAGTAATAGCCAAGAAAACTCTAATGGAAATTATTCTCAACACCGGAGAATACGTATCAAAGTAATCAAGATCTTCTCATTATCAGTATCATTTAATTACCAATCTATTCTTCTCGTTGTCCATAACACAAAGACTTAAGCATATAAATAGAAGAATTTACAATTTTATTAACCTTAGGTGTAATCGTCATTATACTGAGCTTGAATAGCCCTTTGGTTTCATAATGCTGGTGCAGAAAGCACCAGACGATCGAACCTAAGTTTTGATTATGGAAAAGGATTTAAAGTTAAGTTATCTTGTTGTCTAATAAGTGTGACTAAGTGTTTAGGAAAGTCCTAAGTGATCTTCGGTAAAGGAAAGTCCTAACTGTGGTTAGGCAAGTGGAAAGTCCTAGGTGCAGTTAGGCAACGAAGTCCTAGTCCAGGGGACTAGGTGAAATCTTGGCGGGTTGAGGACTTTGGGTGAAATCCTAGAGTCGAGGACTTTAGGTGAAAATCTTGGGGGTCATGGACACTAGGTGGAAGACTAGATGGGTCATGGATCTGACGTTCAACATAAAGTTCTGAAGTCTCGGACGCTGAGCAAAAGTCTAGACAATCTGGAGGACCATTCTAGCAAAAGATAATTTCTCCTGAGAGGAGCAGGTGAGGGCACATTCCCCAAAGAAGGAACAGTAAGTGTCGGTATTACCTATAGTTTCAGTGAAATTCAAAGTCAGAACCATAGAGTCAGAGGTTGTTAAATTCATGTTTTATATATATTGTTTATTGTCTGGACTAACTCTTTTTTACAAAAACCGAAGTGCTGGAAAAAGACAGTTTGGGTGCCCAGAGGGGATTCGGTCGCCTAGGAAGGCCTCGTCCTGAGTAGGGTGCCTGGCTAAGTGCCCTGGTGGTCCAGGCGCCCGGAAGTGCTCTAGGCTCCCGAACCGTCAAAGTTTGATCTGTTTGCCAAGATGGAGCATGCCGATTGGATGGACCTAGGTCACGGTTCGGGCACCCGGGGGTGGTCTAGGAGCCCAAAAGTGGATAGCTTTTACTGGATCAGGTTTCGACAAGAGCACATCACGTCAGCATGGTCCAAGCGCCCGGGAGGGGATCCATGCGCTCATAGGCTATAAAAGAAGCCTTCAACTAGTGGCTTTAAAACAACATTCCGAGCAACTTTCTCTTCTTCGTGCTGCTCAGTAAATGCCTCCTCAATGCCCAAAAGCTTCTTCGATGATGACTGCACTAAAGATCTAATTCTCTAAGTCATCGATATTATTTTGTTCAACTTACTTGTGTTTAAATTGTAATCATCTATTGTAACTTTTAGATTAATTAGTATTTGCCCAACAAAAATACTCTTACGTACGGGCCTTGGAGTAGGAGTCGTCATAGGCTCTGAACCAAGTAAATCTTGGTCGATTTAACATTGTTCTTTTGTTATTCCACTACCTTTACTCTCTCCAATTGTTTTAAAACGAACGTGAAAGTCACGAGCGCTATTCACCACCCCCCCCTCTAGCACTTCTCGAACCAACACATAACTTTTTTCTAAAGACATTCTATTTTTTGATAGAACAACTTTATTTGACTCAAAAATAATGCAAAAGTCATACTTGCTCAATAGTGATCAAGACACTAATTCTTTCGAATCTCCAAAATATACAGCACATTGTTAAGAGTAAACTCCTTATCCAAGGTCATCTTCAACACCACTTTTCCTTGGCCCATGATGTTTGAGATTATTGAGTTCTCCATGAATAATTTCTCTCCATCTTTGATTTCTTAAAAGTTATGGAGTGGCTTCTTGTTGTAGCAGATATATCTGGTGGCACTGGTATCGATCCACCATTGACACGGATTTAAACACACCAAGTTTAGTTCAGAGACCATGACACAAAGGCCATTCATTTCTGGTCCCTTGTTCAAGTTGGCCTCTTGCTTCTTTTTCGATTTTTTACACTCCAAAGATTTATGACTGACTCAGTCATGGTTAAATCACTTCCCAGAGAATTTCTTCTTGTTTATGCCTCCTCTAAGTATGGAAGACTTGGCATTCATCCATTTCATGTTTTAACCGTGCTCGAGCACGTTGGCTTTCACAGTACCCTAAGAGAACAACTTTCTCTCTGAATTTTTATTGTCTTCTTCAATTTGAAGTCTAACAATGAGTTCTTTCACGTTCATCTCCTTTCTCTTATGATTCAGGTAGTTCTTGAAGTCCTTCCAACTAGGAGGTAGCTCAATGATTGCTGCCACTTGGAAGGTTTTATTCAGAACCATACCTTCTGAGTGGATCTCGTGCAAGGTCACATGAAGCTCCTAGACTTGATTGATCACAGTCTTAGAATCAACCATCTTGCAGTCCAAGAATCAACCCATGATGAATTTCTTATCCCCCGCATCCTCTGTCTTGTACTTCTTGTCTAGGACTCCCACAACTCCTTGGTCATTCTTTTTGTGCTATACACATCATACAATGAATCTGCAAGACAGTTGAAGATGTAGTTTTGACATAGGAACTCAAAATGCTCCACTGCATTGATGGTCTGAACATCATCATCCTCAACATACTTGGGAGTGTCCTTGGTTAAGTATCGAGCCAGAGTGAGAGTTGTCAAGTAGAAGAGCATCTTCTATTGTCAACTCTTAAAGTTCAACCCATTGAACTTCTCTAGCCTTTCCTCATAATTTATTGGAACATTTCCAATCAAGCGGAGGGGACCTTCACTCGTTGAACCTGTTGCATCTCAACAGTTTTTGTGGCCATCTCAATAGAAAAGAATTTGTTTTAAGATTGTTAGACAATCTTTTAGCTGGAGATAGAGAAAAAAGATCTGAATTTCTAAAAACTAAATTCAGACTTATCTATTGAGTTGACCTGAGCTGATAATTTCATACTGCCAAGCAAGGAAGGAAGAGCTACTTGGGATAGCTAAGTTGGCTGAAAAACTAGACTGCCTTATATACCCGAGTGCAGAGTCCCGACTATTAAGTCCGACTGTCGACTCTTGATTCTTTAGTGAAGACTCCTGACTCTGAGCACCTACTCCCGAATTTGAGTGTAGGCTCCCTAGCCCGAGTGCAGGAAAGAAGTTGCTGAGACCTGCTTTCAAATAGTTTCCTTAAAATTTATTCGTCCTCCTCCGGCTGTGATTTGAGATTATAATGGGTATCCATTTTTCAAGATACAACGGCAGAACCACGTACACAACCAAACATTGATTGCTCTTGGAGAACTGAGAAAGTACCGAATTGATATCACGAGCAACCCACTAAGTGGGAATGTATGGCAGAGAGAAGATTTGGGAATAAAGGTGGATTAAAATTCTCTTATTTGCTATAGCTTTTGCTTCTGCGTCTCTCTCCTACCCAAGACCATGGTCTCCTTATATAGGATCACCATCCATCATCTGCATTGAATGCCGAGTAAAGGTCATTCAATGCCCAAGGCATAATAATAGCTATCGGCCCTCAATGGTCGACCATTACTATCCGGAAGGTTATGAAATCACCATTAACAAATTTGTTCCAACCGGTCTGAAATTAGATGCGCACAGGTTGTATTCGCACATGAGTCAATTTGGTTGGGTGCACCATCTGTCATCTACATTGACTGCTGAGTAAAAGTCATTAAATGCCCAAGGCTTAACGATAATTGTTGGCCCTCAATAGTCGATCATACTATCTAGAAGGTTATGAAATCACCATTAATAAATTTTACCCTGACCTGTCCGACATTAGACAAGCGCAGGTCATGCTCACACACAAGTCAATTTAGTTCAGTGCAATCTGAGCCCTGCATTTACACCCCCCCTCTCTAAGCACCCACACGTGAGAGAGAGTGTCTCCCCATGCATTTGTTCACATCATACATGCATGTGAAATAATATAAACCTACAGTAGGGCCATGAAACTTCCAATGTGTGATTAAAACTCATTCACAATAATGTCTCATTCTTCTACCTTTTATTTTTTATTCACATTTCTAACACTTATTGCGTGTTCCAATGCCCTTTTGTTGCTCGATTTGCCAAGAACCAACCCGACAACAGCGGATCGACGACAACCGACCTAACTTATATCCAACCTACTAAAGGTTAGGTGAATAGATCCGCCTTAGAATGATCTATTTAGCCCGCAGCAAATAGCTAACGGTAAAGACATGTCAAAACCGTTTATGGCTGGGGCTTTGCCAAAAAGTCCAAGAGGGTGAATAGACCCACCATAAAGGTTTATCTAGTATACAGTAAATGGCTCGCGGTAAGAACAACATCAAATCTGTTTATGGCTAGGGCTTTGCCAAAAATCCCATGAGGGTTCATAGGCCCGCCACAAAGGCCTATATAGTCCGCAACAAATGACTTGTGATAAAGACGCATCAAATCCGTTGATAGTTGGTCACTTGCTAAAAGTAATTTCATGAGGCTTGGAGATGACATTGGGCAGTCCTCGACTCATGATGCAGGAGGAGGTTGGCAGGGAGTATTTGGAGTCATATGTGGCTCACGGACACATGATAGAGGCACATGAAATAGAGGGTGCGGAGGCACCCACTGATAGAGGATGTAAGACAGAGTATGGACAGTGATGATGCTGAGATACTAGTATGGACAGAGATGATCATGGACAACGTTGATTGATACTTTAGTTTTAGTACCTCGTATGGAGGATGAGTAGGCAGCCAGCATGTGTCACAGAGAGAGTGAGAGATGGTACATGAGTTAGCACATGTACGTTATCATGATTCCCCTTCCAAATCCAACAGTTAATCAGATATAATATAAGGGGCTTCATAATTATTTTTATATAATTATACATATTTGATGATATATATTTATCTTTCATAATAAAATAAAAAATATAAAAATATATATAAGCCACTGAAGGCACTCAGCCCCGTCTTCTGAACTCAACCGGATCAATTGATGAACTGACCGATCTCCTTTTAAGCGACAAAGTATAATAATTAATTTGAGAATGTAGTACAATACTCGGATAAGATCATCCTCTGATAGTTTATACAGAAAAACTTGTTTACTTTTACCCAATATATAATTAAAAGGTTGAAACAAAGTTGAACACTGAAATTATCACCGCGGCATTGAATGAGAAGGGAATGAATATATCTGAGCTATTTCTAATGTTTTCGGAGATTAATCTGTTTGAAGCAACCTGAACTTTCCTTGAGCATGAGAGGTCTGGAATATTTTTAGCACAAAATCTTCTTCTGATATTTTTGCATACACAAAAAGGAACAACCAAATTCACAATCAGATCTACAAAAGGCTCTGAATAGGGAGGGAGGAGAAAAAATTGTATAAGCTGCCAGAGAAAGTGAATTAGCTATAGATTATCATATCAAGGCTGCTTGTTCTGAGTATAGATGTAGTCTGTGTGTGCCACCAGAGTTCTCCTCATCAGGCACTCTTGCTCTCCTTCTCCCCCACACTCTTCTTCTTCCTTTGCCTGTTCTCAAAATTAAGATCAAAACCATGCACCTTAATAAAAACAGAGAAATTCCTCTGAAAAGTGTACAGCACAAACTCTCAGACACAGACACAGACACAGACACACACCTCCGGTTGCAGTTGTCGGCCATTACTGCTCGGATCTGCTGGCGCAGGTCTTGCTGCCCGGCTGAGGGTTCCATTGAGCAAGAGAAGGGCCACGACGAACAGAGCTGCAAACTTTGACATCGTTTCTCCGCTGCTTGATGAGTCAGGAAAACAGGAGGAAGTGGCAAGATTAAATAGGGCAACTTGCGGCTGGAGTTGATAATTCAATCAGGAGGAAATTTGTGAAGGAGGAGACATTTGGATTTTGGACTGAAATTGTGAGGAGCTTTTTCAAAAAATTAGCAATTTGTAGGAGTAAGAAATGAAACTTGGTCATAGATTAATTAATCAATGTGTTTGGTGTTTTCCATGAGGTGCCTCTCGTGATATCTGTCAGCCAAGGATTCGCGTTGACTTTTTAGATTGGAATTACGCGCTCGGTTGGATTTTGTAGCGCGAGCAGCCGAAATTGTTCAGATTTGGTCAAAATCTAGTATTTAAAGAAGAAGGTTCCAAATTTAAGGGCCTCCCCATGTCTCCACCTAAAAAAAGATTGGATTCAATGATTTGTGTACAATTCATAATTAAGGTGGTATATTGGTTCTGATGTCCTAGCTAGCCTGCTAGTTGACCAGATTTATTTTTTGACCATGTGGTTCTAGATTTTCATTATTTTCTTTCAGGGTTCTAGATTATGTTAAGATATTCATGGACGTGTGGTCTTTGTAAAGGCACGTAAAGTATGTAGAATTGTGTGGGATGAAAAAATCAACTTTTTTAAGGTCCACGTCGAGTGTAAAGATTGAAGAAGTTGTTTGTTTATACAGATGGTAGGTTAGAAATATGAAAGAGATTATCATGATCTAAGATTCAAATATCTTAGTTATTTTTTCTATTTCTTTAAAAAAGGAACATTTTTTTATTTGAATTCAAAATATTAATAAAATTTGTTAATACCAACAAAATTAGCTGACTATCCTTGCTTAGGTTATAAAGATAGCTATGAAACAAAGACTGAATGGAAAGGATTTTATTTTCTTTCCTCGGCTTGCTTCTAGTGGAAGTAATAATGACAATTGGGCGATATCGAAGGCAATGATAATTTGAAAATCTCATTAAAATGCTTACTTCAATGATGACATATTAGCTTGTAATTTTTAGTGATTATAATTATCATTAAAAAAATAAAAAGATGACATTTATGAAAGTGATTATACGTTGTCTTTAGAGCCTTGAATATGAAATCTCCTACTTAATACTATAACCAATCTTAAATCAATCCAACATCAATCTAAATTGAGGTTGAGTCGTTGCAATCCCCTAACCTGATTAAGTTTTTTTTTAAATAATTTTTAAAATTTAAAACTTATCTAAAGTAATTCTGTGATTGAGATAACTATCTATCTATCTATCTATCTATCTATATATATATATATATATATATATATATATATATATATATATATATATATATATATATATATATATATAATTTAGAAATAATCTTTTGCGAAGATATTATACGCCAAAAATATTTAAATAATCATGGCAACATTATACCATGATTGTAAAAATTATGACTACTTATATAACTTGACCTGATTCACATTACAGACCCAGCAGATCAATTTGAATGGACCGACCAATTCGATCATACCAACTAGTTTGTCTGACCCAATCTGTGTGTATAATTTGACTAGTCCCATCGAATCTCTTGAGACGATCTTATCAATTGATGGCAAGATCAAATTAGACGGTACAGAACTATCAAGAGGAGGCCACGTTCATGCATACTCTCCATACAACCTGAAGTTAATCTAAATCTTAGGGTATCCGTATTGATTTAAAGGTTAATATACATCATATATCACATAACTATTATATTAACATCTCCTTTTTATTAATACATACTATGTCATTTTAATATTAACACTTATTATTTGTGGATTTTCACTTTCCACTTATTATTTTTATTCTTCTTTTATATTAAATAAATAAATATATTTTAAATTTTATTTTTGTAAATAATTAAATATGTTTGCACTCACATGACTAAATGTTTTTTTTTTTATTTTGTTCATTAATTGCGCTCAAAGAATTGAACGTTGAGGTGTGTGTATTATAATACCTCTTCATATTAATTGTAAGGGTATCCGTATTGATTTGAACGTTAATCTATATTATCTTATTAAAAAAACATAAAATTCACATATCACATACTCATTATATTAATATATTTTTTTTATTAAAACACATCCACTTTCATTTATCTTTATTTTTATACCTAAACTTAATTTTCTTATATTTTTTATAAAATTTAACTTTTGTTAATGTGTTGGTATTATAACATTCATTCACATTGATTGTAATATCATGTGAATATTATAATACCCACGTATTAATACTATTTAAATGTTATAATATTCCCACATTAATATTAATATTAACATTAACGTTAACATTAACATGGGCACTCTTTCCCAACCACCGTTGGTGATTATCTGAATATACATAATATATTATACGTATAAATGAAAATTATTATCAGCCAAGTAGGGTTGTAAATGAACCAAGCATTCGTGAACAAGCTTGGTGTTCGGCTTGGTAAGAGCTTGTTTATGTTCGTTCATTATACATAAGATTGATTAAACAAACAAGCTTGAACAGCTCGTTAAGCTAAACAAACAAGCTTGAACACATATGTGTTCAGCTCGTTAACGTTCGTGAACAACGTTCGTGAACAGCGTTCGTGAACAATGTTCACGAACCATATTTATTAATAAAACTCTTTTCAATATGCTAAATTAATAATAAAATAAATAAATAAATAAATTTAAACGATCAATCTTAATAACCAATCAAACAATTAAAAGTTTCAAACAATCAAACAAGCTTGAATTGAGAGCTTGATAATATCTAAACGAACCAAGCTCAAACCAAGCTCAAGTCAAGCTCGAACCAAGCTCAAGCCAAGCTTGAATTGAGAGCTTGATAACATCTAAACGAACCAAGCTCAAGCCAAGCTTCAAACAAGCTCAAGCTCATAAAAAATAAACCAAGCCAAGCTTGAACACTCATTTCAAAAGCTTGGTTCATTTTAAGCTCGGCTCGGTTATCTTATCAAACAAGCTTGAACACCCCAAAGCTAAGCTCGGCTCGGCTTGACTTGTTTACAGCCCTACAGCCAAGTCAACCAACTCAAGCGTCAGATCGCAGTCATTTATAATGCTTTCCTAATTAATGCCGAATCCACAAATGTCCAACAATAACGGGACGCCAGTTTCAAACGTGTGCGTGCGAAAAAATAAAAAATATGAGTTCTTCGTCGTTGTTCTTTCTCATCGCTTTAACCGCCCGCGTTCTAGAACTTTTGCTATACAAACAACTGCATGCGTGCTGCTGAGCATTGCAGCGGTTGTGGTTGTTTTGAAGCAATTACCGTCGTCGCTGACTTTTTCAGGGATCCAGAAGATAAAGACGATGGGCGAAAGATGGGCGTACGGTCAAATCATTTGACTTCAACCTCTCCATGCATTCACATCAGCCGTTGCGTCTGCATATACGTCAGGAATTTTAATTAGGTTCATTCTACAACAGAAAGGGAGACTGCACACCCAACGCAACTCAGAAACAAAGTTTTGGTTCTACAGGAAGATCAACTACAAGAATACTGAGAACTGCAATGATGGATCATTAGGTTATCCAACACGTAAGTGATGCATCTTTGTTCAACTTCAAAGATACATTCCCATATTGCATGACTTAATCAAATATAATACTGATTGAATTGAATTTGTAAATATGAAATTGAATGTACAAGATGATATATATATATACACATACGACCTTTCAATGTGGAGAAATGGTATACTATAAGTATATATTGTGGCAAAAGACGAATACGCTCGCCCCCAAATATATATTGAATATATATAAAAGAGCTATTGAAACACTACAAAAAATACATTGTTCGGACGAATTTATAAAAAAATTTCGTTGCAAAATTTTTTGGGACGAATTCTGCGACGAAAATATTTTAGTCTCAAACCTCTTGTTGCAAACTTTTGGAACGAATATTTTGTTGTTGCAAATTTGGCAACGAATTTGGGGACGAAATTGGCGACGAATAATATTTCGTCCCCAAATTCGTAGTCAAATTTGCAACAAAAACATTATTTGTCGCAATATCCTATACAATTTTGGAACGAATATTTACTTTGTTGCAAACTTAGCAACGAATTTGGAGACGAAATCAGTGACAAATTTATTTTTGTTGTCAATTTTATCCCTAATTTGGCAACAAAATTTGGCAACGAACTAGATTTTCATTGTCAAATTCGTTGTCAATTTTCACCAAACCTTTGCAACAAATATTAATCTTGTTGCAAAATTTGCGACGAATTTAGCAACGAAAATACTAATTTAATTTGAAACAAAGAATCATTCGTCCCATATTTCGTCCCAGATTCTGGGACGAATCCACAGATTCGTCCCAGATTTTGTGACGAAATTTGGAATGAAAATGATTTTGTCGTGAAATTATCGATGCACAATAATTACGATAAGTTTGTGACAAATTATTTTCGTTGTCAAATTCGTCCCTAAATCAAAAAAAAAATCTAGCAACAATTTATTTCTACAATTCAATCAATACATACATATATACAACAAATTCAAATAACACATTATATACATTCAACGCATCCTAATTAATATTATCACATCTTATTTCACATATATCTATTAATAAATAAAATCAAATCATAATACAACAAATTCAAAGGTCTCAACACAACAAATTCAAAAGTCTCAACAAGTTATACAAGATCATTCTTCTTCCAGCTACTCCAAATAATATACAAGTTGTACTCCAAAAGTTATACAAGTCTAACAATCCAAGAAGTTAAATAAGGATTTAAAATAAAAAAAACTAAGATACAACTCATCTTCTTGGTCCGCAAAAACTTTCTTCCCTATCAAATATTCTCTTCCTGCATAAAAACAAACAAATAAAGTAGATCATTTGTAACAAGAAAGATAATTACTTAAATTCTAACAGTCTCATGTAAGCAAATCATTCTAATAGATAATAATTGTAAGTACTCACTCTACAGAGTAGTAATTTAAGATGCTAAAGTGAAAACCTATGATGATAAATAAACTAGAATCAAGGGAAACAAAGAGAAACGAGCAAAAAAATATAAGGACATAATCTACTTAACATTTATAAGTTTACCAATATCATGTACTCCCTTTTAAATTGGAAAAAGAAAGTATGTTAGTATTTATAACACCCCATAATTAGACTATACGATAAATTTGCAATGAGAAAATAAAAAATCCTATACAATTAATAGCAAAATGGCTCATAATCATTTAATCAAAACAATATTGAGAGCATTAATCAATATTTTATAGCAATGGTAAATTAAATGGTAAGAAACGCCTTGAAGCTAGTATGAACCATCCATTTCATAGCAATGATAACTTAAATTATAAGAAGTACCTTGAAGCTAACTACAAGTATCGTAAATATGATATAACCTATTTTACCATATCAAATTGTTATAATACAACCTATTTCATCATATTAAATAATAGCTACAAATATCCGAATTTCATATGACATGGAGAGCATGAGATGTATTCTTAAAATTCCTATCATATGAAAATGTCTCTAATGGAAATAAAACACAAACTAGTTAAGGTCAATTAGTTTATACTAATCTTTTAGTACTCATAGTTACTTGGTATCTAGGAAAATTCAAATCATAATTCAGAATTTGAACTAATAATGCTGTAGTAGCAAATTTCAACAAATTTATAAAAAGAATGATAACCTTATTTTTCAAATAAAATTAACTAAGGGTGTTGATCCTGTCGGGAAGCTGAGAAGACGGACCTGCCGATATGACGTGTCTGGAAGGTTGACCGCATCCTCATAACCCGGCTGATGAGCTGTCTCCCATGTTGACTAAGTTGTCCGATGTCTTCTAGTCAACAACACCTGCAACCAGTGATCGGGTTGCCCTGATCCCTGGTACCTCGATGCTCGAGGTGGGTCCCGCGCACAGATAAGCATCCACATAATAATAGGACAATAAAATAAGTACAAAATGAATACGGCGACGTACCCTGGCCCCGGGGGGCGCCTTCGGATGGATGGGTGAGCTGATCAAGTCGTCGCTCGACTCTGGATAGCAGATAAATGTCCATAAGGTGGGTAGCTAGCTCCGGTGGCTCGGAGCCAGACGCGCTATGGATCTGCAGGACGACGCCCTATCGGACTACAGCCTCGGCTCGCAGGTCGGAATACAATAACGACACGAAGGTCAAACACACTCTCGGCTCGCAGGCCGGCACACGGCACGCAGGCCGGATAATATTAATAACAAGCATAATAATAATACAGACAACGTAACATAATGGCTCGGTGGCCGAAACTACATCGGCTCGCCAGCCGAACACCCTCTCGACTCTAAAGTCGGCGTAGACAAATGGTACGAGCGGCGTCAGCCGCTGGAGGGGGTTGGCCACTACCGTAGGCAGCGGTCCACTGCCGAAGGCAGCGACAATGGCTGCAAGAGGTGGAGGTGATGCCCACTAGGGTAGGGGCGACATCACTTGCTGGAGGGGGCGTCAACGACCCCTGGGGGTTATGGTACGTGCTGGCGGCGAAGCCCGTTGGTCGTAATGCGTAGGGGCAATTGCGACACATGGAGGCGGCGACAACCGACGGCTGCTGCGACGACGCATGCTGGAGGAAACTTCGGGGGCGTCAAGAGGGCCGGAGGCAGCGTGTCGGCTGGAGGCATCTGTCGGGAGGAGAAGGAGAGGGGAGGGAGATGGCTCGCCGGTGGCGAGGAAGAAACGGCCGCGGCTGTGCCTCCCTTGCATCGTGGTGGCGGCGAAGAAGCAAAGACATGAAGCGGTTGCTCGGTAGCGGTTTCGAGATGAGGAGAAGAGAAGAGGAGCGTCGGCGACAAGGGAGAGGGAGGGAAGTTGGCCGACATCAGCGTCCTGCGCGAGGGGGCTGGCGGCGCCCCTAAAACTCGAACTCCCCACCCCCCGGCACGATGAACAGTGCCTTTTAATACAACAAACCCTCAAAAAGTCAAAAGACCAAATTGCCCTTCCTCTTCCTCCTTATTTCCTCTCTGCCCCCAGCACTATCCGCATCACAAGCCTCCCCTTCAAGTCTAGTCGAAGGAGGCGCAAGTCCAACTGACTGGAAAGTCTATCGCAAAGCTGAATCACTCCCAATAATCGAGTCAAATCATTGGGTCGAACGGGCGGTCGCGCGATACCGGTCGGACGACTATGAGAGTGCTGATCGAGCAACACCAAGAATAGTCAACGGTTGATCGTAAAATGCTGGCATGACAATCGAGTAAAGCTGAGTGGTCGATGCCTAACGGGCGCAGAGCCTTTGAGCTATCCCGGCCCGCGACCAGTGAGGACTCTTGTCCGTGACCATCGGCGATAGTTCAATATGTTCCGCGACTCGTGAAAACTGCTTGACCCCGAACGGGGGAGATAAATGCTCGTAAAGACTGCTCGACCCCGAATGGGGGAGATAGATGCTCGTGAAGGCGGCTCGACCCCGAACGGGGGAGATAAATGCTCGTGAAGACTGCTCGACCCCAAACGAGAGGAATAGAATATCTGAAACTCGTCCGAGACTAGTGACGAATGCTCGACCCCGAACGGGGGAGATAAAATATCCGAAGCTGGTCCGAGACCAGTGAAGAACGCTCGACCCCGAACGGGGGAGATAAAATATCCGAAGCTGGTCCGAGACCAGTGAAGAACGCTCGACCCCGAACAGGGGAGATAAAATATCCGAAGCTGGTCCGAGACCGGTGAAGAACGCTCGATCCCGAATGGGGGAGATAAAATATCTGAAACTGGTCCGAGACCAATGAATAACTCTTGACCTCGAACGGGGGAGATAAAATATCTGAAGCTGGTCCGAGACCAGTGAAGACCGCTCGACCTCGAACGGGGGAGATAAAATATCCAAAGCTGGTCCGAGACCAGTGAAGAACGCTCGACCCTGAACGGGGGAGATAAAATATCCGAAGCTGGTCCGAGACCAGTGAAAAACGCTCGACTCCGAACGGGGGAGATAACATGTCTAAAACTGGTCCGAGACCAGTGAAGAACGCTCGATCCCGAACGGGGGAGATAAAATATCCGAAGTTGGTCCGAGACCAGTGAAGAACGCTCGACCCCGAACGGGGGAGATAAAATATCCGAAGCTGGTCCGAGACCAGTGAAGAACGCTCGACCCCGAACGGGGGGGATAACATATCTGAAATTGGTCCGAGACCAGTGAAAAACGCTCGACCCCGAACGGGGGGGATAACATATCTGAAATTGGTTCGAGACCAGTGAAGAACGCTCGACCCCGAACGGGGGAGTTAAAATATCCGAAGCTGGTCCGAGACCAGTGAAGAACGCTCGACCCCGAACGGGGGAGATAAAATATCCGAAGCTGGTCCGAGACCAGTGAAGAACGCTTGACCCCGAACGGGGGAGATAACATATCTGAAACTGGTCCAAGAACAGTGAAGAACGCTCTACCCTGAACGGGAGAGATAAAATATCCGAAGCTGGTCCGAGACCAGTGAAGAACGCTCGACCCCGAACGTGGGAGATAAAATATCTGAAATTGGTCCGAGACCAGTGAAGGTCGTTCGAACCCGAACGAGGGAGCTAAAAGATCCGATAAGCTGGTCCATGTAGTGGTCTTCAATCCGGGGTTTTTATAGTCGACGATTCGACTCTAGAGTTTAACGTCGCTGCTCGACGGTCTTCTGGCCGGGGTTTTTATAGTCGCCGGTTCAACTCTAGGGTTTAACGTCGCCGCTCGATGGTCTTCAGGCCGGGGTTTTTATAGTCGCCGGTTCGACTCTAGAGTTTAACGTCGTCGCTCGACGGTCTTCAAGCCTGGGTTTTTATAGTCGCCGGTTCGACTCTAGAGTTTAACGTCGCCGCTCGACGGTTTTCAAGACGGGGTTTTTATAGTCGCCAGTTCGACTCAAGAGTTTAACGTCGCCACTCGATGGTCTTCAGGCCGGGGTTTTTATAGTCGCCGGTTCGACTCTAGGGTTTAACATCGCCGCTCGACGGTCTTCAAGCTGGGGTTTTTATAGTCGCCGGTTCGACTCTAGAGTTTAACGTCGTCGTTCGACGGTCTTCAAGCCGGGGTTTTTATAGTCGCCGGTTCGACTCTAGAGTTTAACGTCGCCGCTCGACGGTCTTCAAGCCGGGGTTTTTATAGTCGCTGGTTCGACTCTAGAGTTTAACGTCACCGCTCGACGGTCTTCAACATCGAGCCGGTGGCTCGGATAATGTACGCCCGGCCGATCGGCACGGGGTCTTCGACATCGAGCCGGTGGCTCGGATAATGTATGCCCGGTCGATCGGCACCGGGTCTTCAACATCAAGCCGGTGGCTCGGATAATGTGTTGGTGCAGTAAGCATCCGACGATCGAACCTCAGTTTTGATAATGGCAAAGGGATTCAAAGTTAAGATTCCTTGTTATCTAATATGTTGAATGAGTGTTTCAGGAAAGTCCTAACTGCGGTTAGGCAGGGGAAAATCCTAAGGGGGGGTAACCTTAG
Source organism: Zingiber officinale (assembly GCF_018446385.1). Lineage (NCBI taxonomy): Eukaryota > Viridiplantae > Streptophyta > Magnoliopsida > Zingiberales > Zingiberaceae > Zingiber > Zingiber officinale. Next base: position 116,630,650 of record NC_055987.1, read on the forward strand.
GTCCTAGGGGGTGGTAACCCTAGGTGAAGGAAAATCCTAAGGGGGGGGTAACCTTAGGTCCTAGGGGGCGGTAACCCTAGGTGGAAGAAAATCCTAAGGGGCGGCAACCTTAGGTCCTAGGGGGCGGTAACCCTAGGTGGAAGAAAATCCTAAGGGGCGGCAACCTTAGGTCCTAGGGGGCGGTAACCCTAGGTGGACGAAAATCCTAAGGGGCGGCAACCTTAGGTCCTAGGGGGCGGTAACCCTAGGTGGAGGAAAATCCTAAGGGGCGGCAACCTTAGGTCCTAGGGGGCGGTAACCCTAGGTGGAGGAAAACCCTAAGGGGCGGCAACCTTAGGTCCTAGGGGGCGGTAACCCTAGGCGGAAAGTCCAGTCGGTCTGGAGGACCGGACTGGCATCAGGTAATCTCTCCTGAGGGGAGTAGGTGAGGACGCGTTCCCGTAGGGAACAATAGGCGTCAGTCGACCTAGGTTTCGGTTGGAAACCCGGTTAGACTTCAGACGATCCAGGAGATCTATACTTTATTTTATGTGTCTTGTGCTAACTTTGTTTTGCGGTATGTGTTTTGGGACTAACACATTTTGCGGGAACAACCTCGGATGAACAGTGTCCGAGGCGCCTTCATGGAGCTTGGAGGCGCCTCGGGTACAAAGGAAGAGCTGGCTGCGAAACAGTGTTCAAGGCGCCTTGAGTGGTGATGGAGGCGCCTTGGACCTGTTGAAGGCGCCTTGAGTGGTGATGGAGGCGCCTTCAACTGTGATAAGCGCAGAATGGTCAGCGCTTATCTGCACGATGGAATCGGAGCGGTGGAGGCGCCTTGGATGGCTTTCAAGGCGCCTTGGATGCCCTTTATAATGGGACTTCGAGCAGCTTCTTAAAATAATAACTTACAAGCGATCTTTCTGCTACAAGCTGCTCACGAGACGATTCCGAAGTGCTGCTACGAGACACCGACGACCAGGAGCTCCGAATTTTCAGATTACGATACTGTCGTCGGTATAATTAATTGTTGTCATTTATTGTACTTCAAATTGTAATCATTATCGAGCTTATAGTTGTTGCCCACCGGAAGCGATCAAGGATCGCGGGCCTTCGAGTAGGAGTCGATCAAGGCTCCGAACGAAGTAAAATCGACTTGTCTCTGTGTGATTATTTCTTTTATTCCGCTGCGTATTTAACTCCGATAGTTTTCCGATTTAGCCACGAGCGCTATTCACCCCCCCTCTAGCGCGATCTCGATCCAACAATTGGTATCAGAGCGGGGTTGCTTCGAATAGGTGAAACCACCATTCAAGCAGTTTTTTGTGGCTTTTTCGTCTGTTTAGGCTCAAAATAAAACCTTACGCCTTTCGTTTTTCCCTCCAAAACTGTTTTCAAAAAATTCATTTTCATCTTTTCACAATTGATTGGGATTAACGAAATATCGCATTTAGAAAATTTTCAAATAATATTTTTTATATTATTTTAATAATATTTATTTTATTATTTTATTATTATTATTATTTTTTAAAAATTTGTAAATTGCTGTTTCTATCTTTATTCTGCACTACTAATCCAAGACCAAGTCTTGGAACAAGTTTTGTTTATATTGCGTGCTAGGTTTTTAAATGGCCTATGAAGATGGATACAACACCGCAAGCCTACCACTCTTGTCCAGAATAATTTTGGTTACTGGAAAGACCGGATGGAGCACCAACTGAAAATCCAAGTGGAGACATGGACCATAGTCCAGATCGGACTCATCCTCCCAAATGAAGAAGGTGTATCCATCACCTATGACAAGTGGGATGCACAAACGATAAGAAACTTCGAGACAAATGCAAAGGCAACATGTATTCTCCTAGGCGGACTATCAAATTCAGATCTTGATCGAGTCGGAAGGTTCGACACTGCTAAAGAGCTTTGGGAGAAACTACTCAAACTTCATGAGATTCCTTCAGAGTCAGAAATTGAACAAGACTGCGAACCCAAATACGAATCTCCAGAGTCAACCTCCGAACCAGACTCAGAAGAATCAGATCAGACCGATTTCATAGCACTAATGGCCAGAGAGGAAATTGCTCAATCGAGTCTGAACTCGAGGTGGCAACAGTCAAGGGGAGGATTATCATGAATTTGAGAGGTAAGATTGTAAATTCAAAATGCAAATGTCACATAACTTGTTTTAAGTGTAGGGAGAGAGGACACTATAAAAACGAGTGTCTTACTCATAAGACTCGGCCGGTACAATTGAAGAAGAAGGAGAAAATGATCAAAAGAGGGAAGGAACAAATTAAATGCTCCAAATGCAAACAAATGGGTCACTGCAAAAGACAATGCCCAGAAAGAAGACCCAAGAATCCAGAGGAAGAAATCAAGGTTAGTACATTTACATTATATGAAAATCCAATTTATGCAACACATGATTGCACTAATTTAACTAATCCTGCTTGCTCTGGTATAGATTTCTCTTCAAAATTAGATATGCATGCTAATAATGTAATGAATAAAATTAATGCAAATAAAAATAAGAAATTAACTCTTAGAAAATTAAAGATACAAAATAATATTTTAAAAGATAAAATTGATAAATTAGAGAAGATTGTTAATAATTTAATCAAATCTCGAAATCTAGACTTGGGTTATAAGTCTAAAGTAAAACTTAAACACTACATACCAAGCTATAATCAAGTACCTTTTATTTACTAAAGTTAATCTAAATATAACCCAAATCTAATTCATAAATAAATAAATAATTATCTTAACAAATAAAATTAAAGGAATATAATCAAATAGAAGGAGGATCCAGAATAGTTGGCACCCCCAAACTAAACTACCCGACTGGGTAACCGAACTTAATCTACCCGAAATGGGTAAACAAGAGTAGACTACCCAGCAGGGTAATTAAGGTTAGATAAAATGGGTTAGGTTTAACTTAACCAACGGTACTGGTGAAGTTTTTGGATGATAGTACGTTAGGGAAGCTTGGGCATCGCATGTCTAGGAAGATATGGCTTCGACCTGGTGCATTTGGCCAAGTGGAACTGACCGAAGCTACCCTTAAATGGATCCTAACTAGTTAGACCAAAGTTTAGTATTAAGTTCAATGGGTAGGACTATTTGGGAAACCTCGAAGGCATGGTTACTTTAATGAGTTCCTTGTGACTCACCATAGCCCAGAAGTTTATCCAAAGAATGCTTACTTGTTGAACCCAAAGCCAAACCTGAATCTAACACAAAGTTAAACCAGACCCTTAAATTCAACCATAATTCATCTCACAACAATTATAGGATTCCCTGATTAACAATTTAGATCGGATGAGATGACTAGGAAATTAAATTTTTAAAATTGACTTAACTTAAATCAAGTTAATAAACAATTAAATTATTTTAACTTGAATTATTTTCAAATCTAAATTATTTTAAAACAAAATTTCTAAAGCATTCAAAATTGTCTAAAATTATTTTTCAAAGATTAATTAACTTTAAAATTATTTTTTTTAACTTTAAAATTATATTTCAAAATCATTTTTCAAATTTAATTAACTTTTAAACTTTGAAAAATCTTTTCAAAATCATTTCAAAATTATTTTAAAACTTAATTTCAAAATTCTTTTAAAAATTATTTGAAAAATATTTTCAAAATTAATTTCAAAATTATTTGAAAAATCTTTTCAAAATTCTTTAAAACTTAATTTCAAAAATCTTTCAAAATTATTTTAAAACTTAATTTCAAAATTCTTTTAAAAATTATTTGAAAAATATTTTCAAAATTAATTTCAAAATTATTTCAAAAATCTTTTAAAACTTAATTTCAAAAATCTTTTAAAAATCATTTTAAAAATCATTTCAAAAATCTTTTGAAAATTATTTCAAAAATCTTTTAAAACTTAATTTCAAAAATCTTTTAAAAATCATTTCAAAAATCATTTCAAAAATCTTTTGAAAATTATTTCAAAAATCTTTTAAAAATTAATTTCAAAAATCTTTTAAAAATCATTTTAAAAAATCATTTCAAAAATCTTTTGAAAATTATTTCAAAAATCTTTTAAAACTTAATTTCAAAAATCTTTTAAAAATCATTTTAAAAATCATTTCAAAAATCTTTTGAAAATTATTTCAAAAATCCTTTAAAACTTAATTTCAAAAATCTTTTAAAAATCATTTCAAAAATCATTTCAAAAATCTTTTGAAAATTATTTCAAAAATCTTTTTATAACTTAATTTCAAAAATCTTTTAAAAATCATTTTAAAAATCATTTCAAAAATCTTTTGAAAATTATTTCAAAAATCTTTTAAAACTTAATTTCAAAATTACCTAAAAATCTTCTCAAAATTAATTTCAAAATTATTTAAAAATCTTTTCAAAATTATTTTAAAAATCTTTTCAAACTTATTTTAAAATCTTTTCAAAATTAATTTCAAAATTATTTAAAAATCTTCTCAAAATTAATTTCAAAATTATTTTAAAATATTCTCAAAATTAATTTTAAAATTTATTTGAAAAATCTTTTCAAAATCATTTCAAACTTAATTTCAAAATTCTTTAAAATTTATTTGAAAAATCTTTTCAAAATCATTTTAAAATCTTAAAAATTGAATTTCAAATTTATTTGAAAAATATTTTTTCATTTCAAAATCTTAAAACTTCATTATTTGAAAAATATTTTTAAAAATCATTGTAAAAATCTTTTAAACTTATTTTCAGAAGTTATTAAATTCTTTGAAATTCTAAACTCAATTAATTTTTAAATCTTCAAAATAATGGTCACTTATTTGGAATTCTAACTGATATTTTCAATGCTGTAAATTAAAGTAAACTCCATCTCACACTCACTCATATGCTAAACATGCTTGTTAATCTAGAATAAGTTAGATGGAAAATTAGGAAAATAATTTTTTTTAACCTCTCATGCTTGAACTCCTGAACTCAAAATTTATTAAGGCATTAATTAAGGGGGAGTGATTTTGAGTCGGTTTTAAAATTAGTTTTTCTTTAAAAAGTTTTTGGCTTGACCTTAAAAATTAATAACTATTTTTGGCATATCTTCGAAAATTCAAGTTATTTTTAACTTAGCTTTAAAATTAAAATTATTTATGACTTAACTTTTAAATTATCTTGGCAAGATATTTTCTCAACGTAATTATTTTTAAGCTGAAAACATAGCTAAGTATTTTCAAAGTTAGCTAAATATTTTTTCAAAAATATTTAGCCAAGTACTTTTTAAAGTGTTTAAAACAAAAAAAAATATTTAGCTAAGTGTCTCTCAAAGCAATTGTTTTCAAATACTAAGTTCTGCTGAAAATGCTAAGCATTTTCCAAAACATTCTCAAAATTTCATGAAAACAATTTTTTTTGATATCACAAAAATTTGCTAAGTTACTGTTTAAAGACAAAATAACTTTATCTCAGTATCTCTCAAACTAAAGGAAGAATTTTGCTTTCAAAATTATGATTTCACCTATCTAAAAGTCTTACAAGAAAAACTAAGTGTTTATCAAAAGTAAATTAAAAGATTGGAAGATAAGATTGAAAATTATCTTTGAAAGTTAAGCTAAGGCCCAGATTTTCTTCACTCTCTTGGGTATTTTGATATATGGCAAAGGGGGAGAGTAGGAAGAAATTCAAAGAATATTATAAATTTAAAACGAAAATTTTGTTGTGAATGTGCCTATGCTTTATTTATGCCTGTGCTTATCTATGTGTATCTTTACTGCATTTTTACTTAACTTTGAATTTCGGTTGCCATAATCAAAAAGGGGGAGATTGTTGGTGCAGTAAGCATCCGACGATTGAACCTCAGTTTTGATAATGGCAAAGGGATTCAAAGTTAAGATTCCTTGTTATCTAATATGTTGAATGAGTGTTTCAGGAAAGTCCTAACTGCGGTTAGGCAGGGGAAAATCCTAAGGGGGGGTAACCTTAGGTCCTAGGGGGTGGTAACCCTAGGTGAAGGAAAATCCTAAGGAGGGGTAACCTTAGGTCCTAGGGGGCGGTAACCCTAGGTGGAAGAAAATCCTAAGGGGCGGCAACCTTAGGTCCTAGGGGGCGGTAACCCTAGGTGGAAGAAAATCCTAAGGGGCGGCAACCTTAGGTCCTAGGGGGCGGTAACCCTAGGTGGACGAAAATCCTAAGGGGCGGCAACCTTAGGTCCTAGGGGGCGGTAACCCTAGGTGGAGGAAAATCCTAAGGGGCGGCAACCTTAGGTCCTAGGGGGCGGTAACCCTAGGTGGAGGAAAACCCTAAGGGGCGGCAACCTTAGGTCCTAGGGGGCGGTAACCCTAGGCGGAAAGTCCAGTCGGTCTGGAGGACCGGACTGGCATCAGGTAATCTCTCCTGAGGGGAGTAGGTGAGGACGCGTTCCCCGTAGAGGGAACAGTAGGCGTCGGGTCGACCTAGGGTTTCCGGTTGGAAACCCGAAGTTAGACTCGGACAGTCCGGAGACTGTCTATACTTTATTTTATGTGTACTGTGCTAACTTTGTTTTGCAGGGTATGTGTTTTGGGACTAACACATTTTGCAGGAACAAAGGAGCAAGTTACAACTCGGATGAACAGTGTCCGAGGCGCCTCCATGGAGCTTGGAGGCGCCTCGGGTACAAAGGAAGAGCTGGCTGCGAAACAGTGTTCAAGGCGCCTTGGACCTGTTGAAGGCGCCTTGAGTGGTGATGGAGGCGCCTTCAACTGTGATAAGCGCAGAATGGTCAGCGCTTATCTGCACGATGGAATCGGAGCGGTGGAGGCGCCTTGGATGGCTTTCAAGGCGCCTTGGATGCCCTTTATAAGGGGACTTCGAGCAGCTTCTTAAAATAATAACTTACAAGCGATCTTTCTGCTACAAGCTGCTCACGAGACGATTCCGAAGTGCTGCTACGAGACACCGACGACCAGGAGCTCCGAATTTTCAGATTACGATACTGTCGTCGGTATAATTAATTGTTGTCATTTATTGTACTTCAAATTGTAATCATTATCGAGCTTATAGTTGTTGCCCACCGGAAGCGATCAAGGATCGCGGGCCTTCGAGTAGGAGTCGATCAAGGCTCCGAACGAAGTAAAATCGACTTGTCTCTGTGTGATTATTTCTTTTATTCCGCTGCGTATTTAACTCCGATAGTTTTCCGATTTAGCCACGAGCGCTATTCACCCCCCCTCTAGCGCGATCTCGATCCAACATAATGTACGCCAGGCCGATCAGCACGGGGTCTTCGACATCGAGCCGGTGTCGCGGGGGTCCTCGACCGAGGAACTAGGGCAAATCATATAATTGAAAGGGAAAAGATAATGCAAAAACTGACCGAGGTCATAAGGATGGTAGAATTTTTCGGCGTTGTCCATCTTTACGTTCCAGATCAGGTGCGTTCCCATAGACGGCGCCAATTTGATCCTGTCGGGAAGCTGAGAAGACAGACCTGCCAATATGACATGTCTGGAAGGTTGACCGCATCCTTATAACTCGGCTGATGAGCTGTCTCCCATGTTGACCAAGTCATCTGATGTCTTCTAGTCAACAACACCTGCAACCAGTGACCGGGTTGCCCCGATCCCTGGTACCTCGATGCTCGAGGTGGGTCCCATGCATAGATAAGCATCCACATAATAATCGTACAATAAAATTAGTACAAAATGAATACGGCGACGTACCCTGGCCCCGGGGTGCGCCCTCTGATGGATGGGTGAGCTGATCAAGTCGTCGCTCGACTCTGGATAGCAGATAAATGTCCATCAGGTGGGTAGCTGGCTCCGGTGGCTCGGAGTCGGACGCGCTATGGATCTACAAGATGACGCCCTGTCGGACTACAGCCTCGGCTCGCAGGCCGGAATACAATAACGACACGAAGGCCGAACACACTCTCGGCTCGGAGGTCGGCACACGGCACGCAGGCCGGATAATATTAATAACAAACATAATAATAATGCAGATAACGTAACATAACGGCTCGGTGGCCGAAACTACATCGGCTCGCCAACCGAACGCCCTCTCGACTCTAAAGCCGACGTAGACAAATGGTACGAGTGGCGTCAGCCACTGGAGGGGGTTGCCCACTGCCGTAGGCAGCGGTCCACTGCCGAAGGCAACGACAATGGCTGCAAGAGGTGGAGGTGATGCCCACTAGGGGCGACATCACTTGCTGGAGGGGGCGTCAACGACCCCTGGGGGTTATGGTACGTGCTGGCGGCGAAGCCCGCTGGTCGCAGTGCGTAGGGGCAATTGCGACGCATGGAGGCGGTGGCTGCTGCGACGACGCATGCTGGAGGAAACTTCGGGGGCCGGAGGCAGCGTGTCGGCTGGAGGCATCTGTCGGGAGGAGAAGGAGAGGGGAGGGAGACGGCTCGCCGGTGGTGCGGAAGAAACTGCCGCGGCTGTGCCTCCCTTGCATCGTGGTGGCGGCGAAGAAGCAAAGACATGAAGCGGCCGCTCGGTAGCGGCGTCGAGATGAGGAGAAGAGAAGAGGAGCGTCGGTGACGAGGGAGAGGGAGGGAAGTTGGCCGGCATCGGCGTCCTGCGCGCCCCCACTTCGAACTCCCACAAACGATGAACAGTGCCTTTTAATACAACAAACCCTCAAAAAGCCAAAAGACCAAATTGCCCTTCCTCTTCCTCCTTATTTCCTCTCTGCCCCCAGCACTATCCGCATCAGGTGTGTTACTTAATACTTACTTTTTTCTCTGACATATATTTCGCCTCACCAACCCTGTTAAAAACAATTTAACAATATTAATTAAAATAAAAATTAGAAAAGTTAACAAGCCATGGATTAATGTTTAAAACACTAATTATGAGACAAATAATCATCATAAATAATTAAAATAATGAACAATCATCACCACAATCATCATTATCATCACTGCCATCATCTTCATCACCGTCATACAGAGGAATCTGAGTTAGAGCAGAGCTCAACTTGTAACGACCACCCTTCTTATCTATACTACTACTCTCTAAGGGTGACCGTTACTTAACTACTAACTCTACTTAACCGGTATGATCGAAACCACGAGGAGTCTCTACCGAAAAATTTCGACAACATCTCCCCTGTACCGGTGACCATAAAATGAGGTACATATATAGTATACATCAACCACAGGCGGCTGGAACATATATCAACACTCACGCAATTAAATAAGCGTTAAACTCATCTCACCATACAATCTAAAACAAAATAATCTCCAATGACAAGAAATGTAAGATACAATCTCAAATATTTATTAATCACTAAAATGCGGAAACTTAAAAATGCCCAAGTCTCTCCCATAGTCCTGGCATCACACACCATCTGCGCCACCTTGTCGCCTCCCTTTGCTATATCTTTTCCTTCCCTTTATCTGCAGTAAGAGGAAATGCAAACTATAAGAGAATGCTTAGTAAGCACTGTCTGTCATGCCCCAAAGGAGTCCCTGTCCGAAGAAATTTCGGCAGGATCTCCCCTGTACGGCGGACAATCTGAAACTTTTCTACATCATCATATACATCAGCCACATGCGGCTGGAATAATAACAAATATAAATAAACAACAACACAGACAACCACGCAATTTATAATAATCAAACTAAACAGTAGTACAATGACTCGAAAACAACCCTACTCAACTACACTCATAAAGCTCAAAACCGATATCCTACTCCACTACACTCGTAAAGCTCAAATCCGACGATAAAACCAACTTACCTCTTCTGCTATCTAGGCAGGCATGTAGTAAAAGCAAATCCAAATAAAAGTCATCCACAAGTAAAACAATCCATACAAGATCCAAAGTATCCAAAACATAACAAGTTCAAAACATAGTCTAGTAAGGAAGAAAACCAAAAGATCACTAAGTCCTTGTGATCTGCAGGGGACTAGCAACTGGAACTCTCTCCTGACAGCATCAACCTGAAAATAATAACGGAGGCGGGGGTGAGTCCAACGCTCAGCGGGTAACAACTGATATACATAGTAAGGAAGTAACATCTAGCACTAATCATGCGTACAGTCTCCTGACAAAATAAAGGTAAATGCAAATCTGAAATGAACAGGAGAATACTGTACTAACTAGGACCTGGTACAAGGACAAAACAGTCTGAGAGATATAGAAATCCTGTATGCATGTCAAGCATGGGCATCCAACCAATATGCAGCAAATAAATGCAGCAAACACAATCACAATAAATAAATGCATCAATGTGTATGATGCCAATGCAGTCATGGTCACCCCTGATGCTAGTCAGCCATCTCACACCCAATGGTGGGACCGAGTGGGTAGGGCTGTGACAACCGTGCACTCTGCATCACTACTCCTGATGAGTGACCGAGTGGACGGGATGTTGTCTGAGTACACACATACTCCTACCCCAAATCATAAATGGGGGAGCGCAATGCTCTCATCTCCCGGTACACGATGACGGGGAGAGGTCTCGACGTGCTACCACGCTGCAATCACACTACCCATGAGCGGACCAACGGAGCACCGAACGAGCAAACTGACGTGCTACCACGCTGCGTCACGCTACCCATGAGCGTCAACAACGGAGCACCGAACAGTGATGAAACTGGTGATGTGCTCGACAATAATGGAGCAATTTATCACACACCATGCAATCATGCGAATGGTGCATGACACTAAGCATGGTAATATACTGAACCAAATCTATATACATACATGATGTGTACCATAATCAATAAATCATATCAAGATTTCACAGATCAGATAGGGTATCACACCTAGGTCCTGAACATGGTGAAGCATGGTTATATCACTACCCCTAATCATTTATAATCAGGTAAGCCATAACATGAGATGCAAAACAAGCAATCAACCAAGCATGTAACAGGTAGCGGGTAGTGACTAACCGAAACAAAATAATAAACATAATTTTTGCTATTTGTTAAATTCACTACTATGTATATCAAAGACATAAAGTCAAAAGTACCCGCCTCCAATAGAAAAGGATCGTATCCAAAATAGATCCCCCGTCAAGACACTGTCTCGAATCAATGTCCTGTAATAAATCGTACAGTTTAGCTAAGTTTAATTATAACTAAAATAGCTAAACCAAACTATTTTTCTTCAGGAACCCTAATTAAATTGAACTCCAAATCAATTAGGATTAGCTCCATCAACCCTAACCATTCTACTATTCGATTTCATTAAAACCTACACATGAATCCAAGTTAACAATTATTGCTAACTCGACTAGGAATCCAATTACCAAAATATATCCAAGTCCTACACCTCACCTCAATTCAAGAACTCGGTCGAAGAAGGTGCTGCTGGACTAAAGGGCAACTGCTGGAAACTGTGGCCGGAGTCACTGCTATCACAGTTTTGTTGTCGTCACTACTCAAGAACCACTGCTAGGCATCCTTCACAGTTAGACCATTCCCATAATGATATCAAAACGCAAACCTCTACGAATCTTGCACCCAAAAGTAAACAGACTTACCCCAATCGGCAGTTTACCTCTCTGGCAGAATTGGCACAGTGAAGAGAGGCGAGGCGTCGGCTGCGCCAGGAGGTGCTGAGGGGTTCTGGGCAATGCTGGCCGAACAGCGGCGTCAATAGCAGTGGTGAGCGGAAGACGGCTATGGCAAGAAGGGACGGCGGCTGTGGCCCAAATCTAGGGCACAACACAAGAGGAAAGATGGCTCAGGGAGACTCAAGTGAGCAGTGGCAACAAACTAGGGCATGCGAGGAAGGGGGCGTCGCGGGAAGAGGAGAAGTGTCGACCCTAGAAAGGCGGCCGGCTGTCGGCTGTGGTGGCGGCAGCGCGTCGCTCAGCGAGGAGGAAGAGCACCCGGTGGTGCTGTCGGGTGGAGAAGGCGCAGAGAGGAGAGGGGTTCATCTCGAGGAGGAAGAAGAAGAAGTGATATGCGGCGGGAGAGAAGTAGCGTCGGGTAGAAGGAATGAAGAGGAGGAGAACTGTCGAGCGGTTAGGGCACGGGTCGCGACGGGGGAGAAGGCTCGGCGCGCAAGTTTTCGGCGAAGAAGAAAACAGAAGAAAGAAAATAAAGGAAAAGAAATAAGAAAAAGGAAGAAAATAAAGGAATTTATAAAATAAACAATTACTCGCTTATATGGGTAGCCTAAACAGGCTTTCCCGGGCTCCATTTTTATCCCCGTTAACTCGTCCGTACGAGCTCCGAAAAATTTCCAAAAATTCCGAAAAATTCCCTTAGTAATATTCGCCTATTTTTGGTATTTTACATTCTCCCCCACTAATAAAAATTTGGTCCCCAAATTTCATTATCTACCATCAGCAAGTACTAACAATAGATATAAAGTATAAATGCTGAACGGTAAATTAAATAACATACCTCAAGTAAAAAGATCGGGATATCGAGCTCGGATAGTATCCTCAAGCTCCCAAGTAGCCTCCTCATCTGAATGATGCTTCCATCCGACTTTAACCAGCCGGATAGTCTTGTTCCGCAACTGACGCTCTTTCCGATCGAGAATCCGTACCGGAATCTCCTCATAAGTAATGTCAGGCTGAACTGGAACTGGGATATCTGCCAGCACATGTGTCGGGTCATGTATGTATCTCCTCAGCATCGATACATGGAATACATCGTGAACGCCTGATAGGGACGGTGGTAGTGCCAGTCGGTAAGCTACCGCTCCGATCCTCTCCACGATCTCGAAAGGGCCAATGTACCGCAGAGCTAACTTACCTCTGAGGCCAAATCTCTTCACCCCTTTTGTGGGTGAAACTCGTAGAAATACATGGTCGCCAACAGAGAACTCTAGTGGTATGCGTCTCCGATCAGCATAACTCTTCTGGCGGTCCTGCGACTCTGACATCCTTCGTCTGATAGTACGGACCAACTCTGCATCCTGCTGAGCTCTATGAGGTCCCAATATCTGGGCCTCTCCAACCTCATCCCAGAGGACGGGTGTCCGACAAGGCCTACCATACAACGCCTTAAACGGTGCCATCTGGATAGCCGAATGAAAGCTGTTGTTGTAGGTAAACTCTACCAACGGCAGATGGTCCTCCTAACTGCCACCAAAATCCATAACACATGACCTCAACAGATCCTCTAAAGTCTGAATGGTCCGCTCTGACTGTCCATCTGTCTGTGGATGGAAAACTGTACTGAAACGGAGCTGTGTGCCCAAGGCCTGCTGCAGACTCTGCCAGAAACGAGACGTGAACCGTGGATCTCTATCCGAAATGATACTCAACGAAACACCATGTAGTCTGATGATCTCCCGACAATACAGATCTGCCAATCGATCCAGGGGATCAGTCCTCCGAATCGCTAAAAAGTGCACAGATTTGGTTAGTCGATCAACGATTACCCAAATCGCGTCATGACCTCGTCGTGTCCTCGGCAACCCTACCACAAAGTCCATGGTAATGTGATCCCACTTCCACTCAAGAATAGGAATTCGCTGAAGTAATCCTGCAGGTCTCTGGTGCTCAGCCTTCACCTGCTGACAAACAAGACATCTAGCTATGAAATCCGCGATGTCTTTCTTCATGTCGTTCCACCAATAGGAACGCCTCAAGTCTCGATACATACGGGTCCCGCCTGGATGGATCGTAAATCGAGAGGGCTGTGCCTCCTGGAGTAGCTCCTTTAATACCGGATGAGACTGAGGTACACATAATCTGCCTCAGAAGTATATAATACCCTCCTCGTCGCGTGTAAACTCGGTCTGCTGCCCGGAAGCTATCTGACTGCTAATGAACTGTGATCCTGTCCGAATCAAGAGTCAGTGGACGCTGGGCACGTGGCGCTCTCTGCTGGATCCTCGAGTGCTCCGGCGAACCTGCAACAAAACCGAGCCGGGAGGGGTGTCCCGGCGACGGTCCTCCGACGCTCAAGTCAGGCGAGGAATGACAAAAAGGTGGCCTCAAGATGAAGACGTGCATACCTCCGGTGAAGAAATGGAGGCCTTATATAGACCCCTCGAAGAAGCCTGGGCGCGCCAATCAAAGCAACCACCTGCATTTGACCATGCCCAGGCATGGGTCTGTCAGAAGGGCCATGCCCAGATATGGATCTATCAGAAAAGGCGTCCATGAGGCCATACTGCTATTGTATCAACCTTTCCATGATGTGACGGCAAGATCCTCCATCGTGCGATCTTGTGTACGGCCTAATCATCAGACATGCTTCTGCCGATATCCCATATCCCGAGCCGAGCGCATAGGCCGCTCGGCCCCCTTTTTGTCCCCTCGCCTTTATTTTGTCTGGGCGGGTTGCCCGCTCGGCTCTTTGGCCCCTGCCGTTCGGGCTCCCGGTCGGCCCTTCGATCCTCCTTCCTTGGCGTCGGAAACCCAAACCCATGGATGGGTTATCTCTAACTCCGCTCGGACCTACCCGGCTGATCGGCTCGGCCATTAACCGCTTAGTCAGCCCTTCATCGGTTCTCAAGCTGAGACCCTTCAGGAAGTGGGTCCCCCATTCTTACTGCCGGATCACTTGCCTTCCCTTCAAGTCTAGTCGAAGGAGGCAGTGAGTCCGACTGACTGACTATATGTGTCTGAGCGAGCGGTCGCCGCTTCCATAATCTTCCTTTTAGCCGTTCGGCCCTTATGCCGGATTCAGCCGCTCGGCTCTTCGTTTCGGATGCCTTGTTGTTCAACGTGGACATTTGCTTGCCTAAATCTTCTCGAAAATCGCGCAAATCCTTCCCATTAAGTCGCAGCATGCGCGGTATGACGCGCATTAATTGCGCCTAGTGGCAAGGCGCCACGTGGCTCTTCTCACATGGCGGCGATGCTTAGTACGATGGGACGCGATTGCTTTGAAATAGACGGTCGGATGATGGCCTCGTCTTTCGTGACCTGCATCCGACGGCGGAGGCCAACCAACCTCGGCAGTATAAAGCCTCCGTCTTTTCCCTTCGCCGCATGCTTGCTCGTGCTTCCTCCGTCTGCCTCCTCTGCCGCTGTAGCCTCCGACGATCCAGTCCCAGTTTCCGGCTGCTACCTTTTCCCCGGTGATCTTTTTCGCCCGTTTCCTTCTCAGTGAGTCTTCTTCCTTCACTTACTAGGTTTTCCCTGCCCATTTCGCCTCTTTCGCTCCCCTTCTTTCGATTTCTTGCTATCCTCTTGCCCCTCCGAGATGGCAAGTTCCTCTGAACCCGCCACCAACGTTCACGGTCCCTGGTATATGACCATGGAGAGTCGGTTGGATGAGGAGGGTGCTCGGCGCCTTGTTCGGATGTATGGGATTCCCGACAACTATGAAATAATTATAGCCGACCCGACTGACCGACCACATGATCCGCCGATCGGCACAATCTGTTTCTTTTTAGACCAATTCCAGGGTGGCCTTAGATTTCCTACCCATCCCTTTATTGTAGAGGTTTGTAACTATTTTCGCATCCCGCTCGGCCAACTTGTGCTGAATTCCTTTAGGCTGCTGAGCGGGGTGGTCGTCCTCTTCAAGCTGCACAGTATCCCTCTTGACCCCAAAATATTCCACTTCTTCTTCTATCCCAAACAATCCGAGCTGGGCACTTTCATTTTCCAAAGTAGAATAGGCTTTAAATTTTTTGATAACATGCCGACCTCCAACAAACATTGGAAAGAATTTTTCTTCTACATCCGACTTCCTGAGCGGCCAGCCTTTCGAACCAAATGGCAAACCGCCGTGCCGACTCAGCCGGAGCTCGGCAAATTCAGAAGCAACCCGGCATATCTCCATGCAGCGAACTGGTTGTCCGGTCAGCGGTACAAGATAGACCAGTTGCTTCTCAAGGGGGTGTTGTATATTTTTGGGTTATCTCCCGTTCGGGCCAATCTTCCCTACCGTATGGGTAAGAGACTCTTTACCCCCTTCACCTTTTTTATCTAACTGATTTTAATTTCTTCTATTGCAGCTGAAGTCATGTGGCGCTCCAAAGCTACCGCTCATCTGAAACTGAAGGCCGTGGAGATCGAGGCGGCCACCAAAAAGGAGCTCGCCGAGCGGGGTCTCATCCCCAGCCGCCCGGCAGATGCGGGAGAGGGGGGGCTGCCCCATCCGCTTCAACAGAGGTTGAGGCGATCCTGTTTCCTCACCCCGCCGAGCTGGGGTCCCCCTCCGAGGATCCACCGCTGGAAGTTCGGCGAAAACGTCAAAGAGACTCTGGTCCTCCGCCACCCCAAGAGGGGGAACCACATGAGCTGATCGGCGTAACTTCGCCCGATCGCACACCGTCGCAGATCGGGACTCCTGTGACATCGCCTCCTGCGTAGCCCACCGACTCTCCTCCCCGGACTCGTCGCCGCTTACATCGGTTGGGCGAAACTTCCACCATAGGGGAGTCCTCTGGCCAGGCGACTGCAGCTGAAGAAGCGCCGTCCGGCCACCCTACCATCAGGACCACCCTCCGATTCCCATCGGAGGAATATTTACTGTCCGCTGATCGGCCCTCAAGCCCCGTTCATGAAATAACCTTGACGGGCCCGCTTGCCAAGCTTTTTGAGGACGCGCAGATTCAAGCGGCCCTCATGACGCCCAAGCAGCTTGGCGACAACAACATGCAGCAGGCCACTCAGGTATTCATTTTTCTTCCTGTTCCATGCCACTATTTGATTCCTGATTTCATTATTTCCTTTACAGCGCTGGGCTGAGCAAATCGCCACTAGCCGTCGGCTAGCCGAGCTGGAGGGTCTCCTGGAAAAACTTCAATTGTCGGGGGGTCCGTCGGTCGAGCGGGAGAAACAAACCCTCGAGGCCGAACAGAAGAAGGTTGCCGATCTGGCTGCGGAGGTGGCCCGACTCGAAGACTTGGTGAAGAAGCGGGACGGGGACGTGAAGCGCGCCAGTGGCCGGAAGAGGCGAGCGATTGCTGATCTGGATAAAATGAAAGTCGAAGTCCGGGCCCTAGATCAGCAGTCTAAGAAGCTAGAGGTCGAGCTGAATGCCGAGCGAGAGATCCGTTCGGCAGAGCGCACAAAGGCCGAGGTGGACTTGAAGGTTGTTCAAGACACCTTAACCGCTTCCCGAGCGGCACTCAGAAAATATAAAGAGGGTGAGCCGAGTCGCCTAGCAGCCGCGCGCCAGGAATACCTCCACTCGGAGAGGTTCGGCCTAAAATTCGGTGGCAACGTCTCTTCCACTTTCGCCGAAGCGGTCAAGGTCACCGTGACATACTTGAAGAAAGGGGGCCACCTTCCCGAGGGAATGCATATTCCCGCCTCCGACCTGGCGGCCATGATTGATGATATTCCTGACGCCTTCTTCAGCTTTGAAGACCCTGAGTGAGGCGGGTTATTTCGAGTACCTTCTGTATTTCATCCGCTCGGCGGATGTAAAATTTTTGTGCGTGCCGTTCGGCATAATTCTTCTTCTAAAGAAACGCTGCTCCTTTGCTTGTTTTCCTACTCATTGTCCATAATATTCTTCTGTTTGCTTAACGTTGATACTTAGAGTCAGTCCTGCTCTTAAGGGTTCTCCTTCACGCGTCCGATCGGCTTGGCACATTGCATAGGGTCCGAGCGAGGTAGCCTACTCACTTTGCACGTATCCTGCCTGCGTGAAGTCCACAAAGCCGAGTATCGAAGGACCAACTCCCAATCGGGCCTGAATTTTTTAATATTTGTATTTTCCACGGTCTTACTTTGATATTCGTTCTTCCGCTCGGGATGTTTATAGCCGATTGGAGCGGCTCTCGATTTTTAACGACGGTGCTCGTCGGTGCGGATGTTTATAGCCGATCGGCGCGGCTCTCGATTTTTAACGACGGTGCTCGTCGGCGCGGATGTTTATAGCCGATCGCCGCGGCTCTTTAACGACGGTGCTTGTCGGCGCGGATGTTTATAGCCGATCGGGCGCTCTCGATCTTTAACGACGGTGCGTCGGCGCGGATGTTTATAGCCGATCGGTAGGCGCTCGATTTTTAACGACGGTGCTCGTCGGTGCGGATGTTTATAGCCGATCGGCGCGGCTCTCGATTTTTAACGACGGTGCTCGTCGGCGCGGATGTTTATAGCCGATCGGCGCGGCTCTCGATTTTTAACGACGGTGCTTGTCGGCGCGGATGTTTATAGCCGATCGGCGCGGCTCTCGATCTTTAACGACCGTGCTCGTCGGCGCGGATGTTTATAGCCGATCGGCGCGGCTCTCGATTTTTAACGACGGTGCTCGTCGGCGCGGATGTTTATAGCCGATCGGCGCGGATCTCGATTTTTAACGAGCTCGTCGTAGCGGATGTTTATAGCCGATCGGCGCGGCTCGATTTTAACGACGGTGCTCGTCGGCGCGGATGTTTATAGCCGATCGGCGCGGCTCGATTTTAACGACGGTGCTCGTCGGTGCGGATGTTTATAGCCGATCGCCGCTCTCGATTTTTAACGACGGTGCTCGACGCCGGATGTTTATAGCCGATCGGCGCGGCTCTCGATTTTTAACGCTCGTCGACGCGGATGTTTATAGCCGATCGGCGCGGCTCTCGATTTTTAACGACGGTGCTCGTCGGCGCGGATGTTTATAGCCGATCGGCGCGGCTCTCGATTTTTAACGACGGTGCTCGTCGGCGTGGATGTTTATAGCCGATCGGCGCGGCTCTCGATTTTTAACGACGGTGCTCGTCGGCCGTTAAGGCTAATTTTGACGCTTCCGTCCGGCGTAGCTCTTTGCCTTTCACCCAGCTTGGATAATGCCCTCCTGGCCGAACGGCTCAGGGTCTACTTCGTCGAGCATTTTGGCTCGGATAATATACCTCCGTCCGAATGGTACGGGGCCTTCGATCATCGAGCGCTTGGCTCGACCAATTTACCTCCGGCCGAACGGCGCGGGGCCTTCGTTCCTCGAGCGCTTGGCTCGACCAATTTACCTCCGGCCGAACGGCGCGGGGCCTTCGTTCCTCGAGTGCTTGGCTCGACCAATTTACCTCCGGCCGAACGGCGCGGGTTATTTGCTTACAAGTAACCATATAAACCTCCCGGCCGGTCGGCTCGGGGGCCTTCGCGTTACGATGATAATGCCTTATATTCGCTCCTTTGACTTTTCATCTCTGCATTTCAAGTATTTAGTCGAAAAATGAAATACACAAGGTGATTTACAGTGATACACCTTTCACCCCGCCCGGTAAGGCTGGAGGTGGTTCGCGCTCCACGACTTATCTAGCTGCCGTCCGTCCTCGTCCTCCAGATAATGCGCGCCCGAGCGGAGCTTTTCGATGATTTTGAAAGGGCCTGCCCATGGAGCTTCAAGCTTGCCGACGTCGCCGACCGGCTTGACTCTCTTCCAGACAAGATCGCCGACTTGGAACGATCTGGGAATTACGCGCCGGTTGTAGTTTTGCTTCATCCGCTGACGGTATGCCATCAGCCGAACGGACGCCTTAGCCCTCTCCTCTTCTACCAAGTCCAGCTCCATGTTTCTTCGTTCGGCATTGTCATCATCATAGCTCTGGATCCGGGCTGACTCAACGCCGACTTCGACCAGTATGACAGCCTCACCGCCATATACCAAATGGAACGGTATGACTCCCGTCCCTTCTTTTGGCGTCGTTCGGATGGCCCACAACACGCTCGGCACTTAAACCGGCCAACACCCTCAAAAACGCCCGAGCCGAGCGCGCAGAATACGAAGAATTTCCCGGTTGGCGACTTCAGCTTGACCGTTGCTCTGAGGATAGGCCACGGACGTGAAATGTTGCTCAATACCGTAGCTTTTGCACCAATCCTCTAACATCTTCCCTGTGAACTGCCGCCCGTTGTCGGACACTAGTCGGCGAGGGATGCCGAACCGACAAATGATGTGTTGCCAGATGAATTTTTTAACCATTTGTTCAGTGATCTTTGCCAGCGGCTCGGCCTCCACCCACTTGGAGAAATAGTCTACCGCCACTAGTAAGAATTTCCTCTGCCCGGCCGCCATCGGAAATGGACCCACAATATCCATTCCCCATTGATCGAACGGACATGAGACGATTGATGCCTTCATCTCCTCTGCCGGTCGATGGGAGAAGTTGTGATACTTCTGGCACGAAAGGCAGGTAGCTACTGCCCGAGCGGCATCTGTTTGTAAAGTTGGCCAAAAGTATCCGGCCAAGAGGATCTTCTTGGCCAACGAGCGCCCGCCCGGATGACCCCCGCATGATCCTTGATGTACTTCCTGGAGGATGTAAGCTGAGTCCTCCGAGCTTACACATTTCAGCAAAGGGCGCGAGAAAGCTTTCTTGTAAAGCTGATCTCCGATGAGTGTAAACCGACCGGCTCTTCTTTTGAGGAGCCGGGCTGCATATTCATCGGATGGTGTGGTGCCCGAACGGAGGAATTCTATAATAGGCGTCCTCCAGTCACTTGGAAACGCGAGGCCTTGCATCCGGTCGACATGCGCCACCAGCAGCGTTTTTCAATTGGTTGCTGAATGGCGACCGACGTTATTGAGCTCGCGAGTTTGGCTAACTCATCGGCAGCCTGGTTCTCCGTTCGGGGATCTTCCGAATAAGCACCTCTCGGAAAGTAGCTTTGAGTTTTTCAAAGGCCTCAGCGTAGAGTTTGAGCCAAACGCTGTTGATTTCAAAGGTGCCGGAAAGTTGCTGAGCGGCCAACTGTGAATCCGAATAGAGTGTCACCCGACCTGCTCCCACATGCCGTGCCGCCTGCAATCCGGCTATGAGGGCCTCATACTCGCTTCATTGTTAGTAGCTTTGTAATCTAGCCGGACGGATAGGTGCATCTTTTCTTCCTGAGGTGAGAGTAGTAATATTCCGATCCCACTTCCGAGCCGAGTGGAGGATCCATCCACATATTCTCCACATAGCTTCCGGCTCGGCCTTTGCACTTTGGTCACAAAATCAGCCAAGGATTGGGCTTTAATCGCCGAGCGGGCTGATATTGGATGTCAAATTCACTTAATTCGTCGTCCACTTGATAAGCCGTCCGGACGCTTCGGATTCACTCTTCCGAGTGGACTGCTCGTCCGGACAATAATGGTGTGAGCCAAGAAATACGGTAGCGCCGAGCGGCTAGAACCAAAGCAAAGGCCAACTTCGAGCCCGTGTAACGAGATTCAGCATCTTTTAAATGTGGCTTAGAAAATACACCGGCTGTTCTTCGCCCTCACAAGTGCTGAGCCTACAAGATGCTCAGTTGACGATAGATACATATAAAGTGACTCACCCCCGCTTGGAAAACAGGCAGAGAATTAAGATATGTCTTCAACTCTTCAAATGCTCGGTCACATTCTTCATCCCACTGGAACTTAGTGGCCTTGCGCAGATCTTGAAGAATGGCTCCGGTCAGCGGTTTTGGAGATGAATCTGGACAAAGTAGTTATCCGACCGGTCAACCGTTGCACTTCCCTTGTATTTCTGGGAGGCGGCATGTCTTGTAGAGCTTTCACTTTGCTGGGATTTGCTTCAATTCCCGCTCGGTCACTATGTACCCCAAGAAACGCCCTCCTTTGGCTCCAAACAGGTACTTTTGGGGATTTAGCTTGACTCCATATTTGCGCCGCGTTCGGAAGGTTTCTGCCATATCCTTGAAAAGATCGGCCGCTCGGACGGATTTGATAAGAATGTCGTCCACATAAACTTCCAGATTCCGCCCGATCTGCTCCTTGAACACCTTGTTCATCAAGCGTTGATAGGTGGCCCCGGCATTCTTCAATCCGAACGGCATCACATTGTAGCAATATGTGCCGTGGCCGTTACGGCTTACTTTTCTTGATCTTCCCGGCGAGCGGCACTTGATGATATCCTTGGTAGTCTCCGGGGCAGAGGATAAAAATCCTTGGGGCATGCTTTGTTTAAATCTCGAAAGTCGATGCAGACCCTCCACTTGCCGCCCGGCTTGGAGACCAAGACTACGTTGGCCAGCCACTCGGGAACTGCACCTCGCGTATGTGGCGGCCTTCAAGTTTTCCACCTCCGCCGGATAATGGCATTCTCGCCTACCAAGTCCCTTTTCTCTGCTTCGCCGAGGTCCGGTCGGACATGCAATTCATGTCGCTAGGCTCGGCGAAATTCGGGTAACTCATGTGTCGACCAGACGAAGACATCATGATTTCGTTGGAGGCATTGGATCAACTTCTCCTCCTCCCGATCGAGGCGATAAAGTCGTGGCCTCCGATCGGGTGGATGGATCTGACTTCCTCCCTTTCATCATAAATTAAAGCAGGAGGTTTCTCGATTATGGCATGTACCTCAATTGGGCGCCTTCCGAGCGGAACAAGCTTCCGCCCGGATCATCTCTATATAGCACCGCCAAGCTGCTGATCTCCCCGACTTCTCCTACTTTGTCCTTCACGGGAACTTTATCTTCGGTGGAAGGTTGAGACAACCGCTTGGAAGCGCCGGCCGTCCCAAAATGACGTTGTAGGATGAGGAGAGTCGACCACCACGAAGTTTATTGTCCCTGGTCCTCTGAGCTCTTCTCCCGGAGGTGGCTAGGATTTGTCCGACCGGTGAACTTCGTTGCCCGTAAACCCGTAGGCGGGTCGTCATGGGCGGACTCGGCTCGATCAATTTGGTGATCGAACGCTTTCTTGAATATGATGTTGACCGAGCCCGTGTCAACAAATATGCGTGAATGGTGTAATTTGCTATTACCGCTTTAATGAGCAGCGCGTCGTCGTGGGACACTTCTACTCCTTCTAAGTCCCCGGTCCGAAAGTGATTTCGGTCCACTTGCCCGCTCTTGGTACACCGATGGATTTGCATCCGGATGCCCGCTTTTCGGCTCGGTTGGAGTCGCCTCGGCCCACCAGAATAACGCTGATCTCGCCCGGAAGTATTGCTCCTATTTTCCTCCTCCCGAGCGGATGGTTCTCTGGACGCCCGCGATTCTCCCGCCTCGAGATCGGTGCCGATCGGTGTCTTGATGTCGCCTCGATGCGCAGTCCGGCCACCATGAGTCCTCGTCTCCGCCGATGGGAGGCGCCGTGCTCGGCTTTCACGGGAACAGGATTGGACACAAAGGGAAGACTTCGCAATCCCTCGTGTTGTGCGTATCCGTCCGGTGGAAGGTGCGAACATAGGGTCCACCTCTTCTTTGGCTTGGGCCAGGCCACTTCTTGTACGTGCGATCCGCGTGAGGGATCAATTGCTTGCCCTCGGTCCTCTCGGGTGGCTCAGGCGAGCATCTTGCTTCGCTCGGCATGAAGTCGCCTTACCGGAGTTTCCTTTTTCCGGCGGCTTGCGCTTCTTCCACATTTATATATTCGTTGGGCCCGATGTAGCATGTGATCATAATCTCGGGGCGGATGAGCGAGCGGAAGAAGTCCCCATCCACAAGGCCTTGCGTGAAGGCATTCATCATCGCTCCGGTGGTCGTGGGGATATCCATCGCCACTTGGTTGAATCACTGAATATAACCTCGAAGCGATTCTCGGCTCTTGCTTGATGGCGAATAAGTTGACACTTGTCTTTTGATAACGCTTGGCGAAGTGGTGGAGGAAGGCTGTTCGGAATTCCTTGAAGCTCGTGATGGATCCGTCCCGCAACCTCCGAAACCATCATGAGCCGATCCCGAGAGGGTGGTAAGGAAGACTTACACTTTACTCCATCTGTATTGATGGAGCGTGGTCAGATATCGAACTTACCTGATGATCATCCGGATCTGTTGTTCCATTGTATTCGCCGATCGTCGGAGGCACGTAGTGCTTGGGCGGAGGGTCTCGTAGGATAGCCTCCGAAAATTGGCGATTGATCCGCCGGGAGGAGTCCGCCGGAGCTTTCCCTTCCTGCCATCCCGCCTTGGCATTTCATCCGAGGAAGATCCTCTATCTCTTCGGCTGGTATGGCTTCAGGTGCGAAATAAGGCCCGATGGAATGCGACGGTGGTGGAAGTGCTTCCGCTCGGCCACCAGACGCAGATGTTGCTTGTTGCTCCGCTTGCTCGGCGGATGCTTTTGTTTTGCTCCATGAGTTTGGCGGCCCTTATCTCGACCGGCATCGAGTTCTTCCGTTGAAAGCGCCACTGTGTTGTCGCCCACCGCCCATTGTCTCCGATCGGATGCGGAGCGTTCCACAGACGGCGCCAATTTGATCCTGTCCGAATCAAGAGTCAGCGGACGCTGGGCACGGCTGGATCCTCGAGTGCTCCGCGAACCTGCACAAAACCGAGCCGGAGGGGTGTCCGGCGACGGTCCTCCGACGCCAAGTCGGCGAGGAATGACAAAAGGTGGCCTCAAGATGAAGACGTGTACCTCCCGTGAAGAAATGGAGGCCTTATATAGACCCTCGAAGAAGCCGCGCCAATCAAAGCAACCACCATTTGACCATGCCGTGCATGGGTCTCCGCTAAGGGCCATGCCCAGATATGGATCCGTCAGAAAAGGCATCCATGAGGCCATACTGCTACTGTATCAACCTTTCCATGATGTGACGGCAAGATCCTCCATCGTGCGATCTTGTGTACGGCCTAATAATCAGACATGCTTCTGCCGATATCCCATATCCCGAGCCGAGCGCATAGGCCGCTCGGCCCCCTTTTTGTCCCCTCGCCTTTATTTTGTCTGGGCGGGTTGCCCGCTCGGCTCTTTGGCCCCTGCCGTTCGGGCTCCCGGTCAGCCCTTCGATTCTCCTGCCTTGGCGTCGGAAACCCAAACCCATGGATGGGTTATCTCTAACTCTGCTCGGACCTACCCGGCTGATCGGCTCGGCCATTAACCGCTTAGTCAGCCCTTCATCGGTTCTCAAGCTGAGACCCTTCAGGAAGTGGGTCCCCCATTCTTACTGCCGGATCAAACTGCAAATGCTGATCACCAGCCTGGGCCTCTCGGATCCTTGTCCTGATCGACGACTGAGCAACCATGGTAACCAGAATACCCTGCTCTGTCGGTCCCTACTCCTCAAGATCTAACTCAGAGAAACCCTGAACCAAGTCTATAACTGAAACTCGGTGGCAAGCCAAAGTCCCTCTGGACTTCCTGCTGAGTGCATCTGCAACCACATTAGCTTTCCCCGAGTGGTAGCTAATGGTACAATCGTAGTCCTTCAGGAACTCCATCCATCTCCTCTGTCGGAGATTAAGCTCCTTCTGAGTGAAAATATATTTGAGACTCTTATGATCAGTGAGAATCTCAAATGTAATACCATATAAATGATGCCGCCAAAGCTTCAGAGCAAAGATAATGGCAGCTAACTCATGAACTGGTAGTTCTTCTCATGCCCTTTAACCTGCCGAGAAGCAAAGGAGACTACCCTGCCGTGCTGGATCAAAACCTTGAAGAGACGCGTCGGTGTAGAGTACAAATCCATCCTCTCGGGTAAAACCAAAACCGGAGCCGACACTAATCTCCGCTTCCTCACGAAGTTGGTCTCAATCCCTGACCACGTGAACTTAACACCTTCCCGGTAACGGCGTGGTCGCATAGCAATACGCGAAACCTCGACAAAACGCGTCGATAATAACGGGCCATCCCAAAACCGCAGATCTCTCATCGACTTGGTTCCCAACCGGTGATCTCGATCTTTTGAGGATCTACTGAAATACCTCTGCTCGAGACCACATGTCCCAGAAAACCGACTGAAGATAGCCAAAATGCACACTTGCTGAACTTTGCGTACAGCTGATGTCGTCTAAGAGTCTCCAAGACTATGCGAAGATGCTGTGCATGCTCCTCCTCGGAATGCGAGTAGACCAATATGTCATCAATGAAAACGATGACAAACTGATCCAGATACTCTAGAAAGATGTGGTTCATCAAGTCCATAAACACCGCTGAAGCATTGATAAGCCCAAATGGCATTACCAAAAACTCATAATGACCGTATCTAGTACGGAAAGCTGTTTTCTGAATATCTGAGTCTCTGACTCTCAGCTGATGATATCTGGATCGCAAATCAATCTTAGAATACACTGATGTACCTCTGAGCTGATCAAACAAATCCTCGATCCGTGGTAAAGGATATTTATTTCTGACGGTCACTGCATTTAGCTGTCTGTAGTCAATACATAACCTCATAGTGCCATCCTTTTTCTTGACAAATAATACCGGAGAACCCCATGGAGAAACACTAGGGCGAATAAATCCCCTATCTAAAAGCTCCTGGAGTTGAACCTTCAGCTCGTTCAACTCTTTTGGTGTCATACGATAAGGAGCTTTCGATGCCGGTGTGGTCCCCGAAATCAGCTCAATAGCGAACTCGACTTGCCTTCTAGGAGGCAAACCTGGTAACTCCTCTGGGAATACATCTGGATACTCTCGGACTACCAGAACGTCGGAGAGCTACGAACTACCGCTGTCCTCAGTACTAATCAAAGATAACAGAAAATCCTGACAGCCATGTGACAGCAGTTTCTGAGCCTGAATCGCCGAAATGATCGATATGTCGTCGTCTCTGATGCCAATGAAATCCCACGAGGGTTGGTTCGGAGGCCGGAATGTGACAACCCTCGTCTGGCAATCAACAGTGGCATGATATGATGACAAACAGTCCATGCCAAGTATAATATCAAAATCGACCATTTCCAATACTAAAAGATCCACCGTAAGTATTAGGTTGCCAAAATCTAACGGGCAACCTCTGACCTCTTGGGTGACGCCCAAAGTATCACCAGACGGTAGAGAGACAGTCAATCGCTGGGGTCTGCAAGTGGGTAATCTACCAATCTCCCGCATAAAAGTACAAGATATAAAAGAATGCGAGCTACCAGTATCTATCAGTATATCTGCAGATAAGGCATAAATAGAAATCATACCACGGAAAATGGATTCGTCGGCTCGCTGAATACACCCAGTCTCTGGCGGAGCAAGAGGTGGTAACGCTGTCTGCGACTGCTGCGTCTGGGCAGGAGCCTGCCACTGGAGTGGTACTGGATACTGCGCCAGAGAAGTCTGCAAGGGTGACGACTGATACTGTATCGATGGCTGAGACTGCGTCCGATACTGAGCATGTGGCTGGGGCTGCGACTGATACTGCCCCTGTGTCAGATAATGAGGTCCCGGAAAGGAGCTCTGGGGTACTATAGGAGTACTGGGGTACTCCTCTCCGAGCATGCCAAATGCAGCTGCTGAAGGGGAAGCTGTCCCCTGCTGGCGATGTGAGGGTGAAAATCTCTACCCTCCTCGTCGAGACCCTGACTGACTGTGCTGTCCTCCTTGAGCAGTAACTCCGGGAGCAGTATGCTGAGCCTTCAGTTGGAAATCTCGACTCTGGTGCCCAGGCAATTTGCAATAAAAGCAAACTGGTTTTCCCATAGTACAGGCTGTGGTGATGTGATCTCTGGACCCACATCTGAAACATCGAATGTCGCTAGCGGGTTGTTTCCGGTTCTGCTGTGGAGACCGGAAACGTCCTGAAGAAGACTGCCCTGATTTCTGAGGCCTACGAGATACCCCAGAAGTACCCTGATCTGACCGACTGCGCCTGCTCTGCTGTGGTGTAGCCTGTGACTGCTGGATCTGTCCAGATGTTTGACTCGGCTGCTTCCTTTTCCTATCCGGAAAAACTCTCTGCTGAGCTGACTCAATAATGAGGGCTCTGTCCAACATCTCCGCATAAGATGTGATACCAAGACCGACAAGTCTTAGTTGCAAATGTCCATCTAGCCCCTGAATGAACTGCTGCATACGTGAACTGTCCTCAGCAACTAGCTCTGGACAAAATCTGGCCAATCTGTCAAACTCTGTATTATACTCTGTCACCGACCGGTTGTTCTGTCGCAAACTCAGAAAATCCTGCTGGCGAGCCATTTGATAAGCTCATGGAAAGAAACGGCTCTCAAAAGCCTCTCTGAATCTGGCCCAAGTGATGTTCTGCTCGCCGATGATGGAATGCTGAGTAATCCACCAGGTGTCGGCCGTGTCCCGTAAGTGAAAAGCAGCCAGCTCTGCTTTCTCCCACTCGGAGCAAGCCATATAAAAGAAGGTCCACTCCATAGTCTCAATCCAAGACAAAGCCACACTCGGATCACGGTCTCCTCAGAAGAGTGTAAATCGACTCTTCATCGACTCTGCCAACACTGGAATCCTGGCTCGTGCTGCAACAATGTCAGTGAGGTGTGTCGGAACGGCTGTCGGGACTAGCAGAACCACTGGAGCTGATGCTACAGGTGGTACCGTTGCATAAACCGGAGAAGGTACTCCCGGTGCTGCTGGGTAAACTGGAGCATATGCCATCGGTGGTACTGTAGGGTGAACATAGGCCGCGACTGGAGGTACAGTAGGTAATGGTACCGAATGTGGAGCAACCGGTATCCCTGATGTAGGTGCTGCTGGGTACACTGTATGTACTGGGGGCACAGGTGCTGCTGGTGCGGGATACACGGTGGGTCCAGGTGGCGCTGGAGCAGGTGTCGGGTATACCAATGGTACCCCTGATGGTACCGTAAATACGGTAGGAGTGGATACCGTCGGTGCAGTCGAAGTAGGTACCTCTAAAGGAGCCATCGGGGTCTGAGAGCCCGACGTGCCCGTAGTACCCTGAGTTTGTCCCTGACTGACAGGCTCATCAACAGTAGGCATCTCTGGCATATCCAGAGATCCCGAGGTCCTCGTACGTGGTCGTCCAGCACCACGTCTCGCAGCAATACGTGTAGATCTCCTCATATTTGTTAAATTATATCACAGATATTACTACAAGTATCAACAATTACCAAAATAATTTCATACCTAATTACTGTCTGGAGATGTTCCGTCGTTGTCCAGTCCCCAAATTGATCTCGGAATTCCGTACGAGAAAATCACCGGAAATCCTTATAAATCCGAAACGAAAGTCCAAAACATATACGTAATGGAAAATCTGTGCAACCAAAATAACTACCCAGTTTGACTCGCAAACTTGGGCTAGCACAATATATCCAGAATACTAAAAGCAGGTATCACACCCTGCTCTGATACTAATAAATTGGTATCAGATAAATCTCGAAAATCCAACACACAGAAATCAAACAAGTATCGCCAAACTTTGGCACTCTGATACCATATCAATTGGTATTAGGTTATCCCAAATATCCAAAATACGAAAACAAAGATCATAAAACTTAAGCTTTGATACCAAATAAATAGTCACGCCCCAGAGGAGTCCCTGTCCGAAGAAATTTCGGCAGTATCTCCCCTGTACGGCGGACAATCTGAAACTTTTCTACATCATCATATACATCAGCCACATGCGGCTGGAATAATAACAAATATAAATAAACAACAACACAGACAACCACGCAGTTTATAATAATCAAACTGAATAGTAGTACAATGACTCGAAAACAACCCTACTCAACTACACTCATAAAGCTCAAAACCGATATCCTACTCCACTACACTCGTAAAGCTCAAATCCGACGATAAAACCAACTTACCTCTTCTGTCATCTAGGCAGGCATGTAGTAAAAGCAAATCCAAATAAAAGTCATCCACAAGTAAAACAATCCATACAAGATCCAAAGTATCCAAAACATAACAAGTTCAAAACATAGTCTAGTAAGGAAGAAATCCAAAAGATCAATAAGTCCTCGTGATCTGCAGGGGACTAGCAACTGGAACTCTCTCCTGACAACATCAACTTGAAAATAATAACGGAGGCGGGGGTGAGTCCAACGCTCAGCGGGTAACAACTGATATACATAGTAAGGAAGTAACATCTAGCACTAATCATACGTACAGTCTCCTGACGAAATAAAGGTAAATGCAAATCTGAAATGAACAGGAGAATATTGTACTAACCAGGACCTGGTACAAGGATAAAACAGTCAGAGAGGTATAGAAATCCTGTATGCATGTCAAGCATGGGCATCCAACCAATATGCAGCAAATAAATACAGCAAACACAATCACAATAAATAAATGCATCAATGTGTATGATGCCAATGCAGTCATGGTCACCCCTGACGCCAGTCAGCCATCTCACACCCAATTGTGGGACCAAGTGGGTAGGGCTGTGACAACCGTGTACTCTACAACACTACTCTTGATGAGTGACCGAGTGGACGGGATGCTGTCGGACTACACACATACTCCTACCCCAAATCATAAATGGGGGAGCGCAATACTCTCATCTCCCGGTACACGATGACGGGGAGGGGTCTCGACGTGCTACCACGCTGCAATCACACTACCCATGAGCGGACCAACGGAGCACCAAACGAGCAAACTAACGTGCTACCACGCTGCGTCACGCTACCCATGAGCGTCAACAATGGAGCACCGAACAGTGATGAAACTGGCGATGTGCTCGACAATAATGGAGCAATCTATCACACAACATGCAATCATGCGAATGGTGCATGACACTAAGCATGGTAATATACTGAACCAAATCTATATACATACATGATGTGCACCATAATCAATAAATCATAACAAGATTTCACAGATCAGATAGGGTATCACACCTAGGTCCTGAACATGGTGAAGCATAGTTATATCACTACCCCTAATCATGTATAATCAGGTAAGCCATAACATGAGATGCAAAACAAGCAATCAACCAAGCATGTAACAGGTAGCGGGTAGTGACTAACTGAAATAAAATAATAAACATAATTTTTGCTATTTGTTAAATTCACGACTATGTATATCAAAGACATAAAGTCAAAAGTACCCGCCTCCAATAGAAAAGGATCGTATCCAAAACAGATCCCCCGTCAAGACACCGTCTCGAATCAATGTCCTGTAATAAATCATACAGTTTAGCTAAGTTTAATTATAACTAAAATAGCTAAACCAAACTATTTTTCTTCAGGAACCCTAATTAAATTGAACTCCAAATCAATTAGGATTAGCTCCATTAACCCTAACCATTCTACTATTCTATTTCATTAAAACCTACACATGAATCCAAGTTAACAATTATTGCTAACTCGACTAGGAATCCAATTACCAAAATATATCCAAGTCCTACACCTCACCTCAATTCAAGAACTCGGTCGAAGAAGGTGTTGCTGGACTAAAGGGCAACTGCTGGAAACTGTGGCCGGAGTCACTGCTATCACAGTTTTGTTGTCGTCACTACTCAAGAACCACTGCTAGGCATCCTTCACAGTTAGACCATTCCCATAATGATATCAAACGCAAACCTCTACGAATCTTGCACCCAAAAGTAAACAGACTTACCCCAATCGGCAGTTTACCTCTCTGGCGGAATTGGCACAGTGAAGAGAGGCGAGGCGTCGGCTGCGCCAGGAGGTGCTGAGGGGTTCTGGACAATGCTGGCTGAACAGCGGCATCAATAGCAGTGGTGAGCGGAAGACGGCTAGGGAAAGAAGGGACGGCGGCTGTGGCCCAAATCTAGGGCACAACACAAGAGGAAAGATGGCTCAGGGAGACTCAAGTGGGCAGTGGCAACAAACTAGGGCACGCGAGGAAGGGGACGTCGCGGGAAGAGGAGAAGTGTCGACACTGGAAAGGCGGCCGGCTGTCGGCTGTGGTGGCGGCGGCGCGTCGCTCAGCGAGGAGGAAGAGAACCCGGCGGTGCTGTCGGGTGGAGAAAGCGCAGAGAGGAGAGGGGTTCAGCTCGAGGAGGAAGAAGAAGAAGTGATCTGCGGCGGGAGAGAAGTAGCGTCGGGTAAAGGAATGAAGAGGAGGAGAACTGCCGAGTGGTTAGGGCACGGGTCGCGACGGGGGAGAAGGCTCGGCGCGCAAGGTTTCGGCGAAGAAGCAAACAGAAGAAAGAAAATAAAGGAAAAGAAATAAGAAAAAGGAAAAAAAAGGAATTTATAAAATAAACAATTTCTCGCTTAAATGGGTAGCCTAAACAGGCTTTCCCGGGCCCCGTTTTTATCCCCATTAACTCGTCCGTACGACCTCCGAAAAATTCCCGAAAAATGCCCAAAAATTCCGAAAAATTCTCTTGTTAATATTCGCCTATTTTTGGTATTTTACACTGCCTAACTCACAAAAACTCGAATATGCATGTAAATATACTGAAATCCAAGAACTAAAAGCTCTAAAGAAAATACTACTTATGCTCATCTAATAGCAAAAGAACAATGCATACTGGAATAGTAAACATGTAAAGCTAATCAGAATAACATGCTAGCATAAGGAAAACTAAAACTTGCGGAATTATAAACACTTTCTAAATCTTATTTCACTTGCTTAAAAACTTATTCTTTTATTTCACTTGTTTAAAACTTATACTTTAATACTTTTATACTTATGTGAAACTTATTTTACTTGTTCAAAAGCTTATACTTATAATACTTCAAAATAGTAATCAACTTCTCTTGGGCCCAGGCGTAGTACCATCTTATACGCGTTCCCTAATATGTTGGGGTAGCGAGCCACCAATCCTAAAAGAGCAGACCTTGGTCTACCAGGGCCAAGACCTTGGAATTGGACACCTGGATTTGTTTAACGACAACCTCAGAAGTTGGGTACTAGCCTCTTAAAAAAATAAAATACATGTTATCTTTTATTACTTCTAATATATAATGCCTCGGCATTTTAATAAGCACCTTGTGTGCCAAAAATCCCTAATGTCTCGACTTTGGGATATACTTAAGGCCTTGGCCTTTTTCTTTCTTTTCTTTATCTTTCTTATACCTTTCTTAAACTCAAAATACTGATAGGGAACTCAAAATCTGGAACTGAAATGTTTAATAAAACTGCGTTGAGATGCTAAATAAAACTGCATGCTTATAAATAAAACTGTTCATGCATATTGAGATAACAAGGAAATTAAATCTGTACGCTTATTTAAATGGTAGCAAGGAAACATATCTAATCTCATGCTAGAATAAAGAAACTCAAATCTGTATCCTAGAATGAATGGTATCAAAGAAAAGGGTGACGTCGCTATCAAAGGGTTGATACATGAAAATGATGACATACTTTAACATGCACTTAATAAATCTATACATCCTGAATTGTTTCCAGCACAGCAATGCATAAGGAAAGGATGCTACTACTATAAAAGAAACTGATACGTGAGGGTGATAGTATGCTTTAAGGAGTCTAAATTCTGCACTTCTAAGGAAACTAGACACTTAAGAAAATCTGCACTGATTTGCTAAACTACACGACGTAGAGATCTAAAATTGCATGTCTAGGAATCGATAATAAAAGGGGCTAAGAGCATGTTAAAGAATCAATAACAGAGGGTCTAAATAAGCTACTGAAATATAACTAAACACTTCCAGAACTAAAAACTATTCATGCTCATTACATTGCACGAACCAAAACTAGAAATCTGCTAAAGTTTAAATCCTATGTAAGGCTTGTTTCATTTGTTCCAAAATCATCTCGAAAAACCATTCACATCATTAAAATCCAAAGTAAAATTAACCACTTCTGTTCAAGGTCCGAAGACACCGTAAAGTAGCAAGACAAAGCCTTAAAATCGGACAACTACTAAATCTGAAACAACTTACTGACAACTGAGGAGTCCGAGAGCATCATAGGATCTAAAACACAACCTACCCTTTAATCCAGAATTCCAGTGCAACGGAAAGAAACAAGAACAACATCCTAACCAACACCAATTCATGTTCTTTCGAATCTAACCCAAAGTTTCGACTAATTTTTAGGAAACACACATCCAATCAACATCGATTCATCACTTTCCAAATCAGTCTAATAAATCAAAACCAAAGTTATCACAAGAATCCAGAATGCAACAATAACCAATTCAGCATCTTCCAATCGATCCAGAAAATCCACAGCAAACTCAAGGAACCAAGTAAGGCATTATCATGAAAACAACAAAGCACAATCTATCAGAAACCTCATCTACAAAGCTAGCATGATTAAATAACCCGTCCGTGAACTCATACCCGGAATTCCCTAGCAAATCCAAGAATTTCTTGCGGCATATTCTTAACCAAAATAAAAAAACTCTAATTCGAAGCTCGAAACTACCCTTACCGCAGGTGAAAGCACTTACCTTAGATTTTCTTGGACTTATAGCCGAGAAGGAGGTTCTAGGGTTCGGAGGAGCTTGAGCTTCCCGGCCTCTTCCTCGTCCCTACGAGCTCTCCTCAATGAGAGGATCGAAATCACCAAGGTTCGCCGGAAGGAAGCCTTCGCCGGCCGCCGGAGGGAGGAAACCCTAGCTCGGCTTCGTCTTCGCCCGAGAGAGGAGAAATCACGGCCGAACTCGAGAGAAGGGGAGAGGGAAAGGATTCGGGAAAACCAAAAAGAAAACCTAAGTTCTCTTTTCTTATAACTAGGGTTTCAATTATAACTTATATATATCTCATTCCATATTCGTTCACAAAACGCTTGCGGAACAGTTGGCTAGCTGGATTCGATCAAGGTTTGGTTTGGTCGGGGGTTGCTGGTTCGAACCTCGGCTTGGACATTTTTTGTCGAAACTTCTTTCGTCTAGTAAAAATACCAAACGACCTCCAAAAATTGCATAAAAATTCTTTAAAAATTTCTAAAAATCTCTAGAATATTTCTAAAGCATTTCTAAATATTTTTACGTACTATTAGGACTCGTAATGAGGAATTTTGGGTTGTTACAATTCCCCATACCTTATAAAAAGTTCATTCTCGAACTTAGACTAATTCTGGGCAATGGGTACTCGTTAATTTTGTCCAAAAGAAATTGACACAAAAGAGTGGGTAGCCCCAGTATCAAATAAGAAAGTAGCTAAATGCTAAAGGGGGGTATTTGACCTGTGACTACCGTGGAGGCACCGGCAGCTTCTTCCTCAATAAGAGAAAATACTCTGACATCGGTTGGAACGGGTGGGGCTTCCAACCTTCCCTGGCTGAAATAGGGTCCCTCTAGTGATGTTATCATGTGGTGTAACTGTGCAGGCTTGCCTCCATATTGCACTGACTGTTGTTGAGGTGCCTTAAACTTGTTAGGACATGCTCTAGCTAGATGTCATTTTTGACCACATGAATAACATCTGGTTGTACCCAAAAGACAGGTTCCTGGATGTGCTCTTCCACACTTAGGACAGGGAGGAAACTTGATCTGCTTGTTTGCTGGACCTTCCTCTTGGCTACCTCCAGAATTCCATTGTTTCCTTTTGTTACCCTTGCCCTTCTAATTCTGATCACTTGACTGAGATCTCTGATTCCCCACTATCTTGTCTTTTATCTTGTCTGGCTTGTGTTGCTCTCGTTGTGCCTTGATGCTGTTTAGATAATGCTCAGTGACCAATGCTCTGCTGACCAACTCTTCGCCAGTCTGAGGCTGGTGTGTTCCACTACTCACATTAAGTGCTATCACTGGTCTCAGCATCCTGAGCATCAGTCTGACTCGTTCCTTCTCCGTGCTTACTAGCTCTGGGCAGAGACGAGCTAGCCTATTGAATTTCTTCACTGCTTCTTCCATTGACAAGTCACCTTGTTTGAATTCCATAAACTCCTCATAATGCTTATTGGTGATCCGTAGGCGGAAGAATTCTTCATAAAACTCTGTCTCGAAGTCATCCCAGCTCATTTGATTGACTACTCTCTTGCTCTTAACTCTCTCCCACTACATACGAGCATCTCCTGATAGGCAGAAAGAGGCACACTTGACCTTCTCGACTTCTGGCCAGTCAAGAAGCTCCATGGTCCTCTCCAGTGTCTTGAATCAAGCCTGAGCATCCCAGGGCTCAGTCGTGCCTGAGAAACTTTCTAGCTTCAGCTTCAGCCACTGTATCAGGTAGGTTTCTTGTCTTCTAGGTACTATGGGGACTTCCAGGGCGGCTAGTGGAACCTCAGTCACCACTGGAGTCTCCACATTAATAGTTGGAGGAGTGGGAGGGACTGGCTGCTGATTCACCATCAGATTGACAATCACTTGCTGCTGCTCTGCTACTTGTCTCTGGAGTTGAGCAACAACTTCAGAGAGATTTGGTTCAGTTGTTCTGGGCTCTTCATTCTCCTGTGCTCAATCTTCAGTACGAGCGGTACGGGGACGTCCTCTTCTTGACATCTAGTTATGTAACAAGAGAAAAACTAAAATCGTCTCTATTCTTCCTAGACATATATATATATATATGTAAACAAAAGAAAACAAGAACTTTCATCTTTCTTAAGCATATCTAAGCAAATACTCTACACTGCAAATGATAAGGAAAAGCATAAAAGAAAACTTAAATACTTTCTTACTTAAAGACGGCAAGGCTGATGCTGATGTGTGTGTGATGCTGGAGAAATGGGAACTGCTCTGATACCAACTGTAACGACCACCCTTCTTATCTATACTACTACTCTCTAAGGGTGACCGTTACTTAACTACTAACTCTACTTAACCGGTATGATCGAAACCATGAGGAGTCTCTACCGAAAACTTTCGGCAGCATCTCCCCTATACCGGTGACCATAAACTGAGGTACATATATAGTATACATCAGCCACAGGCAGCTGGAACATATATCAACACTCACGCAATTAAATAAGTGTTAAACTCATCTCAGCATACAATTTAAAACAAAATAATCTCCAATGACAAGAAATGTAAGATACAATCTCAAATATTTATTAATCACTAAAATGCGGAAACTTAAAAATGCCCAAGTCTCTCCCATAGTCCTGGCATCACACACCATCCGCGCCACCTTGTCACCTCTCTTTGCTATATCTTTTCCTTTCCTTTATCTGCAGTAAGAGGAAATGCAAACTATAAGCGAATGCTTAGTAAGCGTTGTCTAACTCACAAAACTCGAATATGCATGTAAATATACTGAAATCCAAGAACTGAAAGCTCTAAAGAAAATACTACTCATGCTCATCTAATAGCAAAAGAACAATGCATACTGGAATAGTAAACATGTAAAGCTAATCAGAATAACATGCTAGCATAAGGAAAACTAAAACTTGCGGAATTATAAACACTTTCTGAATCTTATTTCACTTGCTTAAAAACTTATTCTTTTATTTCACTTGTTTAAAACTTATACTTTAATACTTTTATACTTATGTGAAACTTATTTTACTTGTTCAAAAGCTTATACTTATAATACTTCAAAATAGTAATCAACTTCTCTTGGGCCTAGGCGTAGTACCATCTTATGCGCATTCCCTAATAGGTTGGGGTAGCGAGCCACCAATCCTAAAAGAGCAGACCTTGGTCTACCAGGGCCAAGACCTTGGAATTGGACACCTGGATTTGTTTAACGACAACCTCGGAAGTTGGGCACTAGCCTCTTAAAAAAATAAAATACTTGTTATCTTTTATTACTTCTAATATATAATGCCTCGGCATTTTAATAAGCACATTGTGTGCCCAAAATCCCTAAAGTCTCGACTTTGAGATCTACTTAAGGCCTTGGCCTTTTTCTTTCTTTTCTTTATCTTTCTTATACCTTTCTTAAACTCAAAATACTGATAGGGAACTCAAAATCTAGAACTGAAATGCTTAATAAAACTGCGCTGAGATGCTAAATAAAACTGCATGCTTATAAATAAAACCGTTCATGCATATTGAGATAACAAGGAAATTAAATCTATATGCTTATTTAAATGGTAGCAAGGAAACATATCTAATCTCATGCTAGAATAAAGAAACTCAAATCTGTATCCTAGAATGAATGGTATCAAAGAAAAGGGTGACGCCGCTATCAAAGGGTTGATACATGAAAATGATGACATACTTAAACATGCACTTAATAAATCTATACATCCTGAATTGTTTCCAGCACAGCAACGCATAAGGAAAGGATGCTACTACTATAAAAGAAACTGATACGTGAGGGTGATGGTATGCTTTAAGGAGTCTAAAATTCTGCACTTCTAAGGAAACTAGACACTTAAGAAAATCTACACTGATTTGCTAAACTACACGACGAAGAGATCTAAAACTGCATGTCTAGGAATCGATAATAAAAGGGGCTAACAGTATGTTAAAGAATCAATAACAGAGGGTCTAAATAAGCTACTGAAATATAACTAAACACTTCCAGAACTAAAAACTATTCATGCTCATTACATTGCACGAACCAAAACTAAAAATCTGCTAAAGTTTAAAGCCTATGTAAGGCTTGTTTCATTTGTTCCAAAATCATCTCGAAAAACCATACACATCATTAAAATCCAAAGTAAAATTAACCACTTCTGTTCAAGGTCCAAAGACACCGTAAAGTAGCAAGACAAAGCCTCAAAATCGGACAACTACTAAATCTGAAACAACTTACTGACAACTGAGGAGTCCGAGAGCATCATAGGATCTGAAACACAACCTACCCTTTAATCCAGAATTCCAGTGCAACGGAAAGAAACAAGAACAACATCCTAAACAACACCAATTCATGTTCTTTCGAATCTGACCCAAAGTTTGGACTAATATTTAGGAAACACACATCCAATCAACATCGATTCATCACTTTCCAAATTAGTCTAATAAATCAAAACCAAAGTTATCACAAGAATCCAGAATGCAACAATAACCAATTCAGCATCTTCCAATCGATCCAGAAAATCCACAGCAAACTCAAGGAACCAAGTAAGGCATTATCATGAAAACAACAAAGCACAATCTATCAGAAACCTCATCTACAAAGCTAGCATGATTAAATAACCCCTCTGTGAACTCATACCCGGAATTCCCTAGCAAATCCAAGAATTTCTTGCAGCATATTCTGAACCAAAAGAAAAAAAAAACTCTAATTCGAAGCTTGAAACTACCCTTACCACAGGTGAGAGCACTTACCTTAGATTTTCTTGGACTTATAGCCAAGAAGGAGGTTCTAGTGTTCGGAGGAGCTTGAGCTTCCCGGCCTCTTCCTCGTCCCTACGAGCTCTCCTCAATGAGAGGATCGAAATCACCAAGGTTCGCCGGAAGGAAGCCTTTGCCGGCCGCCGGAGGGAGGAAACCCTAGCTCGGCTTCGTCTTCGCCCAAGAGAGGAGAAATCACGGCCGAACTCGAGAGAAGGGGAGAGGGAAAGGATTCGGGAAAACCAAAAAGAAAACCTAAGTTCTCTTTTCTTATAACTAGGGTTTCAATTATAACTTATATATATCTCGTTCCATATTCGTTCACAAAATGCTTGCGGAACAGTTGGCTAGCTGGATTCGATCAAGGTTTGGTTTGGTCGGGGGTTGTTGGTTCGAACCTCGGCTTGGACAATTTTTTGTCGATACTTCTTTCGTCTAGTAAAAATACCAAACGACCTCCAAAAATTGCATAAAAATACTCTAAAAATTTCTAAAAATCTCTAGAATATTTCTAAAGTATTTCTAAATATTTTTATGTACTATTAGGACTCGTAATGAGGAATTTTGGGTTGTTTCACAACTGAAGGTGTCACATGATAAAATCTTGTTGTCGGCGCAACTCTCTCATATCTTGCTCCATTTGTGCCCTTTCTAGGTCTCTTTACGCCCTTTCTAGGTCTCTTTGCAATAACATTTCCTTTAGATTGCTAACCTCTTCAGTCAAGTTATTTACTTGGGTCGTAAGTGCTAGTGAGGAGGGAGATGTTCCAACTATTCTTTGGGTTCTACTTAAGGAACTCATCCCCAATATCCTCCCCCCTTTTGGACCTCCACTGGCTTCCAACCATAAACTCAAATTATTGCCAACAAAGTCCTCCGACCCCTAACTATCGACACCACCAGCTTGTGAACATGTTTGGGCTAGCTCAAGTTCATCATATTTTTCCTAATTTTTAATAGACCTAAGATATTGATTAGATATAATAGAAACACTTATAATATTAAGACAACGAAGGTATTTAACTACTAAAATCAAAATCATATATTAAGATCAAATAAATAATAATTACAACCTTTACTGCTTTTACTCTCCCCCCACTCCAAGTATTATCTTTTTTCCTAAAAGTGCGGGTGAAAGTATCAATGAAAGAGGGCTCCTTTCCCATCTCCTTGGTCTGAAAAAACATGATTACAAATAATGAAATAATATGATATAAATAAAAAAATATTGTAAGAGTTAAAAAATTATCAATCTCCATCTATGCTCATCTATGTTAATGGAGCCTCTCGTATATATAGCAGATGAGTCACTAGAATTTTGAGATTGATTCATTCTATTCAAGTTACTCCTTTGCTTACTTTCCTCTGTTTCCCAAAAGTTGGTGATCCTCTCCCAATTTTCTTCGGTGATGAAATTTGGCTTTTTTTCCCCGACTCTTGGCGTGACTTAATACATGTTTGATATGATCACCACATTTCTTTTTTAAAATTCTACGGATCTCGATTTCATCATTGGGGTCCCAATTATTTAACCGCTGAAATGAAGAAAAATAATGTATTATATATTCACTTTAAATTTGAATTAAACTGAAGAAAATATACTTTGAACTCGCTTCACCATAGTTGTTTTGTGACCGGTGGAGTGCTTGAATATGTCATCAATTCTCCTCCCCAATGGTTATTCACGATTCTATTAATTTCGTGAACAACTTGTACAGGATTTTCGAATCTGCATTAAATTACAAACAAAAAATGTTAAATAATTAAGATAGATAATACCATAAAATATTTTATAGTGCTTACGAATCTCCGATGGGGACTAAAAAAGCTTTATCATTCCTAAACTCGACAAATGAGTTTCTTGCAGAGTCAGGAGATCTGTGGGCACTGGTAACTGCACGGGCGATGGTACTGGCAGCGGCGAATTTAAAGTCGGTGGAGAAGGTACATGAGATGGTCCTGCTTGATCAGGGGGTGACATAGATACACTGGCAGGTGATGAATTAGTCTGATCCTGTGATCTCCATCTATGCCCACCACGGTGAAATATATGCTGAAAATTCCAATATAAGATAAAGTAAATTATGAATTTGATGCATAAAAAAGAACATTTAAAAACTTACCATTTTTACGTAAAACTTATAGAAGAAGAGGGAAAGAATATGCGATGTCACCTCTAATGACATGTAGGAACAAATACAATATATTAACTGATAAAATAAATAAAATTATAAATGAGATAGTATATAAAAAACTCAGTGAGCTATAAGTTTGGTAAATTTGCATATTAAAGATAAATGTGCTAGTAAAAAAACTAGTACCACCAATGTAAAAAAATATGACAAATACCTTTAAAAAAGCTAAAAAAACTTACCCATCATCAAAAATCAAAGTCCTCATTATCATTATCATCCACCTCCTCCTCCTCCTCCCCCTCCTCCTCATCATCATCATCATCATCATCAATTTCACTTGTATCCACGTTTATCACTACACCGCTGGGATCTCTTAAGGTTGGAATAAAATATTCCTCAGTCTGAAAGGTGTTTGCAACTTCCTCTTGTTGATATGCAATGTTTTCCCAACGTGCCTCAATTTTTTTTTCATGCTTTGGGTTTACAAATAGCCCACCAATCAATCTTATCATGTTTCAAACTAGGATACGAAGAATAGAATACTTGAGTTTCTTGTTGTGCCAACACAAATGGTTCATATCTCTTTTAAAATCTCTTATGATTTATTTCAACCAAATTATAATGTGGATGCACCTTCATCCCTCTGACAGGGTCAAACCAGCGACACATAAATAATATAACTTGCATTTGTGGCCCTGTGTATTCTACTTCTATAATTTCATCCAACAAACCATAGAAATCATTGCTTGCACCTCCTTCATTGGATGACGATACACACACCCCACTATTCATGGTATTCTTTCCCATTCCATATTCTTGAGTATGAAAATTA
This sequence comes from Zingiber officinale, assembly GCF_018446385.1. Classification (NCBI taxonomy): domain Eukaryota; kingdom Viridiplantae; phylum Streptophyta; class Magnoliopsida; order Zingiberales; family Zingiberaceae; genus Zingiber; species Zingiber officinale. The sequence continues at coordinate 116,672,013 of NC_055987.1, forward strand.
TATCCATTTATGAAATATTCTGGCCAAGTGCGTACGAATGATTTTGGACCCATGCCAGATGGATTAGCCATTCTTGCTTAAGGTGAGCTTGATTACCATGAACCTAAGGTCAAAACACCAATTGTTAAAAGTATGCATATGTATCAACCAAATATAGTTTGTTTACTTACATATGATTTGAACCATGCAACAAATTCTTCTTCGCAAAATCGATCAAACTCTTGTGTCTACAATTCAGAATATAAGTTTTAAAATATCCTACTCAAAAAACATATTATTACACAAACAATTTAGACATTTTAAAAAATAAAATAAAAAATATATACTTACTCATAATATGACGATACTTCTAGACAATTTAGTAAAATATAGGTCTACGCTGCCCACCATTCTTTACCAGTTAAATATATTTGTTTACATGGTCCACTTGGTCGACCAAGGTAGTTAAAAATTTAAAAAGAGTTCACATTTGGATCAATAGGACCCTCATCATTTCTGCCCGCTCTTCGCCTTTTGCAATGAACATGAGGTTCAAAATAATATGATGCAAAAGTTGTTACTTCCTTCACAATGTATGCATTAACAATAGAAGCTTCAACTCGTGCTTTATTTTTTACTTTTTTCTTCAAATGATATAAGAATCTATTGGTAATATAACAAATTATATAAAATATCAATATATAATCCAAAATTAGGAAGTTTTTTTGCATTCAAAGAGTCGAAGTATAGAAAAAATAAATTCTACCTTTCAAATGGATACATCCACCGAAAATGGGAAGGTCCTCCAACTTTGGCCTTATATGGCAAGTGAACTAAAAGATGTTCCATAGAATAAAAAAAAGAGGATGGAAATATCCTTTCCAAATTGCACAAAATGATTGGAATGTCTCTCTCTAACTTCTCCATGTGCGAACGTCTCAAAACTGTTGAGCAAATATCATGTAGGAAAATACTTAACTCCATAATCGCTCCCCATACAAATTGTGGTAAGAGTTCTTTAAAAGCAATAGGAATCAGTCTTTGCATTATTATATGACAATCATGACTTTTCATACCAATTAACTTGCATTCTTTCATATAAACACATCTTCCAAGATTAGAGACATACCCATCTGAAAATTTCAAAGATTTCAACCATTCACATAGGATGCGTCGCTGATCCTTATTTAGTGTATAAACTACCTTTGGCTTTGATCCCCTACTATTTTCATCGACATCAAGAGTGAGTCTTTTACAAATGAGTCACATATCTTTTCGTGCATTGAGATTGTCTTTTATTTTTCCATTGATATCCATCACTGTATTTATCATATTATCAAAAATATTCTTCTCAATATGCATTACATCGAGATTATGATGTATCAAATGACTAAACTATTATGGAAAATTCCAAAATATACTCCGTTTAGTCCATTTATGTGTATTCTCATATTCATATGTTGTACCATGTGACTTTTCAATAATAGATGGAAAGTGAAGCACTCTGTACCAAATATCTAGACTTGTCAATCTCAATGGTGGAAGTGTTCTTTCAATCCTATTTTTAGTGAATTCATCTTTATTCTTTCTGAAATTATGATTTGTTGGTAAAAATTGTCTATGACAATAAAAATAAAAATAAAAAATCATTCGGAAGCCCAAAATATGGACCTAGAAATATCAGAATTTCATTAAATAAGTTTCTATGGGTTTCTAATTTTATACCGATCGTAAATATGTCCTCATCCATAATTTTAACATAATATATTGAGTGGGGTGATTTTTTTAACATGAATTAGGTCATACTCATGTTAAAAAAATCACCACACTCAATATATTAGGTTAAAATTATGGATTATGATATTTTCATGATGAGGAGAAAATTAGAAACTCATAGAAACTTGTTTCATGAAATTTCGATATCTCTAGGTCCATATTTGGGGCTTCCGAATGTTTTTTCTATTTTTCTTAATTTTTTTTAATCTAGGACGAATCCTGGATTCGTCCCAGAATTTGACATGAATCCAGGAATTGGTCCCAAATTCTAGGACGAAACCAGGATTCATCCCAGATTTAAAAAAATAAAAAAAAATAGAAAAATCATTCAGAAGCCCCAAATATAAACCTAGAAATATCAGAATTTTATGAAAGAAGTTTTTATAGGTTTATAATTTTGTACCGATAGTAAATATGTCCTCATCCATAATTTTAACATAATATATTGAGTGGAGTGATTTTTTTAACATGAGTATGATCTAATTCGTGTTAAAAAATCACTCCACTCAATATATTAGGTTAAAATTCTGGATTATGATATTTTCATGATGAGGAGAAAATTAGAACCCCATAGAAACTTGTTTCATGAAATTCTAATATCTCTATGTCCATATTTGGGGCTTTCGAATAATTTTTTTTAAATTTGGGGCGAATCCTAGATTCGTCCTAGAATTTGAGACGAATCCGGGAATTCGTCCCAAAATTTGGGACGAATCTAGGAATTGTGTAACGATCCAATTTTCCCTATTTCAAGTTCTAAAAGTTCATAAAAATATTTGGAAATACTTTTAAAATATTCTAGAGATTTTTAGGAATTTTTAGAGTATTTTTACGTAATTTTTGGAGGTCGTTTAGTATGCTTACAAAAAGAAAGAAGTTTTGACAAAAAACTGTTGAAGGTGAGACTCGAACCCATGACCTCGGGTCGAACCCGACCTAACCGGGCGTAGCCAACCAGCTGAGCTACGCGGGTTTTGTTAACCAAATAAGTAGAGATAGATATTTAAGGTATAGTTAGTAATAGGAAACCCTAGTTTTAAAAAGACCTAATTCCTTTTCTCCCGAGCCGAAACTCTCTTCCTCCCTCACGTATGCGGCGGCTCTTCTCTCGGGCGGAGACGCAGCAGCGGCTAGGGAACGATTCCGACGGCCGGCGAGGGGATTCTCCGAAGGTTCTTCACCAGTATAAGGTTCTCTCGTCAAGGAGGGACCGTGAGCACAAGAGGAGACCGAGATTTCGAGCTCCACCCGGAACCCTAGCCGCCCCTTCCTCTCGGTTGTAAGTCCAAGCAATCAAGGGTAAGTACTACTCACCTGTGGTAGGAGTTTCTCCGAAATTAGGGGTTCATTTTCTTGTTTTTGGATTGTAGTTCTCCTTGTTTTGAATCTGCCGTGAGTTTCCCTATTGGATGATTTTTGCGGTGAGTCTTGGATAAGTAGTTCTTCTTGTTTCCGAAGCTTGCATGAGTTTCCTTGCTTTCTCTACTTTTGGATCATATATACAGCCGGTTGGTTGTGCTTGCTGCTGTGAATCAAAGAAGAAAGAAGGGGTTTCGATTGGATTAGGTTTCCATGGGTTTGGCAAATAGTTAGGCTTCTTAATTCTGATAATAAGCAAGCTTGATTTATTAGGTTTCAATTCAGCAAGCTTTGTTCCTTAGTTTCAAATTTTGTGCTAACTAATGAACATAGAATGAGTTAGATTTATTTTCCCTTCTTTATTCCTGAAGCATGCTGTGAAAAGAAAAAAAAATGATGAATGATGTTGTTTGATGATTTCTGCCGTGAACCCCAAAGAAAAGGAAATAAATGAATGGTATAGATAAAGTATGCATTTAGATTTGTGTTATAAAGAAGGGCTCGAGCAGCCCTATTGTTTGGTTTACTTGTAGCTTAGTTTTCTTTGCCACTACTGGGCACGAACAGCTATACATAGTGTATCTTGTAGCTTAGTTTTTATTTGCTAATTCCATGAATATGATTAACTTTAAGTTTAGTATTTTAATCTTTGATTTTCCCAGTATGCTTAGCTTGATTTCCACTGCATGCCTAGTAGTTGTATTTGGTTTACTTTCACAGCTTGAACTCCACAGCATGCTTAGTTCTGCTTTCACAACATATTTAAGTTGTTTTTATTCTTTGTAGCATAGCCTAAGGAGCATGGTTGTGCTAGGAAACCTTAGAATTTGTAGGTAGAAAGGATGGTAAAGTGCTCCATTTAATCTGTTTAGGGGTTTATGAGAAGTTCTAAGCAAAGCAAGTCCAAGTTCAAGATAGGATCCTAAATTTCAGTATTTGAAGAGTAAGAACAACCCATTATTTAGTTAGAATGGGTTTAGCATTTTTCTTGCAACTCAAAGGGAAAAAACAACCCTTATTTAGTTAGAAGGGCAACCTTTATTTAAAGTAGGCAGTATTAGAATAGCATGAGCGGTATTAGTTTTTAATTCTGTTTCATTCGCAGATTTTGAATGATTCACGTGTGCAGATTTTTGTTATTCACATGTGCAGATTTTTAGTATTCATATGAACAGATTTTAGCATATAGTAGCATGCTGATTTTTGTTTCCCTTTGCTTTAAGATGTACATAAACAGATTATAACATATAGTAGTATGCTGATTTTTGTTTCCCTTTGCTTTAAGATATGCATGAACAGATTTTAGCATATACATGTATGCACATAGCATTTAGTTTGGACTTTCCTTGCTATAATGAGCAGCTATAAGTAAGAAAAAGACCAAGGTCTAGTTAAAAAGAGATAACAAGTAAATTAAAGTAAGAGGCTAGTACCCAATTTCCGAGGTTGTCGTTAAACAAATCCAAGTGACCGTTTCCGAGGTCTCGGCCCTGGTAAGACCGAGGTCTTTACCCTGTGGGACTACAGCAGTCTCTATTAGGGAGTGCACATAAGATGATACTAAGCCTGGGCCCAAAGAAAAGAAAAAGAAAGAAAGAGTAAAAGAAAAAGAAGAAGAAAGAAAAAGAAGAAGAAAGAAAAGTAAAAGTAAAAGAAATTAAAAGATTAATTTCAAGTACAAAGCTATAAGTAAATGAAACAAGTATCACCTATGTTTAGAATTTGCATAAGTTTAGTTCCTTTAATTCTAAGCATACAGCATGAGTTTCATTACTTTTCTTATCAGTTTAGTGAGCATGATTAGTTTTATTTCCAGTATTCAGCTTTATTCTGGTATATCATGAGTATGCAGTTTATTTGAGTACCTTGCTATTAGATGAGTACATGTAGCTTTTCTTTTAGCATTTCAGTTTCAGTATCGTTTGCATTTTTATGCACTTCGAGTTTTTGTGAGATAATATAGTACTTACTAAGCGTTTCGCTTATAGATCTATTTTTCCTCCTGCTGCAGATAAAGGAAAAGCTAAAGTATGAAAGGAAGGCGACAAGGTGGTGGTGATGAAGGTGTGTGATGACTGGACTATGGAGAGATCCAGAGTTTGCTAGCAAATTTGTAGGACCTACTTGTTTAGAGTTCTTTTAGTGTTCTTTAAATATTATTATGAGTTGAGATTGTAATTAAGTTTATTCCACACTTGTAGTTTGATACGTCCTAATGTTGGAGTGATATAGTTGTTTGCTATTGCTAGGGTAGTTTCTTTCTCTTTTTGTGTTATTATACTGCGTGGTTGTGAAAAAGTATGTTCCAGCCGCCTGTGGCTGTGTATATAGTGTCTGTATGGTTGATTTAGTCACCGGTACAGGGGAGACTTTGCCGAAATTTTTCGGTAGGACTTCCTCTGGGGCCGTGATAAATCTAAGTGTTGCTATAATAATACAAGTAACACTAGTGAGTAGAGTAATAGTTAGGTAACGGTCGCCCTTAGAGAGTAGTAGTAAGAAGGGTGGTCGTTACAAATTGGTCCCAAATTCTGGGACGAATCCAGGATTCATCCCAAATTTTTAAAAAATAAAAATATAGAAAAATTATTCGGAAGCCCCAAATATGGACCTAGAAATATAGGAATTTTATGAAATAAATTTCTATGGGTTTCTAATTTTGTACTGATTGTAAATATGTCCTCATCCATAATTTTAACATAATATATTGAGTGGGGTGATTTTTTAACATGAATTAGGTCATACTTGTGTTAAAAAAATCACCACACTCAATATATTAGGTTAAAATTCTGGATTATAATATTTTAACGATGAGGAGAAAATTAGGAACCCATAGAAACTTGTTTCATGAAATTCTGATATTTCTAGGTCCATATTTGGGCCTTCCGAATGATTTTTTTTTTTTTAATTTTTTTAAATCTAGGGTGAATCCTGGATTCATTCCAAATTTTGGGACGAATTCCTGAATTCGTTCCAAATTCTGGGGTGAATCCAAGATTTGTCCCAGATTTAAAAAAAATTAAAAAAATAGAAAAATCATTGGGAAGCCCCAAATATAGACCTAGAGATCTCGGAAATTCATGAAATAAGTTTTTATGAGTTTATAATTTTGTACTGATCATTAATATGTCCTCATCCATATTTTTACTCTAGTATATTTTGCGTAGTGATTTTTTTACCCGAATTTGACCTAATTCAGGTTAAAAAAATCATAATACTCAATATATTATTTTTAAATTAAGGATGAGGATATATTTATGATCAGGAGAAAATCAGAAACTCATAGACTCTTGTTTCATAAAATTCTGACATCTATAGGTCTATATTTTATGTGTTAGACACATATTCAGACATGCGTTGAATGTTAACATATCTAATTAATAGTAATCTATCTATGTTTCACTATATATGGACCTAGAGGTGTCAGAATTTTAGAAAATAAGTTTCTATGAGTTTCTAATTTTCTCGTGATCTTAAAAATATCTTCATCCATAATTTTAACATAATATATTGAGTGGGGTGATTTTTTAACATGAATTAGGCCATACTCATGTTAAAAAAATCACCACACTCAATATATTAGGTTAAAATTCTGGATTATGATATTTTCATGTTGAGGAGAAAATTAGGAACCCATAGAAACTTGTTTCATAAAATTCTGATATCTATAGGTCCATATTTGGGGCTTCCGAATGATTTTTCTATTTTTTTAAAATCTGGGACGAATCCAGGATTTTTTAACATCTCTAGGTTAAAAGCTCTCGCTGGAATTCCATTCTGTTTCAATTTTCCTATACAAAAAATTATACAAGAACAGAACTTTTCCTAGCAACCCACATGTTCGATCAAACATGTGTTTGATCAATCAAGCAAGTTCTTGAATGATCAAAGCACACCTTGATCAAAGTACAAGATCGCTGGCCTCTTGTGTTGGTATTCCAAAAATGATACAAAGAAAACTAACTAATCACGCAGCAAAATTAAGAACTAGTTGTACCTTTTCTTTGTAGCTAAAGTCCTCTTGATCTTCTGCCGTATTCCTCTCCTCTTCTTAAACGTCGTGTGGGCGACGATCTACCAAGACAACACCATCGTCCTTCTCTTCTCGGTTTCTAAACCACCAGCTACAAAAGGAGGCTCTAGGATGGGGCACCTTCTAATCTTCTTCATTCTCTTCTTCTTCCTCTTCTCCAATCCGCCGGCCACCAAGTAGGTGTTGGTTGCTACTCGGAATACCGTTCTAGTTCCCTTGTACAAAAATTTGTACAAGCATAGAACTTAACCTAGCTACCCATGTGCTCTACTGAAGTTAAACTTGGATTGCAAACGATGTTTAACATTATTAATCCAAGTTGCTCTTTAGAAGTTAAACTTGGATTGGAAATGATACCTAACATTTTTACTCCAAGTTTAACCAATGTGATCTTCCTAAGTTAAACCATATTACAGAAGTTAAATAATATCTATTTCAAAGATCGACTTCCAGGTTAAACATGGCGAGGCACTAGGCCTTTTTGGGTATGGAATCATCCACCACTTCCTAGACAAAGTCTTTCAAAGAAATCAAATATTTAATTTCTTACAGTAAACTAGGTTTAACAATAGAGACCTCAATAGAAGTACAATATCGAAATATGAAATCGAAACACAAAATCGATAACAAAAATGATAGCATAAAATCGATAGCCTCTTGTTTTTGGTTTTTCAAGATCTATACAAAGAACATGAACTAGTTATGATGCGGAAATAAATAACTAGTTATACCTTTCTTTGCAGCTAAAAAACCTCTTGATCTTCTGTTATATTCCTCTCCTCCTCTTGGACCTCGTGTGGGCGACGATCTATCAAGATAGAATCCACTCGAACCACTTCTTCTCCTCCAAGACTCTCAAGCCACTAAGGGATGCCAAAATAGGAAACTCCTTCTCTTCTTCTTCTTCTCCAAGTAGTCTGACCACCAAGAGATCTCCAATGCTTGATGTCGCCGACCTTAATGTTTCCTTTCCTCCAAGCAAGCCGCCGGCCCTCAAGGAAGGATAACAAGGGGAGAAGGGAAGGGAAGAGGGGCTGGCCACCAAAGGAATAGAAGAGGAGAAAGCCTAGGTTATTATTTGTGAAGGCACCCTCTACCTCTCTTTTATAATCCTTGGTCATGGTAAAAAAGGAAAGTTTGAATCAAGAAGTTCATTACTAAACTTGGAGTAGTTTCTTCCACTATTGAAGCATTACCTGCTTACTGCGACAACACCGGAGCTATTGCACAAGCAATGGAACCTAGGTCTCATTAGCGATCAAAACACATGCTTCGCCGCTATCATCTTATCAGGGAGATTATTAGTAGGAAAGAAATACAGCTTGAGAAAATTCCTACTGAAAGGAACCTAGCAGATCCTTTGACAAAGACTCTACCACAAAGCAAGTTTGAGAGTCATGTTCATGCTTACAATTTAGGAAACCATGGCGATTGACATTAGACCAAGTGGGAGTATTAGATTTTGAGAGATGTCCTAAGGCAATCGTCTTATGATTTTTACTAAATATAGATTCACTATTTGAGTGCATATTATATGTTTGATTATCTTAAACTCATTTATTGAATGTCCGCAATACAATTCATAGCATAAGAGAAATTGTGATTGGATCACAACTAGTGATTATCTCTACATATGTAATTATAAACATATTGGAATATCCCTGGTCATCGAATTGATGCATTCAGATATCATCAATTCTGTAAGATTGACATGAGTTATACTCCTTGGTTTACCAAACATCTATTTTCTCACTGGCTGGAGATATTAAGTATCGAGAATTAAACGTGGATGCTAGTTATGATAACTAGTTCATTGAAGTGACTCACTATAAGACTTCATATGGTATCTATACATATGGATATGTCTATAAATCTCTTATTGCAGCTCAAGTGCAAGTTTCCTTCGACTTGAGGTATACAAGTCATCTTGGTCATAGAGACTTATACTTTGATATCTTAAGCAAGCACCTCATTGAGGTGTGGACCTAGGATGATTGAGTATAAGTCAAAATGTCTAAAGATATTTGGATAACCCATAGAGGATTCATCGCTCCTTGTGAGGAGACATATACCCTATGATCACTCGTTAGGATTATTACTCAAAGTCTTTGGAAAAACATCACATGTTAAGAGTACAAGACTCTTGTACACATGTACGAGTAACTTGAATCCATAGAACGAGGAAGCATTACTTAGGCTAGTTGTGATATAGTCAGTCTAGTGGAGACAGACACATAGACAATGTCCTGAACTAAGTGAGTATAAGACGAGTGAAAGAAACAAGGCACGACTCACTGTAACTGATGAAGGGTTTAGAATTAGTTCTAAGATTAACTATAATTTTTCGATTAATTGGGTATCATGATGTACTACTAGGTGTCACTCATGATCATTCTATAATTAAGTAGTTTATTATAGATGGACAAGATAAATTGAGAACCTATTAGGTCACACGCACTAACGAGCCTCTAAAAGTTGTAAAATAATGTAAAGAATATGATCCTTAGATCAAGAGATAAATGTTTGGTTGGACTGTACATAAATAAATATGGAAATAGTTATCATGATGGAAGCATTGATGAGCTACATCTCTTATGATAGAGTTAAACCATATTTAGTTTAATCATAAATTAGTCGTGAACCAACTTGGTTTAGTTGTAAACCAAACCAAGGGATTAATGGGCTAATTTTTTGTTAAGGGATAATGGGTTGAATTTGGGTTTTCTAATCCAACTCATTAAAGAGAATTATATATAGATGTAATTGGGAGAGAATTAGATACAAGTTTTATCATTTGATTGATTGGATTTTGGAAACTCAATCCTTCTCTCTCTCTCCTCTCTCTCTCTCTCGCAACCAACAAGAGGGTGCTCCCTCTTATTGCTATGACCACCACAAGGGAGAAAAACTCTCCCTTGCGTACTTCTCCTCTTTTTCCTCTTGATCCTTCTTCTTTGCTCATGGCTAATAACTTCCGAAGAAGAGCCTTGTACTCAAGGAGTTGTCTTGAAGAGATTGGTGTGGATACAAATAGAGGCAAGGTTCGACAATGTTGCTACGATTGATTTCCTTCTCATTACAAGTCATCCGTAAGGTATACCTAGAATAAATTACTTTCCATAAACTTTTAATTATGCGATCATGTTTGGCATGTTGTATCCTTGTATGTGTGTGGTGTGTGTGATCTAATTATTAGAAATTATTATTATTTTATTTTCTACTGTGTATGTTTACGAAACATGTTCTAGCACGCACCCGCATCAGACATATCCCAACACTTATAACCCGGCCTGGAGCTCTAGAGTCTCGGACTTGGTACGAGAGTATGCTCTCTTATAATCCGACCTAGTGCTCAGGAGTCTGAGACTTGGCATGAGAGCATGCTCTCTTATAACTCGGCCTGATGCTCAGGAGTCTGGGACTTAGCGAGAGAGCATGCTCGCTTATAACCCGATCTAGTGCTCGGGAGTCTGGGACTTGGTGCAAGAGCATGCTCACGTATAAGTCAACCTGCTACTCAGGAGTCTAGGACTTAGCGTGAGAGCACGCTCGCTTATAACCCAGCCTGATGCTCAGGAGTCTGGGACTTGGCATGAGAGCATGCTCGCTTATAACTCAGCCTAATGCCTGGGAGTATGGGACTTGGAGTGAGAGCATGCTCACTTATAATCTGGCATGATGCTTGGGAGTCTTGGACTTGGAACCAGAACATGCTCGCTTATAACCCAACCTAGTGCTTGGGAGTCTGGGACAGTTTTTAAGATAGAGTAGCCTGCATTTTTCATTAAGTACAAAAATTCAACATGCTACATTAATGCATTACAAGCGTACTCTCAAGCCTTATAGGGCTACAGATGATTTGCGCTCCAAGGTCACTCCAACCTTTTTCCATCTACATCCTGGAGGTAATAAGATCCGGAGGTGAGTTTTTGCACTACTTTATATGGTCTGCCCCATTGTGGCTCTAGTTTGTTGACATTCCTAACCGACTTGATCCGCTTCCAGACCAAGCTCCCACCTGAAAAAATCTTGTATAACTCTTTTGTTATAATTTTACTTCATTCTTTGGCGATAGGCCATTAGCTGACTGGCTACCTTGTCTCTTACTTCTTCTATCAAATTGGGCTCCATAAGGCGTCGACCATCATTGTCTTCATCGTATAGTTACATCCAATCAAACTCCATGCCAACTTCGACTGGTACAACTGCTTCACCACCAAAAATAAGATGAGAAGGTGTTATACATGTTGCTTCATAGGGAGTAGTGCGATAAGCCCATAACACGCTAGGTAATTCATCCACCCAACTTCCTCTAACATGATCAAGCTTGGTTTTGAGTCTTCTGATGATCTCTCTTTTAGTGACTTTAGCTTAGTTATTTCTCTGTATGTAAGACATAGATGTAAAGGCATGTAAAATTCCATAGGTTGAGCACTAGTCTCAAATTTTCCGCCTCTGGAACTATCTCCCATTATCTGAAATGAGCTTGTGTGGAATCCTGAACCGACATACAATATTTTACCAGAGGAATTTGATAACCATCTGATTAATTATCTTAACCAACGGTTCATCCACCACTCATTTAGAAAAATAGTCTATCTCTACTAGAAAGAATATTTTTTAAGCGGGTGCTAGTGAAAGGGTCCTACAATGTCCATTCCCCACTGATTGAATAGGCAATAAACAATCGAGGTCTTCAATAACTCCGTAGGGTGGTGCAGGATATTCTGGTGCTTTTGACATAACAAGCAAGTCATCACTAATTGAGTAGCATCAGCCTGTACAGTGGGTCAAAAATATCTGCCAGTAATATTTTTCGGGCAAGTGACCAGCCACCTGCATGGTTCCCACATGAACCTTGATGCACTTCTTGTAAAATATACTACACATTCTTAGGGTTGACACACTTGAGCTCTGGTTGGGAGAAATCCCTCTTGTATAGATGGTCTCCAATCAGAGTAAACTAACCGACTCTTTTCTTAATCATATGTGCTTGTTCTCGGTTGGCTGGCAAGACACCTTGCTGGAGAAATAAAAGTAATGGCATTATCTAGTCTATCTATAGCTCTAGCTCGGCTGTCTTTCAATGTGTGCTACTAGCAACATTTGTTCCACAAGTTTGTCCAGAGTCCATGGAACTATAATAAAGGTCAATTTAGCTAAATCCTTTGCTATTTGATTTTTTTGACCAGGGAATATTTTGTATAATTACCTTCTAGAATTCAGCCTTCAATTTGTCAAATGTCTCCGCATAAAGTTTAAGCTGTTCATTATTAATCTCAAAATTATCTGATAATTGTTGAGTGGCTAATTGGGAATCTGAATAAATTAAGACCTGGGCAGTGCCTGCATGCTTTGTGGCCTGCAGGCCATCTATCAATGCTTTATATTATGCTTCATTGTTTGTAGCCTAGTAATTTAGCTAAACGGACAATTGTATTCTTGTAACGACCCGCCTTCTACTGACTAGGCTGTAAGGCCGATCGCTACATTATGCTGTGCTAAATTACTATTGCGGAAATCTGAATTGATTAAAATTTTACTAAACTGATTACTGTAAAATCTGAACTTAATATTCTAGGTGTACCTAGGAGTTGTACACATGCTGGGGAAGATAATCTATGCCTCTCGGATGTCCTGCTAGTTGTAACCAGGCATTTCAACCGATCCATGAATCGATTGAGTTGTCGGATCGATCCAGTGATCGATCCAGCTTGATACTGGCACGGAGGAAAACTCTGGATCGGTCGGCTGACCGATCCAGTGGCTATATGGCTTCTGTATGTGGCTGGATCGGTCTACCGATCCAGTGGCTCACCGATCGGTCGGCTGACCGATCAGTGAGCTTTTATACTCTCTGCTAACTCTCTGTTCGCGACTGGATCGGTCAGCTGACCGATCCAGTGGCACAACCCCAATTCTGATCGATCTGTAGATCGATCTGGGTTTCTGATTTTGCACTGGACCTCTGATTTCAGCACTAGTTCGTGCCAAAATCTCATATAAGAATTCTAAAACCGTTTGAAATAAGTTCTAACATCTATTAACTAACATTCTGACATAATTACTAACAATTTAAACAAATCTTCCATGGGTTAACATTCTAAGGTCAAAAAGTGCATAAAGGTACTGAAGAAAAGAAAACTAAGTTCTTAATTTGCTAACTCCCTAAGGATCTTCATTCCAGGTTCCTGCCACACACACCATCACTGCATTGACCCTCAGCTTCCTCTGCTAGTCCATCTTTCCTTTACCTTTATCTGCAGTATAAGGAAAAGAAAGTATCTATAAGCTTTCGCTTAGTAAGAAACCATCTACCTCACTAAAACATGCATTCGATGCAATATGCTTTTAAAAGAATGCTATTTAAAAACATGCACTGAATTTGTTAAAGCATGGCATACTGAAGTTACATGGCATAATTACTGAAACATGGTATAAACACTGAAACATGGCATGCATAATAAAATCTAAGCATGGAGCTATCTCATGGTATCAACTAGGAGAACTAAACTGAAACTGAAACTAAAACTGAGCTAACACTATATTCACATAACTAGATTAAGAGTTTGAAAGCTATTATCATAATAAGTGAAAATAGTAATCATGCTGCTGTTTGGGCCCGGCTACTGTACTTGCTGTGCGCGCATCCCTAACTAGACCCGGGGTTGCAAATTCCGAATCTAGTAGGGTTTACTAGGTTAGCTAAACCTAGGGACGACTGTGGGAGCCCAACCCAATGGATATCTAATCCAGTACAGTGCCACTGAAAGTAAAATACTGAACGTGAACTAATAAATTCTTGTCTTGCTTTTACTAGGTTGTCTAAACCTAGAACTAGGTTATCTAAACCTAGAGGCAACTGTGGGAGCCTACCCATTGGACATCTAGTCCTGTAAAAGCTGGAGCAAGACTAAATAAACTATAAAATGCTGCTACTGCATTTATCTAAGCTACTAAAATGCCTAAGTTGCATTTTTCTGTGCCAAACAACTAAAACGAACACTTGGTATGCGCTAATTCGCATCCTTTGTGTCGGTAGTCTACATATTACTAAACTAATACATGGAATTCACACGAAGCTACTTATACTGCAGGTGAGGGGTTTCTTACCTCCTATTCGGATTTTCTTACGATTCTAATCGCTAGATTTCCGGAGGAGACGATCCTTTCGACGATCTTCTCGCGTCTATGCGTTCCTCTCGTGGAGGGGAACGTTCTTATGCTGGAATCGCTGCCGCAAGGTGCTCTTAGGGCCCTAGGGAGAGAACCCTAGGGTTGGTGCCGAGAGGAAGAAGGAGAAGGAGAGTTGCGGCGTGGCTAGGGTGAGGAAAAGAAAGGTTGCCGATTAAAATCCTATCTCCCCACTTATTAATTCCTATTTATATTAAGGGATTAATTCCCCCAACTCTAATTTAAATAAAATTATTTCCCTTTCCTTTCAGCACGGCCCTGCTGGGTTCATCCGGTTACTAAAGCTATCCATAAGTCGTAGGACCCAATAGGTCTCGGGTTCAATTCCCGCGTAGGCCATTTTCGTTTCCTATTTATTTTTGCTACTTCTGCTACCCTAAAAATTCCGGAAAAATATCTAAAAATTCCAGAATAATTATAGAATATTTCTAATATAGTTTTGAGAATTTTTCGGGCATTACAATTCTGTCCTCCCCGGGTAATATCATAAGAATTCCTATTTCACTGCCTTGTCAGGTGGATGAGCAATCCATATATATCTTCCAAGTTTTTTCAGGTTCGGGGTTTTGTATTTCTATTATAAAATCAACCAAGACCTGAGCTTTGATAGTCGCTCGGGACTAATACTGTATATAAGTTCTGTGGTCCACTTAATCAACCTTCCTGAAGCCTCTAGGTTGATAAGCACTTGACCCAAGGTGCTATTGGTTAGTACGATGATAGGATAAGAGAGAAAATAAGGGTGTAACCTCCGAGTGGCTTAAACCAGTCCATATACCAACTTCTCGAGTGTATTGTAGTGACACTCGACACCTTTCAATAAATGATTTAGGAAATATACAAATTGCTAATCTTTCCCCTCTTGTCTCACCAGCATCGACCCGACTGCATGCTCATTGGCAAACCTACAAAGACTAGCCTACTATTAGTTTAGCAAGTATGGGCAAGGTAGAAAGATAACTCTTTAACTCTTTAAAGGCTTTGTCACTTTTGCCATCCCACTGGAATTTGTCACCTGATGAAGTATTTTGAAGAAAGGTAAGATCTGATCGATCGATCATGAGATGAAGTGAGACAATGCCGTGATATGGTTGGTCAAACGCTATGCCTCCTTAAGATTGCATGGAGGAGCCATATCTTGGAGAGCTTTCACTTTGCTGGGGTTGGATACAATTCTTCGCTCAATCACAATGTAACCCAAGAAACGCTCGCTCTTTGCTCCGAACAAACATTTGCTGGGGTTAAGATTCAGTCCATATTGCCTCAGGGTTTGGTAGGTTTCCTCAACATCAACGCATAGATTCGCTGCTCCAAGGGACTTAATAAGAATATCAATGATGTAAACCTCCATATTCTACCCAATTTGCTTTCGAAACACTTTGTTCATAAGTCATTGGTAAGTCGCTCGTGCATTCTTTAGTCCGAACGGTGATCGGGACTTGATGGTAAACCTGGTATGCATTCAACATGCAAATCAATTCACAGCTGGAGGTTGAGTCCACCACTTGGTTAATCCGTGACAAGGGGTAATAATCTTTGGGACAAGCCTTGTTGTGGTCTCTAAAGTCGATGCAAACCCTCCGCTTATTTCCTAACTTAGACATCAGGATCATGTTTGCTAACCAGCTCGGCAACTGGACTTCACGGATGTAACTAACCTCCAATAGCTTGTTGACTTCCACCAAGATAATTTTACTCTAGTTGGCTTCAAAGTCTATATTCCTCTGTTTAACTGGCGGAGTGTCCGAGTAGACGTGGAGCACGTGATCCATGATTGTTGGGGAAACACTTTTGATTTCCTTGGGCGTCCAGATGAAAACATCATTATTGCGCGTGAGACACGCAATCAACTCCGTTTTAAGCTCTGGAGCTAGGTCAGTAGCTATCTGGATGGTTGCTTCCGGTCGATCGGGCTGAATCTATATCTCCTCTTACTCCTCATAAACAAGTGTAGGAGGCACCTCATGGATAGTATTGATCTCCATCCGCTAGATCTTTCTGGTGGTATTGGCTTTGATTTTTATTATGTCAACATAGCACTTGTGTGCTATCAGTTGGTTTTGTTTAACTTCTTCCACCTGGTCATCCATAGAGAATTTTATTTTTTTGGCAAGAGATAGAGATGACTACCCTGAATTCATTTAGGGTTAGTCTGCCCAAAATGACGTTATATGCAGAGGGTGCTGCGCCCACGACTATAAAAGTTGATCAGTGCATCCTCATTAGGGGCTCCTCCCCTAAAGATATGACCAACTTTATTTGATCGAGCGACTAGACTTCATTGCTCATGAAATCATACAAGGGTGTCACGATGGGCTAAAGCTCGCTCAGTTCTATCTGAAGATGATATTGATAGAGATGCATGTGTCAATAAAAGTACAATAGATGTTATAATTGTCTATAACAGCCGCAATTATTAAAACATCATCGTGGGGCACTTCGACCCCCTCTAAATCGTTAGGCTCAAAGCTTATTAATGTTCTTGGGCCCTCTTATGATTGTATCTGACTGCGTGGATCTCCAATTAGTAGCCATGTGACTTCCTTGCCTGGTTGGAATCCCCATCGGTCGAGCCTCCGGCAACTACGCCAATATCTCCCTTAGCGGTATTGTTGCAGTTTTTTTCTTACTACATCGGGGGTTGCTCCTGCTGGGCTTGGGCGGGGGCCTGAACCCAGTTTTCCAGCCATTGAGGCATCCTTTAGCGGCGATCAACACCTCGATATTCTCTTCTAGGTGAGTCGTTCGACCTCTGTTACTGTTGACTGTTGGGAGATGGCGAGCATCGGCAGTATCCTTGATTGGAGGCCAAGCGATTCCTTCGATTGTTATGATAATAATCTTGGGTGTTGTGGGTCACCAAGTGGTGGTAAGTAAAGAATCAGGGTGGAACCCATCTGAGGGGCTCAGGGCATTCCACCTGCTCGGCCTCCACATGTTGTACAGCTTGAGGCTGGGCCTTTGGGTGACAAGGTTGAGGACTCACTCAGGGTCCTTTATGCAGAGGGGGTGGAGGCAATGCTTGGCGCTCGAGAACAGA
The DNA here is from genome assembly GCF_018446385.1 of Zingiber officinale. Taxonomy (NCBI): domain Eukaryota; kingdom Viridiplantae; phylum Streptophyta; class Magnoliopsida; order Zingiberales; family Zingiberaceae; genus Zingiber; species Zingiber officinale. The sequence goes on from NC_055987.1 coordinate 116,689,394, forward strand.
TGCCTGAGCGGGCATGGAGATTTCCTTCTTCCAGGTAGATTGTACTTCTTTTGTATTAATGTATTTGGTCGTCCGGCTAAGTAAATGGTCAAAGTCTCTGAGCGACCTCCTAATAAGAGAGAGAAAAAAAATCATTATCGATAAGCCCTTGGGAGAAGGTGCTCACCAAATTTTTAGGGTGGCAGAGGGAATATCTATAGCCACCTAATTGAATTTCATGATGTAAGCCCAGAGCGTTTCCTTAGGCCCCTGCTTGAGCAAAAAGAGGCTCAAGGGGGTCTTGTGGTAATGATGACTACTGGCGAAATGGCGAAGGAAAGCTTTGTGAAAATCCTTGAAACTACAGATGGATTCGATCGACAGTTGCTTAAACCACCTTTGTGCCAAGCCAGAGAGTATGATAAGAAACACTTGACACATTATGCTATCTGTATATTGATGAAGGAGGGCGGTGTTTTCAAACTTCAAGAGTTGATCCTTTGGATCAGTTACCCCTGCATATTCCCCTATTGCCAAGGGAAGTAGTGCTTCAATAGTCTATCATCTAACACTTCTAGGGAGAAAGGTGTAATGATCCGCTTGGGAGAACTGCACGCCATTGGGGCTTTTCCCTTACACAAATCCTGAGCAAGCGCCTCTCCAAAAGATTATGTCTGGGGCCATTCTTCTCCACCCATATACTCTAGCGGCGTACGAAATAGTGTCCAGTGATGTGCAATTGATGAGGATGGCACTGGAGGTAGGTGGACTGATGGAACATAGGGTGACACCAAGCTCACCACCAGAGGAATTGGTTGTCACTCCATTAGACCCCTCTCCCGGGCTCCTTGTTCAGTGTGAGGATCTGTTGTTGATGCGGCGAGACTGTGCGATAAAGTACCATTGGTCACTGCTGGTTGTTATTGCTATAACAACTTTTGCACTCGGACCTTGACTAACATTTCTAGTTCCTCTTGTGCCAAGGTAACTATGGTGAGTCATGCAGCTTCTTCCATCCCTATATTTCAGATTCAGTCAAAGATTCTCACAGAAAATGCCAAATTTGATCTTGTCTAAAGCTGGAGATATGACCCGCTGGATAGGTGGCTCAAATATTGATTGGAAAAAGACTTTTAATTAGAGAATGCTGCGAACAAGAGTGAAGATCCTCTTTGCACACACTCAAATGAGTAGACAAAACGTCAATACCCAAAAATTAGGGAAGATTCCCTATAAAGGCCCTCCGATGCTCAAGTTAGTACAATGACCGAGCAAAAAAATGGAGAGATGATCAGTAAGGGTTGCGCATAAATGAGACTGTTGTAAAAGACATATCTTGCCAACGGAGAGAACCCCCCTTTATATACCATCTCTAATAACCTCCGCAATCATGAGATGGTAGAGAATGTAGGGTGTCAGTGTTGGTGCAATTTCCAGTAGGTCAAGGTTGACCTAGTTGACCAAGCGTAAACCTTGGTCATGGTTTCGATGTTTGACAATACAGAAAGACATGTAGACATGGACAATGCAGGTGCAGCTGTCCATGCGGAGAGATACTGATCAGGGTCTGATCAGGTTGGATGAAGAAGAATCAAGTAGGTCAAGGTTGATCGGATACTTGACTGGGAAGTCCTAACTGGGATGTTAGGCAGTTCATAAAGTCCTGGTGAGTGAAGCCAGGCAGTCTGGAAATCCTGGTGAGTGAAGCCAGGTGAAAATCCTAGTGAGTAAAGCTAGGTGAAAGTGAAAGTCCTGGTGAGTGAAGCCAGACAGTTGGAGAAAGTCCTGGTGAGTGAAGCTAGGCAGTTGAGAAGACCTGGTGAGTGAAGCCAGGCAGTGGGAAAGTCCTGGTGAGTGAAGCCAGGCAGTTGGAAAGTCCTGGTGAGTGAAGCCGGGCTGGTTGGAAATCCTGCTGAGTGAAGCCAGGTGAAAATCCTAGTGAGTGAAGCTAGGTGAAAGTCCTGGTGAGTGAAGCCGGGCAAGGGAAAATCCAGATGGATCAAGGGTGATCGGACATCTGGTGTTGAGAAGGTCAAGTAGGTCAAGGGAGTGACCGGATACTTGGCACGAAGAGAAAAGTCCAAGTGGGTCAAAGGGATTGACCGGACACTTGGTGGGGAGTCTTAGCAGGTTAAGGGAGTGACCAGATGCTAGGCATGATGTACCAACAGGTCAAGATTGACCGAATGTTTGTTCGAAAGACTTGGGACTTGGTGTTGAGGAAAACCAAGCTCTGGATCGATCAGTGGATCGATCCATTGATACCATGGATTCCTGATCGGTCTGCAGACCGATCAGTAACCACACAGTGAGCTTCTGTGTTTTATCTGATCGGACTGGAGACCGATCAGGAGGCCGATCAGAAGAAGGCAACAGAGCTGGGAAAGGACAGCTGATCGGTCTAGGGACCGATCAGCATAGAGCCTGATCGGTCCCCATGACCGATCAGCAGCACCCTGGACCGATCAGGGTGGAGCCTGATCGGTCCAGGCCTAGCCATTGTGACTCAACGGCTAGGCTATTTCGGGCTTCTGTGTTCTGGCCTTTTTGCCTTGCAGGTTCGCAGGTTGACTCAGGATATCAGAGGTTATAAAAGGATCGAGAGGCACTATAGAACGGGTTCTGGCTTCTCTTCTTCTTCCTACTCCTGACTGTGATCGAGCTTTGTTGAGCTCTTAGCTTACTGAGCTTCGTGTGAGCTCCTTCTTGAAGCTTCGGGTGAGCTTTCCTCAACTGATCAGCTGCTGCTGTGAGTTTCCTGATGTTGCTGCTTCGGATTCCAGTCGACAAGAACAGTAGGCAAGCTTTGTTTTGTACATTCATATTGTCTTCTATTTTGTGCTGTATTTTTGTACACCTTTCTTGCTGTTGCAAGAAGTTTCTGTGGCGAGGTTTCTCCACTCAGAAGGAGTGTTCTTATTAGCCGGTTTTCCGGGGACTCATCCACCAACGGATTGATAGGCTTCGTCCACCTTACGGACACGCCGAGGAGTAGTAGTTTCATCTCCGAACCTCGTTACATCGACGAGTTTGAGGTTTGCTATTCTCCGTTGTCGTTTCTATTGTTTATTTCCGCTACGCTAACCTTGACTTGTAGAAAGAAACGAACGATTTGGGGCGGTCATTCACACCCCCCCTCTCTAGCCGCGATCATCGATCCTAACAAGTGGTATCAGAGCAAGGTTGTTCTTCAACGGATTAACACCCGAGGGAGCACAAGCTAGAGATGGATCAACTCGGAGAAGACATCACCATTCCACCTTTCTATGACCGCGACGACTTCGCGTATTGGAAGGTAAGAATGAGGTATTTTCTTATGACTAATCTTGAAAATTGGAGTTGTGTTCAATTAGGTTTCAAGCCTCCAATGGATAAGGAAGGAAAACCACTCGAGAAGAAGAAGTGGACAAGGGAACAAATCCATCATTCCACAATCAACGATGAGGTAATGAAAGTATTTGAATTCTCATTACCTAATGACATTCTATGTAAGATAGGTGGATACAACAATGCCAAGGAATTGTGGAACAACTTGGATAAGTTCCATGAGGGGAACTCCACTTCAAGCCATGAAGAGGAGTCAAGTGAGCCAAGGAGTTCACATCATGGAGGGATGGATTTAGAAGTTGAGGGCTACTCAACATCTAAAGAAGAAGAGGAGGAGAGTTCCTCTTCAAGTTCGCAGCAAGGAGAAGAAGCTTCTACCTCCGGAAGGGATGAAAGAGAGAGCTTACATCCCACCTCAACCCTAGGTAACTCAAGCAATTTAAGTTCTAGTAAATTGCATATATTATGCTTTGAGTGTAGGGAACTTGGACATTACAAGAGTAAATGTCCAAAGAGGGTTAGGAAGACTCCACCGGCGCCAAAGATCAAGGAAGTCGGAGTCCCGATACGCAAGAGCAAGGAGCACGTGGTGTGCTTCCAATGCAAGCGAAGGGGACATTATCGGAGCCAATGTCCGAGGGGGAGGCAACCTCACAAGGACAAGAAGACGAGCACATCGATAGGGGGAGCTAAGGAAAACCCTAAGGTAATCTCTAAGGCACATTATTGCAATAATAATAAGACACATGCTAGTAGCCTTATTGCTATTGTTAATAATGGTAAGCATGATAACATTAGAAATCTATACACATGCTTAGGTGCCAAACATGTGAGCCTAGATAAGGATAACACTAGGAAAGCCAACCCTAGAATTAACTCATCTAAGGTTAGGGAGAACCTAGGTAGAAATCCCAAATCAACTAGACACATGCCTAGGAATACCTCAAAGAAAAATGAAAAATTAAAAATTGAGGTATTAGAGAAGGAGAATCAAGTCTTGAGGTCAAGACTTGATACTTTGGAAAAGGCTCTTAAGAACTTGGAGAAGTCATCTCTAGGGTTTAAGGGTCAAAAACCAATGTCTAAGGACAAGAAAGGTTTGGGTCACAAACCTAAGTCCCAAGTGGTCAAGCCCACTTATCACAATGTTCCATTCGATTATGGAACAAGACCTAGGGCTAGAAAGACCATCACCAAGGTCACTAGGGGAGTCACCCCTAGAGTGGATCTTGATGAGTCCCAAATGACCAAGGCTTTAAAGCCTAGGAGGGTCATTAGAAGGGTTGCTAGGGAAGTCATCCCTAGTGAATATTTAGTGAACCCAATGAGCTCCAATAGGTATTGGGTTCCTAGGAGCGTGATTTCATCACGCTAGATTAGTTAAGGTGTGCCAACCTTACTTGAATAGGTAGTTAACCTAATCATGGCAAAAGGTGGCACTTTAGGATTTCTCAAGGTATAATCAAGCCTTGAAAATGAAATTAAGAATTATTCCTAAGGTGATTAGAATGTGCCAATCAAATTTGAGGAGTTTTCTAGAGTCAATCTAATTGGCACATAGTGATCTAAAAATCTTTGGTATAAGATGCTAGGTCTATTACACTTAGGAATATAGAACCTATGGCAAAATGATCAAAATTATCAAAAATGACAACTAAGGCTAGAATTAGGTATTTTCTATACCTCTATGTGCTATTTGCCATATATTGCTTGCCATATGCCATGTCATGACATCATACTTAATTTATGATCATTTAAAATGTCATGATAATGCTTAAGTTATTTAGATGTTATGCTTTATTTAAGTTTCATACTTTATGCCATGACATCATGACATTGGCACATGTATTCATTTATGATACTATTTTATGCCATGTCATCATCTTGTGCATTAATGATCAATGAAATTGATTTAAGGACTAAAACACAATTTGATATGGAGATCAAATTGTTATTTAGAAAAATGCATGAGAACCTAGATTAAGCTAACCTAAACCCATATCTCACATCAAAATTGACTTGGATGTGTTTGATACACCTTAGATGTGTGTGAGATATTAGGATTGTGAGTTAGGATCAAGGTGCATAGTTCTTGTACCTAGATGAGCCTAATTCTAATTGGGGATCATAGGGAAAGCTTGTGTACAAGTCATGTACATTTAGCCCTAAGATTGTGGTCCCAAATTAAAGGGTTTAAAATCATTTTAAAATTGAGCAAAGTGATAGCATTCATCATTGAGCAAAGTGATACAAAGGTTGAGTTAAACTTAAACTATCTCAAAGTTTTTCAAACTTTGTATCAAGTTTTGAAAATGGAAGTTATTTTCATAGAAAACTATTTTTCCATGATAGTATATGTTATGAGGAATGTATCCTCAAAATTTTACAATTTTTGAAATTTTCTGTGATTTTCTAGAGGTTTCTGAATTTCGGAGAAGAAAAATTCAGAAATAGAAATCAGAGGTCGTGGACCGATCAGGAGGTTCCCTGATCGGTCCAGGTCTGTGTGGATCGGTCACTGTGACCGATCCAGGGAAGACTTGATCGGTCTGGTGACCGATCAGGGAGTGCCAGTTTCGACTGTGCTGTCTGAAATTTCTGAAATTTCAGCAATGAAGTTGGTGTTTTGGATTTCTAAAGGGTTGAAACTCTCCAAGACATTGTTGGTGCAATGGTCAAGGGGGAGTTGACCTTTAGGGGGAGTTTTACCTATTAGTCAAGGGGGAGTTGACTTTTAGGGGGAGTTTTTACTCCTAAAAGACTTAAGTGATATGGGATTATCACTAAGTTAATTGTTGACTCTAGTGTCAAGGGGGAAATTAAGGGTTTCAATGAAAGGTATGGGACTTTCATTAGGAAGAAACTCTTGACCTTGATTCACTCTTTTTGATGTGTGTCAAAAAGGGGGAGAATGTCTCATTGGAGTTTGAGGAGAATGGAGAATGTCTAGAGAATGTTCAAGGAAGAACATTGGAGTTAGTGGGAGAGTTTGTTGATCACAACGAGTGAAGTTGTGAACAACGATAACTTACTCTTTAGGGGGAGAGTTTGTTGATGTGTGCCAATAAGGGGAGAATGAAGGTTTTAAGTTAGGCCTTCATTATCTAAGAAGGAGGTTGTCTTCTTAGAAGGAGAATGTAAGGTTGTAACTTATGTTTCATTACCTAGTGGCATGAAGAAAGTTGAGGCTATTGGATTAGCCTAACTTAAAGGTATTGTCAAACATCAAAAAGGGGGAGATTGTTGGTGCAATTCCCAGTAGGTCAAGGTTGACCTAGTTGACCAAGCGTAAACCTTGGTCATGGTTTCGATGTTTGACAATACAGAAAGACATATAGACATGGACAATGCAGGTGCAGCTGTCCATGCGGAGAGATACTGATCAGGGTCTGATCAGGTTGGATGAAGAAGAATCAAGTAGGTCAAGGTTGACCGGATACTTGACTGGGAAGTCCTAACTGGGATGTTAGGCAGTTCGTAAAGTCCTGGTGAGTGAAGCCAGGCAGTTCGGAAAGTCCTGGTGAGTGAAGCCAGGCAGTCTGGAAATCCTGGTGAGTGAAGCCAGGTGAAAATCCTAGTGAGTAAAGCTAGGTGAAAGTGAAAGTCCTGGTGAGTGAAGCCAGGCAGTTGGAGAAAGTCCTGGTGAGTGAAGCTAGGCAGTTGGGAAGACCTGGTGAGTGAAGTCAGGCAGTGGGAAAGTCCTGGTGAGTGAAGCTAGGCAGTGGGAAAGTCCTGGTAAGTGAAGCCAGGCAGTTGGAAAGTCCTGGTGAGTGAAGCCGGGCAGGTTGGAAATCCTGGTGAGTGAAGCTAGGTGAAAATCCTAGTGAGTGAAGCTAGGTGAAAGTCCTGGTGAGTGAAGCCGGGCAAGGGAAAATCCAGATGGATCAAGGGTGATCGGACATCTGGTGTTGAGAAGGTCAAGTAGGTCAAGGGAGTGAACGGATACTTGGCACGAAGAGAAAAGTCCAAGTGGGTCAAAGGGATTGACCGGACACTTGGTGGGGAGTCTTAGCAGGTTAAGGGAGTGACCAGATGCTAGGCATGATGTACCAACAGGTCAAGGTTGACCGGATGTTGGTTCGAGAGACTTGGGACTTGGTGTTGAGGAAAACCAAGCTCTGGATCGATCAGTGGATCGATCCATTGATACCATGGATTCCTGATCGGTCTGCAGACCGATCAGTAACCACACAGTGAGCTTCTGTGTGTTATCTGATCGGACTGAAGACCGATCAGGAGGCCGATCAGAAGAAGGCAACAGAGCTGGGAAAGGACAGCTGATCAGTCTAGGGACCGATCAACATAGAGCTTGATCGGTCCCCATGACCGATCAGCAGCACCCTGGACCGATCAGGGTGGAGCCTGATCGGTCCAGGCCTAGCCGTTGTGACTCAACGGCTAGGCTATTTCGGGCTTCTATGTTCTGGCCTTTTTGCCTTGCAGGTTCGCAGGTTGACTCAGGATATCAGAGGTTATAAAAGGATCGAGAGGCACTACAGAACGGGTTCTGGCTTCTCTTCTTCTTCCTACTCCTGACTGTGATCGAGCTTTGCTGAGCTCTTAGCTTACTGAGCTTCGTGTGAGCTCCTTCTTGAAGCTTCGGGTGAGCTTTCCTCGACTGATCAGCTGCTGCTGTGAGTTTCCTGAAGTTGCTGCTTCGGATTCCAGTCGACAAGAACAGTAGGCAAGCTTTGTTTTGTACATTCATATTGTCTTCTGTTTTGTGCTGTATTTTTGTACACCTTTCTTGCTGTTGCAAGAAGTTTCTGTGGCGAGGTTTCTCCACCAAGAAGGAGTGTTCTTATTAGCCGGTTTTCCGGGGACTCATCCACCGATGGATTGATAGGCTTCGTCCACCTTACGGACACGCCGAGGAGTAGGAGTTTCATCTCCGAACCTCGTTACATCGACGAGTTTGAGGTTTGCTATTCTCCGTTGTCGTTTCTATTGTTTATTTCCGCTGCGCTAACCTTGACTTGTAGAAAGAAACGAACGATTTGGGGCGGCTATTCACACCCCCCCTTCTCTAGCCGCGATCATCGATCCTAACAGTCAGAAGCTATTAAGTAAGGAAATATGTAAAGTCTAGGAGGCGTATAATCACCATCTGAGAAATATTTCGTTACCCATGTACACCCTTTTTATAACTTACGCCATTAATACGGTGGTTGAAGGAATATGCTATCACAATGTGTCGGCTGATAGGAAGTGTAGAGTTACATTCGAGGAAGGTTCCATTGAATGCTCATATAACAATAATAGAATATTCTCTAACAAATAGTTGTTATTTTCTGATAGACTATTACGATTCTTTGATAATGTGGTCCCTTGAGTATATCCCGACTGGTCATTTAGCAGACTAGGTGCATATTATAAGGGCAAGTTGATATATATGAATGAAACACTGAGTTCTATAAGGATGTTTGGCTCTTAGGACTACTCTGATATATGTCATATAATGCTAGAGATCTGATTATGAAGCAATGGAGAACCAAGCCCCCTAGATTCGGGCGGTTCTATGACTGACCGACCATTTGCAAGGATACTTGTTCATGAAGAATAAGGAGTTGAGCCCCGAGAGGCCCGATCGACACTTTCAGCTGATCATCCTTATATTTGGAGACTTATCCCTGTAGCGATAACCTAAGCTCTAGAAGTCCAGTCGAATTCTTTTGAAGATTTGCCTTTCATATTTATTATGCGAAAATAAGGATACTGAGCCCTGTGATTCTGATTAGCATCATAACTTACCGTATATAGGAAGGAGGACGAGTACATGAACAATGAGAGCTCATATGTTTGATTGGCGTCCCCAGGACGTAGCACAGCTGAGGGCGCATGGTTTCATGGCAGAAAGGTCCAGGGTTCGATCCTCGGGGTGTCATTGCCTGGGGTTAACGTCTCGACTATGCGCTTTCAGCTGTGTACCTGCATTTACCTCCCTCCATTACTGTGGGACCGACTCTAGGGGGGTCGCTGATGTGACGGTTCCACATTTTTTTCATATGTTTGATTGGCTGTATATTAAGTTATACTTTAAGAGTGAAAATCTGAATCATTGAGACCCGGATGAATATATTTCCTGACGGACTTATGGCAGGCCGGTCCTTTATTAAACCCAAACGAATGATGACTGGTCAGATATATACTAGGTATCTTAATATCGACGGAGAGTACTAAGCCCCTTTAGTTCGATCGGCCTTTGGGTTGACTGACCTTGTACTGAAAACCTTAGCGCTAAGCAAGAAATCAAATCTGGTTGAAAGTGACCCTCTCCTTGTGATATTCCCTTGACCTATACCATCACTCTACTTTTCCACTTCAACAAGCATCTCTCCATTGCGTCACCAAAGAGCTGCCATTGTAAGAAAAGATTTAGTTAGATTCTTAATTAATAATATTAAAATTATAAGTGTCAATGACGATGCAGGGAAGTGCCATTCCTACTCATAACATCATGACCTCCTTTTTGGAGAGAAAAAAGAGAGAATAGAGAAGTGAGGCTACTTAAATGCAAATGACATCAAAAAACTAATATGCACAGATGCAGAAAGATGGTCACTTACTTTCAAACACTAATTAAATCTAAGGCTTAAAGCTAAGTAAGTGATTGCATGCTGTCTCACCTGTTCCTAACATCATGGCCATGGCTATAATCCATGAAGGTTCTGCTGTTCAAATAATGCACAACAAACATGGGCAAAATGATTGCAATATGAAAGTGCGTATTCATACTTTGCTTCTCTAAGGTTCTACGTACTGGATAAATTTTAAATGGCTTAAAGACAACTTGGTTATATATATCAACTCCACATTCTTGTTCTTCACATGTATTCAAATAATTGAATGAAAGTGCACCATTCGAATTTCTGAAATTAATCCAAACTAGAGCCTCAAGAAACTTTAATATCGCATTCAGTGACCTGTTGGTTATCAAAGTATGAACCGTTGCAAAAAGCTTGGAATGTTTTGATCAATCCTTTTCACTTCCCTTTTCCCATCCCATGCCTCGAACCAACCAATTGGTCTGGTCCAGCCATCAATGGCAACCAACCCACCGCCAGTTTATTCCTTCGCAATTAAGCTAATTTTCACAAATCTTGCGATCGAATGCTCCACCCACACCAGCCGGAGTCCTGGCTCAGTGATCTCGCCCGTGCGTCGGAAACAGAGACGTCAAATACGAACGGCTAAGGTGGATCTGGACTCTGATTCGTGCGTCGGAGGAGACACTGAATCCTGGATCCGCCATGAGCCAGCCGAATCCTTAGTGCTGCTTGACTCGACCAGCCCCACCTGTATCCAGCGAGGGCTTCGGCGTAGCGAAACCTGGACTCCTGCCCCCGCTCGGTGGGCCCGGCTTCCACTGCTTAAATTCTGCGCCCTGCACTCCCCTGCTCCTCCCTTTCCACAGCCGCCGCGCGCTCCGCCTGCCGCCTCCATGACCGCCCTCGACCCCGCCGTCGGCTTGTGCGAGCTCGGGTTCATCCCGTCGCAGTCTCCCGATGAGGTGCGCCGACGCCGACGCCGCATGATCTCGAACCGGGAGTCGGCGCGGCGGTCCCGCTGGCGACGGCTGCGCCACCTCCACGACCTCCGGTGCCAGGAGGAACAACTCCAAGAGGAGAACCAATGCCTCGCCGACCGCCTCATGGCGATGATCTACCACTCCATCCTGCTGCGCCTCGACAACGCGCGGCTCCACTCGGAGTCCGTCGTCCTCAGCCGGAGGCTGGCCAAGGCCAGCCGGGTACACCTTTACACTTCGTGCAGATCATTTAGCTGGCAGCCTCCGCCCCCTCCACCTCCTCCATCGTCGGCCGTGGCAGCAGGAACTGATCCGACGGTGGCGTGGTTCATGGCGTAGGGCCCTTAAAGCTTGGCGGGAACAATTAATTCGCACTATTAATCTTATTAATTTCCTTTGCCTTATGTACGTTTAAAACCTAGTGGATAATATCAAACTAATTAAGTTACTTAGGTGCTGTTTTTTTTTAAAAAATTATATACATATATATTTTTTAAAGCAATAAGCTAGTGAATACAATTAAATAATTTTCTGAAAATGACTAAAGGAAAGGTCAACATATTCTATTTTTTTAAAAAATAAGTGTTATTATCTTTAAAATAATAGTTGCAAATTCCTGCCCGGAGGAAAGAGATGCGTGAGGGAGTGAGATTAGGTGACTACTGACTACTAATCTTATTTGAGAGTTAAATCTTTAAAATCTGGAAGGCATTAATAGGTCATCGTTAGTCAAGCAAATCGAATATTAAAGTTATAGTCTTATAAACTTTAAATATTTTTATAATTGACATATCAATTTTTTGAATCAATTAATTTTGGAGATAACTAACTCAACCTTAAGAAATTTTCCATTGACCTCCCGCCATAATAAGAAATATCAAAATTAATGACAAAAATTAATGCCCGTCACTAATTAACGATGGAAACATTTAATCCCTCTCTAATGAGTGATGGAAGTTTATTTCTATCACTAATTGTCGATGATCATTAAATTCCTTCACTAATTAATTTAGAGATGAATATTAAATTTCATCTCTAGTAGCAACGGAACATATATATGTTCCGTTGCTAATTAGAGACGGTTTATATGTTCTATCACTAAATCGGAAACGAAATTAGTATACTGTCGTTTATTTGTAATTGGAGATATATTTTCACCGCTTATATAGAGAATTTTATTTTAGTCGCTATGTAGTGATAGAATTTTATTTGGTCGCTAAGTAGTGATGGAATATTAATTCCATCGCTAATTCACGATAAAATTAGGGTTTGTGTCCCATCACTCATTCTCACGCAATCTCCTCTCCGATCTCTTCTATGGTGATATCAATCCTCTCCGACGGTGACACGATCTTGATCCTCTCTAGCTCCCCCGATCTTGATCCTCTTCAGCATGCACTCTCTTAATCACGTAAGTTCTCATCTCCCTTTAACCCCGTCGGCAGGCTGCAACTTCGAGCATGACCTCTGCCCTGGTAGTGACACTTTGGCACACCACGACCTCTGGGTTGGCCATGAGGCATCGATCGGTCACTACCCTGGTCAAGAGGCCTTGGATGGTCGCGGCTAGATTTACCATAGTCACAAGCCTTCGGCTAACATTGGCCAGATCTGCCCTGGCCACAAGCCCTCAATTGGTCGCGACCTTAGGCCTGCCACGAGGCCTCACCGGCCATGGCCTCAGGCCTGCCCGCGAGGCCTCAACCCTGTCCACGATGCCTCGGTCGGCCACAACCTCAACCTTGGCCACAAGGCCATAGTCAACCACAAGTGATAGGGTTTAGCAAAAAATCCTAAATATTATAAGTTATCTTTTAACCAAAATTTTGGCAAGTTGTGGGGGTTTGAGTCAAAATTCTAACTCAATGGAGGCCCTTGAGAAATTTTTTATTCCTTTGATTGAGCAACTTCTTGTTTACTTATTCTTTGTAAGTCTGTGGCATGCTAAGTTAATATATGGATTCATATTTGTAGTATCTCTCTTATATTGATGGATGCATGCTTAAGAATATACTTATATTGGCCATTCATTTTTTGAGATTATTCTTATTAGTTGTTTGATATATTGATGTGATATTTTTGTCCTTAACTTACAAAAATTATTGAATAATTGTTTCAGATGATCAATTAGATAAATTAGATCATGATCAGTTGTGATAATTGTTACAGAAATTATTGCATAATTGCTAACTTTTGTCATTGTTTTGGTAATGTTGCAAATTTTACACAATGCTAACACCTCATATTTACTTGGTCTCCATTTTCTTTAAGTGATTAATCTAAGGATTCACACTATGCACATAACTCCACTATGAACACACTCATTCTCAGAAACTTTCTAGAGGTGGAGAAGCCTCACATAATCTCGAACACGAGAAATACAACGATAATACAAGAAAAAATGAAAGCAAATACTTTACAATGAGATCTTGCTTAGCTTGCTATCTTGTTGCATAGAAATGCCTCTTGATCGATTGAAAATGCAACAACACTTCTTCCTCAACGTCCCAAGCACCGACAATGAAAACCCTAGATGAACTCCCCTTTATATGGACATTGTTCATGTTGGGATGTATACAATAAGTCTAGCTTTTGATAAACATCTGTTTTGAAATATTTTGAAATGAGAATCACTTTGGTAAAATGTTTACATTTTATATTTCTATATATGTCAATGCAGTTGTCCATTTAATTTATATTGTAGATAACATGGTGTGTGGTGCCACACAGGAGATCATGTTATCGGTTCCTTATAAATTATAAATAGTAGCTCTCAACCAAGATGGATTGGGGTAAATCATTGGAATAGTTGTAGTGTAATTTGGTATTAGTCTGTCTTGACTATAAAATTACACTATTACACTATGTGTGTATTGAGCAGGACCATTTGAGGTTGTTCGATTTGTATTGACTACATTAAAGAACAGAACCTCTGTTATTATGGATGTGCGTCCTCTTAATCCCTATTTAATGATAAGTACGTATACTTAGTATTTATTTCTTTAACTTATTAATGGATGAGATTTATTCGTTAAATCAATAGGCCCGATGAGTTGGGAGATAGTATTATTTATACGGTGTGTTGTTAATTATAGAAAGAAACTGTGTCCTAATTATTTAGACCGATGATGCCCCCTTGAGGAGCTCATAAGGATTATCATGTAAACCCTGCAGGTGGACTTAGATCGGCATGATAATAAAGTTGAGTGGTACTACTCTTGGAATCAGATGTTAATTAATTGAGTTGTCAGTAACTCATTTAATTAACGAACATACGATATCTTAAAACGCAGGAAGATTAATGCACTCATGATAAGAAGGAGCCCATATTGTAATATGGGATTAGTGCGGTAGTTCAATAATAACCCTTTAGTAGTATGGGTTATTATTGATGGACTTGGGTTGGGTGTTCGGGACGAATACAGGAAGCCCAAGCCATCAGGAGGCCTAAACCAATTCCTCCTCTATGTCCTTGTTGTAGCCTTTATATAAAGCCTCGCATCCACCCATCCATAACTTGGTTTGGTTTAACCTAGCTTGGTTTAACTTGGTTTGGTTTAACTTGGTTTGGTTTAACTTGGTTTGGTTTAACTTGGCTTGGTTTAACTTGGATTGGTTTAACTTGGTTTGGTTTAACTTGGCTTGATTTAACTTGGTTATAGAAAGGGAGATTTTTTCTAAGTAGAATTCTGTTATTTTCTTTCTTTGTAACCGACGGCAAGCCTATAAAAAGGAGTAGGTGGTGGCTCCTAAAAACCTAATTTTTCTCTCTTCTCCTCCTGGTGGGTGGCGCCTCTCCCTTTCCTCCTCACTTAGGGCCGGCGCCCCTCCCCTTCTCCTTTGCTAGGGTCGGTGCCCCCTTTATCCTTGGTGGCTGGCGCCCCTCCTCCTTGGTGGTCGGCGCCCCCTCCTCCTTGGTGGCCGACGCTCCCTCCTACTTGGTGGCCGTGGATTGAAGAAGAGGAAGAAGAAGAGAAGAAAGAAGATTAGCAGGTGCCCCATCCTAGAGCCTCCTTTTATGACCGGTGGTTTGGATCCAAAGATAGGAAGGGTGGTGTTGTCTTGGTAGATCATCACCAACATGATGTCCAAGAAGAGGAGAGGAATACAGCAGAAAATCAAGAGGTCTTTAGCTACAAAGAAAAAGTACAACTAGTTCTTTAATTTCGCTGCGTAATTAGTCGAGTTTTCTTTGTATCGATTTTGAATACCAACACAAGAGGCCAGCGATCTTGTACTTCGATCAAGGTGTGCTTCGAACCATCAAGAACTTGCTTGATTAATCAAACACATGTCTGATCAAACATGCAGGTTTCTAGGAATAGTTCTGTACTTATACAATTTTTGTACGGAGATTTAAACAGAACAGAATTCCAGCGCCTTCAAGTGGTATCAGAGCATGTTTTCTTGTTTTGTGTTATTGGTTTTCGGTTAAATTATGCACTACTCATACATAAGTTTAGGTCGGATAATAGTATGATGTGTAAGATAGATTAACTCTGTGGTTGCAGGCTTCCTAAGTCCAACTATTATGACTTTGTGTGTTTGTGTGATTTGAACCCTCGGGCATGTCGAGATTATTTTGTGTGTGTATGATTGTAATAATTAAATACGGCCGGTTGCCGTATTATTTTTTTTACATTTTGTTCGATCTAGATTATATGTAAATTCCTTTTTGGAATGTAGGATCGATAAATGTAAATTTTATTTTTTTGTTGCGGCTTGTATCCTTGCTATGTGTGGCGTTATTTTGAGGATCGGAGGCACGTCGGAGAAGGAAGCGAGATAGACGGGACGACTTGATCCATTGGCGGCATATTGGAGGACAGCGATCCATTGGCGGCATATTGGAGGACATCGTTGGATGAGGCCATAATAGTTGGAAATTTTATTTTCATATTTATTGCATTTATATGCTATTTTATGTGATGTCATGTTGTTTTATATGTTGTGATGTGTGTGCATGTTAAAATTTCTTAATTTAAATAACTAAGTAGGAGAGGAATTATTTAAATAAATTCCACGGTCTCCATTATTGATTTGTAAGTGATGCATTCAAACTTGCGCGTTGATTTTAAGTGCCTTCCTCCATATCGGATGAGTTTGTTTGCGGATCACTAGATCAAACTTCCTTTATGGATGATTGTAGGAAATTATTTAGGTATGTGTGATCTTCTCCATCTGAAGGGGCACAATCCTAATTAGTGGACTAAGTAACAAGCAATGGTATATACTTAGGCACATTTAAGAGTATCCTCCCCATCGGAGTCACTACTATTATTTGTGTGACCGAAGATGAACCAACTATTAATTTTATTTGTCATAAAGTTAGGTTGACAAGATAATAAAATTAATGGGTAAAACCTCCTCTTACAAATGTTTGAATTAGTATACATCCATACAATTGTGGCATACGAAATTCACGGTGTTTTGAGGTGTTGGTGAATTTAAATTATATTGTTCGAGGAATCAATATTAATTTAAATTCTAAAGTTTTGACCAAATATTTTATTTTGTGATTTTCAGGATTTCAAAATGGCTTTCAATCCTCTTATTTTAAAAGAAAATAAACTTATTGATCCAAATTATATTGATTGGAAACGAAACTTGGGCATTGTCTTAACTGCTGAAAAATACAAGTTCATACTTCTTGAGGTCTATCCTAGCGTGCCTGATAAGGATTCTTGTGAAGAGGAGATAGAGAGACATAGGAAATGGGTCAAGGCAGATGAGATAGCGCGATGTTACATTTTGGCTTCTATGTCAAATGTGTTGCAACATCAGCATCAGACCCTACCCACTGCCTATGACATGATGCTCAATCTCAAGGAACTCTTTGGACACTAAAATTGGGATGCCAGGCAGGAAGCCATGAGAAACTTAATGACGACCACCATGACTGAGGGGGCATCCGTGAGGGATCATATCCTCAAGATGATGACTCATTTAAATGAGATGGAAGTCCTTGGAGCTGAAATTGATGGGGAAACCCAGGTTTATATCATTCTCCAAATGCTGCCCAAAAGTTTTGAGTAGTTCCGCCTGAATTACAACATGAACAAAAGGGTTTATTCGTTGGCGAAACTTCTGACAAAACTCCAAGCGGCAGAAGGGATATTTCATAAAATTTCTCAAGTTCACATTGTTGAAAACGTTTCTACCTCTAAGCCGAAAGGCGGGAAGAAGAAGAAGAAACAAGTTGGTTCGGCAAAGAAAATGATTCGACCTCTAGGGACTGGGTCACAGGCAGGTGTGAAGAAGCTGAAAGACAAGTGTTTCACATGCAAGCAGTCTGGAAATTGGAAGGTGGGCTGTCCTCGCAGAAAGAAGAACAATAAAGGTATATCTTATTCATTAGTTGTTGAAACATGTTTAGCGGTGTTATCTATCGGTACCTAGTGTGTAGATACGGGAGTCACTGATCATGCCTGCAACTCATTGTAGGGGTTCTAGGAAACCAGACGACTACATGAAGGGGAGATCACCATCTACATGGGCAATGCTACAAGAATGGCGGTTGTTGCAGTGGGAGATGTTTATTTATCTTTTGATAGAAATAAAACTTTGATTTTGAAAATTTGTCTTTACATACCATGTTTTAGAAAGAACTTGATTTCAGTTTCTAAATTATTTATGGATGGATATTCTGTTTCTTTTGATGACAAAGTGGTTGTCAAGAAAAATAGGGTGGTTATTTGTTCTGGTGCATTGGTTGGCAATTTGTATATTCTTAATCCAATAATTCCCGTGATGCAACAAATGAAAATTAATAACACATCTTCTAATTCTAATAAGAGAAAGCAACCTTCGAAAATGAACCAAATATATCTTTGGTATCTAAGGTTGGGTCATATTAACTTGAGTAGGATTCAAAGGTTAAGAGCCGATGGACCTTTGGGTTCATTAGTAGTGGAAAACTTTCTGACCTGTAAGTCTTGCTTAGAAGGAAAAATGACCAAAAGGACTTTTAAGGCAAAGGGGTATAGAGCCAAAGAAGTGTTGGAATTGGTTCATTCTAATTTGTGTGGGCCTATAACTATCCAGGCAAGAGGTGGTTTCGAATATTTTGTCTCTTTTGTAGATGACTATTCGAGATATGGGTGTTAGATCGTGGTGGCTGGCTAGAAGGGGGGTTGAATAGTCTGAAAATAAAATACAAACCCTTCTCGAACTCTTAAACTAACAGTTGCATAAAATTGAAAATCAATAACTTAAAATAGAAAATACGAGGCACCGGAGTTGACTTGGTTACAATCGGGGAGGTTGTCAATCCAAGGAGAATGATCGTACTAAAAACTTCTTCAGGTGTAGAAGCCTCTTACAACAATGAAGCGCAGAAAACATAAGCTTAACTATAGAGAAAGCGTACAAGTGTAGAAAGAATGAATTGCTTGAGTTGTTGAAAAAGCTTCTGGACCAAGGCTATATTTATAGCCTTGGTCGGGGCGCCCTGAGAGTTCCGGGCGCCCTGGGGGGATAAACTTTATCTCCTAATGTTCAGATCGAGTTAAAACTTGATCTGGTCAAAAAGTCAACTCTGGGCACCCGCCCCGGAGGGGTCCGAGCGCCCCAGACTGTTCCGGGCGCCCTAGACAGCTCCGGGCGCCCCGGTCAGAAAAGTCAACCCCGTTGACTTTTTCCAACCCGGGTCTTCTGCTCCAGCTCTGTTCGCCTCAGACCGAGTCTTTCGCTCGCTTGGGTGATCTCTGTCATCCGGAATAGGGCTCACCCGAACCCAACTTCCGGTCTTTTCGAGCAGGCTTCCGCTCAGGATTCTCGTCCCTCGAAATCGTCGCGTGCTTCCTTCTCGTCCGCCAGCGTACTCATCCGCAGTCTTCGCCCCTCGGTTGCACCCCATGCCGACCTTCTCGCTAGCTACGTCTCTTGCTCTTCGAGCAGTCTTCTGCTTTGGCTTCTCGTCCCTCGGAACCACCACATGCTTCCTTCTCGTCCGCAGCTGTACTCTTCCGCAGCGCCTCGTCCCTCAGACGCACCGCGTGCCGTCCTTCTTGCTAGCTGCATCTTCCACTTGACTACCTATGCTCCTAAGTTCCTGCACACTTAGACACAAGGTTAAAAACACACAGGACCTAACTTAACTTGTTGATCACACCAAAACAACCTTGGGGTTCCAACAATCTCCTCCTTTTTGATGTGAGCAACCCAAGTTAAGGTAGGGTAAAATAGACATAAAAATAAACTAACTAAATTTGTAATTAAGTGCAAAAAGATAGAAAAATTATTTTTGGTCTACCTCCCCCAAGATTTATACTTTTCCTCTCCCCCTTTGATCACATAAAAAAATTGGGGTTCCGAAAAAAATCTAATGGTTAAAACTTATAAACTTTTGAAAATTATTTCAATGAACTTTTAGAAAAACATTTCTAAGTGAAAGGATAATTTCTAAGTTAAACAGAATTCTAAGTTAAATATTTTACAACAGAAAAATAAATTTAACTTAGGCAAAGATATCTTCTGAAAAAAAAATTAAAAAAGAATTTACGAAAGAGAATTTTTTTGAAAAATTTCCAAAACATGTTTTAAAAAAAACCTTTTTTTATTTTATTTTTTTTTAATTTAGATCCAATTCTCTAATTTAAATTTCTATTTTAATCTATCATAATTTTTCAAATCACAATTTTTTAGATTTGAAGCAAACAATATTAAGCATGCAGAAAATTGTATCAGTTTATTATCTATTATTAGTTTGTCGAGATTCTTTAATTGACAAGCTATTGATTGAGTTTCTTTTAACTTACTATTAGTTAATAATTTTTCTAATTCAAAAGAATATCTTGACAACATAAATTCTGATTTGCAACAATCTTTTGACTATAAATTTTCTAATTCAAAAAAATCTTTTGATAATATAACTTCTATTTCAAAAAATTCTTTTGATAATGTCTTGATTGAATTAATCAACTGGTCAAGAGATGGAGGTCATACCTGACTTACCTTTTTGGCTGTTGATTCTCCCCCTATTGATTTGTTTTCTTCTGAAGACACTCCCCCTTTATCGATGCTCATCTCAGATGAGGTTTCTTCGTCTTTAGGTGGGTCTTCAACTATGATTTCTATTTCGACAATTTCCTCGATCTCGGACTCTTCTGTCGGCGGCTTGGTGTCCATTGAGGAGTTGGATTCGACTTCAAGTGGTTCTTCGTAAAGCCTTAAAAACTTTTCCCAAAGTTCTTTTAGGCTTTTGTACATTTCGACTCTGTCGAGATCCTTGGCAAGTAACATGCTCAAAAGACTAGACTCAGCCTTATCGTTTGCCATGAATTTGTCGCGCTGCTCGTCAGTCCAGAGGCGTTTTTCGATTTCTTCTCTGTTCGTGTTCTTCGATGCTTCATAACCATATTTCATAATTAATAAAATACTAAAATCAGTTTTAAAATAAACCTGCATTCATCGCTTCCGAAAAGCAAACTCCCCTCGAAAGATGGTGGGTAGATGTTAGCTCTGGCCATTTCGTTGCTTCGTTCGACGGTTAGTCCTCCTGAAGCGCCTCGGCTCTGATACCACTTGTTGGACCATTGCGGGCCGGCTTGAAGGGGGGTTGAATAGCTTGAAAATACATAAACAAAATTTAAACCTTCTCGAACTCTCAACAGAATACTTGCATAAATAAATTAAACAAATAAACTAAAAGTAAGAGACAAAGAGATTTACTTGGTTACAACCGGGGAGGTTGTTAATCCAAGGAAGATGAAGCGCACTGGAATATCTCCTTCAGGTGGAGAAGCCTCTTACAGTGTTTAAGCACAGAAATAGAAACTCAAGTCTAAACTTAAAGCACACAAGTGTTGGAATTACAATTCTTGAGTTGTTGAAAAAGCTTTTGGACCAAGGCTATATTTATAACCTTGGTCGGGGCGCCCTGAGGATTCCGGGCACCCTGGGGGGGGGGGGGGGTAAACTTTATCTTTCAACATTCAGATCGAGTTAAAACTCGATCCGGTCAAAAGTCAACTCCGGGCGCCCGAAAGTGTTTCGAGCGTCCCGAAGGGGTCCGGGCGCCCCAGACTGTTCCAGGCGCCCTAGACAGCTCGAGGCACCCCGAATGGAAAAGTCAACCCCGTTGACTTTTTCCATCTCGGGTCTTCTGCTCCGGCTCCGTTCGCCTCAGACCGAGTCTTCCGCTCGCTTGGGTGATCTCTGCCATCCGGAATAGGGCTCACCCGAACCCAACTTCCGGTCTTTTCGAGTAGGCTTCCGCTCCGACTTCTCATCCCTCGGAATTGCCGTGTGCTTCCTTCTTGCCCGCGAGCATACTCATCCACAGTCTTTGTCCCTCGGTCGCACCCCGTGCCGACCTTCTCGCTAGCTGCGTCTCTTACTCCTCAAGCAGTCTTCCTCTCCAACATCACGTCCCTCGGAACCATCGCACGCTTCCTTCTTGCCCGCCGGTGTACTCTTCCGTAATGTCTCGTCCCTCGAACGCACCGTGTGCCATCCTTCTCGCTAGCTGCGTCTTCCACTAGACTACCTATGCTCCTAAGTTCCTGCACACTTAGACACAAGGTTAAAAACACATAGGACCTAACTTAACTTGTTGATCACACCAAAACAACCTTGGGGTTCCAACAATGGGTACATTTACTTGATGCGCTGCAAGTTTGAGTGCTTTGATAAGTTCAAAGAGTACAAGGATGATGTGGAGAAATGTCATGGTAAAAGTATCAAGACACTACAGTCTTATCGTGGTGGAGAGCACCTCTTAGGAGAGTTTAGGAGTTACTTATCAGAGGCCGGGATTCAATCCCAATTGTTTGCACTTAGTATACCCCAACAAAATGGTGTGGTGGAACAAAGGAATAAGACTCTTTGGAGATGGTTAGATCAATGATGAGTTATTCAGAATTATCAAATTCATTTTGGGGATATGCTCTGGAAACGGGGGTGTACATTTTGAACTTGGTACCTTCTAAGTCAATGCCCTCTACTCCCACAGAATTATGGAATGACATAAGCTTAGTTTGAAACACATTCAGATTTGGGGTAGTCCAGCACATATGCTGAAGGGAGACGCTGATAAGTTGGAATCACATACAGAAGTTCGCTTGTTCGTGGGATATCCTAAAGGAATGAAATGTGATTTGTCTTATAGTCCTAAAGATCAGAAGGTCATTGTTAGCACCAATTCTCGATTTTTAGAAGAGGACTATATAATGAACCACAAGTCCATGAGTAAAATTATTCTTGAGGAAATAAGAAAGGACACTTCTACTTTAGTACCAATGGTACAAGATGAGATACCACAAGTAACTGCAACACGTGTCACAAATGTTGCACAATTACAGGTAGTGCCTCGTCGTAGTGGGAGGGTTGTTAGGCAACCTGAAAGATTCATGTTTTTGGGAGAGTCTTCGGACTTGATCCCTGGTGAACATGAAGCTGATCCCTGGACATATGATGAAGCACTCCAAGATAAAAATGCAGCATCTTGGCAAAGTGCGATGAACTTTGAAATAGAATCTATGCATTCTAATCAGGTCTAGGAGCTTGTAGAACCACCAAATGGTGTAAAAGCCATTGGATGTAAATGGGTCTACAAAAGGAAAAGAGGAATAGAAGGGAAGGTGAAAACCTTTAAAGTGAGACTTGTTGCGAAGGGGTATACTCTGAAAGAGAGAATCGATTATGAGGAAACTTTTTCACCAGTAGCCATGCTTAAGTCTATCCAGATTCTTTTATCTATTGCTACTCATATGGATTATGAGGTTTGGCAAATGGATGTCAAGGCAGCTTTCCTTAATGGAAGCCTTGAAGAAAACATCTATATGAAGCAACCAAAGGGATTCATTGTGAAGGGCAAAAAGTATCTTGTATATAAGCTCAATCGGTCCATTTATGGACTGAAGCAAGCTTCGAGATCTTGGAACATTCAGTTTGATGAAGTGATCCAGTCTTATAGATTCATTCAGTGTCCGATGAGTCTTGTGTATACAAGAAAAGTGACGGAAACGTTGTGGTATTTCTTGTACTATACGTAGATGACATTTTTCTCATTGGTAACAATGTCAAAGTGTTGTCAGACGTAAGGATATGGATGGCCAAGCAGTTTGATATGAAGGACTTGAGAGAATGTGAATATATTCTTGAGATCAAAGTAATAAGAAAAGGATGTTGTGTTTATCCCAAGCTTCATACATTGATATTATCCTACCTCGTTTTAGCATGCAAAACTTCAAGAAAGGCTTTTCTACCTTTTCAGTATGGAGTACCTTTATCTAAAGAAATGTGTCCTAAGACACCAAAGGAGATAGAGGAGATGAAGGCAGTTCCTTGTGCTTCGGCTGTATGAAGCCTAATGTATGCAATGCTATGTATGAGACCGGATATTTATTTTGTCGTGGGCATGGTTAGCAGATATCAAAGTAACCCAAGACTGGGACATTGGACTACCATAAAGCATATATTAAAGTACCTAAAAAGGACTAGAGATTATATGCTGGTTTGCTAGATAGATGATTTGCTCCCTGTGGGTTACACGGATTCGGACTTCCAATCAGATAGGGACAGTAGTAAATCAACCTCGGGATATGTGTTTACTTTGGGAGGTGGAACCATAGTATGGAGGAGTGTTAAGCAGAAACGTATTTCAGACTCCACCAAGGAAGCTGAGTATGTGGCAACATCTAAGGTATCCAAAGAAGTTGTATGGCTTAAAAACTTCTTGATGGACTTAGATGTGATTCCTGGTTTATCCAAAGTTATCACAATTTATAGTGACAATAGTGGTGCTGTAGCAAACTCGAAGGAACCACGAGCCCATAAGGCAAGTAAACACATTGAGCACAAGTACCACTTGATATGAGACATCATAAAGCGAGGAGAGGTTGTTGTCACCAAGATTACATCAGCAGATAACCTGGCAGATTCTTTCACTAAGGCCCTTCCGACGAGAGCTTTTGATAGGCATGTTGAGGGGATGAGAATCAGATGTATGACAACATTTAAAACAACATAGACTTTTAGTATAAGTGGGAGAGAGATTGTTGGGATGTATACTATAAGCATAATTTTTGTATGAACATCTGTTTTGAAATATTTTGAAATGAGAATCATTTTAGTCAAATGTTTGCATTTTATATTTCTATATATGTCAATGCAGCTGTCTATTTAATTTATATTGTAGATAACATGGTGTGTGGTGCCACACAGAAGATCATGTTATTGGTTCCTTATAAATTATAAATAGTAGCTCACAACTAAGATAGATTAAGGTAAACCATTGCAATGGTTGTAGTGTAATTTGGTATTAGTCTATCTTGACTATAAAATTACACTAGTACACTATGTGTGTATTGAGCAGGACCATTGAGGTTGTTCAATTTGTACTGATTACATAAAAGAACATAACCTCTGCTATTATGGATGTGCGTCCTCTTAATCTCTATATAATAACAAACACGTATATTTAGTATTTATTTCTTTAACTTATCAATGGGTGAGATTTATTCGTTAAATCAATATGCCCGATGAGTTGGGAGATAGTATTATTTATATGATGTGTTGTTGATTATAGAAGGAAACTGTATCTTAATTATTTAGGCTGATGATGTCCCTTTGAGGAGCTCATAAGGATTATCATGTAAACCCTACAGGTGGACTTAGTTCGGCATGATAATAAAGTTGAGTGGTACTACTCTTGGAATCAGATGTTAATTAATTGAGTTGTCAGTAACTCATTTAATTAACGAACATATAATATCTTAAAACGTAGGGAGATTAATGCACTCATGATAAGAAGGAACCCATATTGTAATATGGGATTGGTGCGGTAGTTCAATAATAACCCTTTAGTGGTATGAGTTATTATTGATGGACTTGGGTTGGGTGTTCGGGCCGAACACAGGAAGCCCAAGCCCATTAGGAGGCCTAAACCAATTCCTCCTCTAGGTCCCTATTATAGCCTCTATATAAAGCCTCACATCCACCCATCCATAACTT
The DNA here is from genome assembly GCF_018446385.1 of Zingiber officinale. Classification (NCBI taxonomy): domain Eukaryota; kingdom Viridiplantae; phylum Streptophyta; class Magnoliopsida; order Zingiberales; family Zingiberaceae; genus Zingiber; species Zingiber officinale. Next base: position 116,714,184 of record NC_055987.1, read on the forward strand.
GGTTTGGTTTAACCTGGTTTGATTTAACTTGGTTTGGTTTAACTTGGCTTGGTTTAACTTGGATTGGTTTAACTTGGCTTGGTTTAACTTGGTTATAAAAAGGGAGATTTTTTCTAAGCAGAATTCTGTTATTTTTCTTTCTTTGTAACCGACGACAAGCCTATAAAAAGGAGTAGATGGTGGTTCCTAAAAACCTAATTTTTCTCTCTTCTCCTCCTAGTGGTTGGCGCCCCTCCCTTTCCTCCTCACCTAGGGTCGGCGCCCCTCCCCTTCTCCTTTGCTAGGGCTGGCACCCCCTTTATCCTTGGTGGCCGACGCCCCTCCTCCTTGGTGGTCGGCACCCCCTCCTCCTTGGTGGCCGATGCTCCCTCCTACTTGGCGGCCGGTGGATTGGAGAAGAGGAAGAAGAAGAGGAAGAAGAAGAGAAGGAAGAAGATTAGAAGGTGCCACATCCTAGAGCCTCCTTTTGTGCCTGGTGGTTTGGATCCAAAGAGAGGAAGGGTGGTGTTGTCTTGGTGGATTGTCACCCACAATACGTCCAAGAAGAGGAGAGGAATATGGCAGAAGATCAAGAGGTCCTTAGCTACAAAGAAAAGGTACAACTAGTTCTTTAATTCCGTTGCGTAATTAGTCGAGTTTTCTTTGTATCGATTTTGAATACCAACACAAGAGGCCAGCGATCTTGTACTTTGATCAAGGTGTGCTTTGATCCGTTAAGAACTTGCTTGATTGATCAAACCCATGCATGTCTGATCGAACATACGGGTTGTTAGGAATAGTTTTGTACTTGTACAATTTTTGTACAGTGATTTAAATAGAACGGAATTCCATCCAGCGCCTTCAGTTCAAACTTCTTTTTACTTCCTAATCGATTAGCTAGGCTTTCTCCTAATCTATTGTTATGTTAACTGACCGTCCAACTGTTGGTGCAACGAGAGTTGGCAAGGGGGGGGGGGTGAATTCCCTACAAAATAAAATTATCTCTTCTCATTCTTTCAACTTAGATTAGTAGGCATAATTACTTTAAACATAAAAATGAACAACTAAAAGAAATAAGTAAGAAGGCCAAAAATTAATTTGGTTACAACCTAGATGATTGTTAATCCAAGGTTCTAAAAGTGCTCCACTAGAATTTTCCTTCATTGTAGGCGGAGAAGCCTCTTACAAAAGTTAACAGCTCAAAAGAAAGACTAGGAAATAATAAAAGACTTGTTCAAGTTGTTGTTGAATTTCTATGTCCAAAAGTCTTTCTATAGCCCCTGAAAAATGTTATCTACAGCTTGAAGGTGCCTTTAAAGTGATCCAAGACTCCTTCCATCGGATAGATTTTATCCGTCGAGGATAAAACTTTATCCTCAGATAACGGCTGGTAAAGGCGACTTCCATAGGCTGAAAGATGCCTTCTGATTCTGTCCGAATCGCTGAACCAACGGACGCTGGGCACGTGGCGCTCTCCTAGTTGATGACGTAGGCCTCCGTCTGGTAGCACGAATCACCGGCGAGCCTGCACAAAAGCGCCAAATTGATCCTGTCCGAATCGCTGAACCAACGGATGCTGGGCACGTGGCGCTCTCCTAGTTGATGACGTAGGCCTCCGTTTGGTAGCACGAATCGCCGGCGAGCCTGCACAAAAGTCGGTCCGGGAAGGGGTTCCCGGCGACGACCCTCCGACGCTCAAGTCAGGCAAGCAAGCAGAGAAAAAGTGGCTCTCGAAATATTAGAACGCGTACCTTCGGCGAAGGATGAGGGCCTTTATATAGGGCAGCGGAGAAGTGAGTGTACACATACCGAGGTGTACACGTGTCCGCGGCCCATACCCTAGTAAGGGCTTGTCAGTGAGCTTACCTGACACATACTGCTACAGTCCAAGCATGTCCTCGACGGGACAGCGGAACCCCCTGTCATAAGATTTGGAGTATGACATACATGTGGAACATACCCGCTGTCAGAAAAAGATGTCATTTGTCATTTGTCCTTTTGCCTTTACTCCCTAGAGAGCGTCCGGCCGGCCAGCTTCCGCAACATCCGGCCGGACGTATACGGTGGTTTACTTGGAATCTACGTGCTTTGTGGAGACTATTAGCAGTATGCTACCTGCCGGCTTTGGCCGAGCGTGCAGTCCGATCGGCCCTGCGATCTTGTCCGCTGAGCGCCGGAACCCTGACTTCCGACAGGGCGCCTTTAACCATCAACTAGACATCGGCTGGCCACTCGGCACATAACACCAGGGATTGTCGTAGTCTTCCACTAATCGCCCACCCCGTTCCCAAAGACGGCGCCAAATTGATCCTGTCCGAATCGTTGAACCAATGGACGCTGGGCACGTGGCGCTCTCCTAGTTGATGACGTAGGCCTCCGTCTGGTAGCACGAATCACCGGCGAGCCTGCACAAAAGTCGGGCCGGGAAGGGGTTCCCGGCGACGACCCTCCGACGCTCAAGTCAGGCAAGCAAGCAGAGAAAAAGTGGCTCTCGAAATATTAGAACGCGTACCTCCGGCGAAGGATGAGGGCCTTTATATAGGGCAGCGGAGAAGCGAGTGTACACATACCGAGGTGTACACGTGTCCGCGGCCCATACCCTAGTAAGGGCTTGTCAGTGAGCTTACCTGACCCATACTGCTACAGTCCAAGCATGTCCTCGACGGGACAGCGGAACCCCCTGTCATAAGATTTGGAGTATGGCATACATGTGGAACATACCCGCTGTCAGAAAAAGATGTCATTTGTCATTTGTCCTTTTGCCTTTACTCCCTGGAGAGCGTCCGACCGGCCAGCTTCCGCAACATCCAGCCGGACGTATACGGTGGTTTACTTGGAATCTACGTGCTTTGTGGAGACTATTAGCAGTATGCTACCTGCCGGCTTTGGCCGAGCGTGCAGTCCGATCGGCCCTGCGATCTTGTCCGTTGAGCGCCGGAACCCTGACTTCCGACAGGGCGCCTTTAACCATCAACTAGACACCGGCTGGCCGCCCGGCTGATCGAACCCATCCCTCTCCGGCCGGCCACCTGCCACTTTGACTTCCACGTGGCGTTGACCCCACCGGACGGGGGGCCCCTGTTCTTACAACCGGATCACCTTCCATGAAGCATTGAAGGCGCCTTCCAACCTATAGAAGGTGCCTTCCACAAGGCAGACCAAGCTAGTCTTCTTTATGGGTAATGCTCTAGTTATCCGGAGTTGAGCTCACCCAAACCCAACTTTGACCTTCTCCTTGAGCAGCCTTCCTCCCCAAGTTTTCATCCCTCATATTGTTGTGCCCATCCTTCTCATCCGCCGGTGTACTCTTCCGCAACATCTCATCCTTCGGATGCATCGAGCCCGTCGTCTCCTTTACATGCAATCCTTCTCGCTAGGTGCTTCTTCCGCTCAACTTCTTATGTTTCTAAGTTCCTGCACACTTAGACACAAGGATCAAATACACAGAACCTAACTTAATCCAATTGATCACATCAAAACTAACCTGGGGTACTTATAATCTCCCTTTTTTGGATGTGGATCAACCCAAATTAAGTTAGAGTTAAGCCAAAAATGAAATAACATAGTTAATTGCATTTATAACTAAAAAATATAATTTCAATATAATGACTTGAATCAAGTTAATAAAATTGTAAAATAAATACAAGGAAATAATTTTTAAAAATTATCCTAACGCCCCTATAACCTCTCTTAACTTTTACTTATTTTCCCCCTTTGATCATATCAAAAAAATTGAGAAAAATAAAATAAACAGTTAAAAAAATTTGAAATAAATTTCTAGGGATACATAGCAATAATTATTAGTAGGCTTGTACTTTTTAGAAAAAAATTTCAAACATATTCTATTTTTAATAATTAATCTTATGTTTTGACAAAAATAATTTTAAAATTACTTTTCTATTTTGAAAATCCTAAAATTTTTTGTCAAATTTAAGAAAAATAAGATAGACCAGTAAAAAATTTTCAAAAAATATATTATTTAGTCCAACAGAAATAATTTATTTTAGTAAAGTAACTAATTTTTAAAAATAAATCTTACAAAATATTTTTCAACTCTTAAAAATTTTGATAGTTTTCTTGAATATGTAAAACACATTGTTTAACAACAAAAAAAATAAAAGTTTCAAAATTAAGTCTGAAAATTATTTTTAATTTTCAAAATTAAGTCTGAAAATTATTTTTAATTTTCAAAATATGATTTTTGATAATAAAATCATAGAATATAACTTAACGGTCAAAAAAATTTAAAAATATTTCTTTTGACAAAAAATCTTATATCGTATCACAAAAATAATAAATTTTCAAACAATAAGTTTGCGTAATAATTTTAAATTTCAAATATGATTTTCATTGATAATTTCATAGAAAATAACTCAACTAACAAAAAATCCTTAACAGAAATACTGTTGTTCTACAAGTAAAAAAATTTTGAATAAGAATTCGAACAGAAAAGTTTACTTAAAAAATTTCTAATTACAACAATTTCTGTCATACTAATTCACAAATTTGGAAATTTAATCTAAAAAAGATTTTAGAATTCAATATAGGTTCTTACCTATTAGATTTACTAAAAATTTTGGAGGTACATAATTTCTAAGGATTTTCCTAATTTGTCCTTGGTGATTTCTGACTTACCAGTTATTTCTTCCATAATTTTTTAATTTTAATTTTTGAAACATATTTGAATTCAAACATGCATAGTCATTTTCTAGTTTTTTTATTTATGTTTTCAATTTTTCATTTTCTACTCTTGGATTATCATACATTTTTAAGGGGCATGAATTGGGTAAGGTCATTTTTATCTTAGCATTTTCTTTTTCTAGTTTTACTATATTCTTAGAAAGCATCTTGATAAATTGAAATGACTCACTACAATAAAAATGTTAAAAGATAATGGATTTTATCCATTGTCGTAAGCCCTTTAAAACTGTTGTAATTGACAGTGTTGTTAAATGTGTGGTGAAAGACAACAATTTAAAATCGTTGTCTTTGAACACAATAGACAAAAGTCATGCAATGGATTTAAAGTGTTGTCTTTTAATACTAAAGACAACAATTTTGCAATAGTATAAAACCGTTGTAATTGCCAGTTTTGCAATAATTTTGATCGCACACAATAGATATGCTTTTGACAACAAATAAACACTGTTGTATTTCTTCAAAATTTAGTTTAAAACCGTTGTCTTTAAATACTTTTCACAACAGTTAAAAAATCATTGTCTATCTTGATTAGAAAATGCATTGCGAATAGATAAAAACATTTTTTGCATACAATATTTCAAAACTGTTGTCTTTGATAAGAGACATCTATGATTATAAGCAATTATATTTGTAAGAAAAACTATTATATATTTTCAATATATATACATTCAATTGTCTTTTATACATCCTATCTCAACCAAAAACTGGTACAACATATATACATTCATTTTAGTTAAGTTTATAAACTTCTACAATTACTTCAAGCTATCTAAATATGGCCACAAGTATCCAATCATGACAACCACAAAAGATGAGACCACAAAATTAAGTTTATATAGAATCAGATCACAACTATGCAAAACTGGTCCTTTTTCTGAATAGATCAAGTTAGGATGGGCAACATTCTTTATGTACTGGTCCTTTTTCTGCCTACAGAATTTCATAGACTTAGCTTGCAAATTCTCCCTTTTATGAAAAAAAATATAGTTAAATTCATAAAAAAAAAAGTAGAAACATGCATGTATAAACTGATAATCATTGCAAACTGATAATTGAAACGGATAATCTGATAATCACTACAAACTAAAGTGATAATTGAAACAAATAAGCCCCAAAAGTAGAAAACTTATCAACATGTATAAATAATTATAAACTTCTTGCAGCTTTGCATCTTTGGCGCAGTAGAAACCAAATTAAGTGAAGTCACATGAATCTGGACCTTCTGAAATGTTGAAGTAAAAGAATGGCTAAATAAGCACAAGAAAAGTTGCAGCTTCACATTTTCATGAGTAGTCAAGCAAGTGAGCATGAGAAAAGTTGATGAATATATAAACTTGACATTATATCTTAAACCAAGTATTATGTGCAAGAAGCCAGAATAGCTGACAGCAACAATAGAAGAAGGAATCATTGAGGAAGTAATGTACCTTATGTCTCAACATTACAACAACAACACTCGAGTAAGATCTCAAATCTTGTAGATGTGTAGTTTGCATAAAAACCACAAAGCAGTATACAAAACTAGTTTCAACATTACTTTATTTCTATAAAAAAGTAAGAACAAACTAATCTATTAAACCATCTAAACTATTAATCACTTTATGTAGTCCAGAATATGATTTTCTAAACTGATGATCACTACCATCTAAACTTATAATCACTACAAACTTAACTGATAATCTTCACAAAAATATTAGTCCTAGAGAAATGTGTTTACCAGCAAATGATATATATGTTTGAACATCTCAAAATCTATTGTAGCATTGTGGAAACCAAGCTCTGATAGGTCTTGTTTTGCCATCGAGTTTCTGGAAATAAAATAAAGCCATTAGTGTGTTTAAGAAAATAAAAATTTCTAATCTACTCATCTGTCAAGCACCCAAGAGGTATGAGCTTCATCAAGACTAATAATCTGTGAATAAAGTCAATAGGAGATGAAGGATTAAGATTAAGGGAACTTTCAAAGAGGAACAATTATAACGTCAAGAAGAGGGAAAAATATAGAATTAAGTATTTAAATTATACAGTAGCCCAACACAAGTGACACAATAGACTTCTTCCAAGACAACTAAGATATTAACAGACTTATTTTGCACTCATTTCTATCTCAAGAATGTTCCATTAAGAAGGAAAAAGCTAAACTAGATGCAAACTAACCTTTCCATTCGACATTGCAAGTATTTTTTTCAATAGGTGCCTGCATTTTTCTGATTGGTAACCAAAAGATTTGAGACAGACAATGTACTCTTTTTTCACCTATGTAAAAAATATTAGATTCTTGTATAATAAACATACTTGAGAATCTGCAAGAGTAATCAAATAAATATGAACATATTTGCATAATGAACATACTTGCAATCTTCACATGAAAAAGAAATCAGAGTAGTAATATTCAAGGGAATAAACAAGCATTTTGGGCATGAAACTATGCTTTAGGAAATACAATAAAAAATAAAAGAAATTAAATATTTCATAATAGCATGTAACATTTTGTGCCATTTGAACCTTGTTGAGGTAATACCTTTAGTTAAAATAATACAGTTATCTAGAGATACTGATTTTCACCAGCAGTTTATGCCATATAGGATATTGCTAAGGAACTAGGATCTCGATTTCATTAACATTTACTTACATAAATTTTATTAATGTCATATCTAGCCCTCAAGTTTTGTAGCATGCCTGGTTCGTGCAAATAAGCAAGTTTGGTCATGTCATCCACTCCACTAGGTGAAGCTTCAGGACCCTTAGGGTGGACATCAGAGATCTTAGCAGTGACCTGCATTACAACGAGTGGTCATATTAAAGAAAGACACATAAATTAATACTATGGGTTCACTATCCCATGGTAGATACTAGGAAGATCTCTAAATCACTGAACACACAAAAAATGCCATCCAACCATTTAAGCTTCAGAAGCATCTTCCATATGAGACTATCATAGACAAATCAAACACCAGAATAGTTTACAAAGACTTGCACTTGCTAACTTCCATAGCATACATGCCAGAAACAAAATGTTGTTTAACAGTGAATGAAGTGCTCACTGCTCTCCCAGTGCTACAGCTAATCTTAATCTCACTACCCTTGACCTCCAAGACTTCTCCATCTATCCAAACGACATCAGGATCCTCAACCCAGACTTGTGAACCAACTGATACACTAAATTTTCTTGCCTGTGAGGGAAATTTATCAACATTGGGACTAAAACAAATGGCCTTAGTTCAATGCATGCGCAGAAATGACCCAACAAAGCTAGAATGATAGGAATTGATCGGTAGAATTAAAAATATTTTTTATGTTACTTAAAAAAAATTAGAATATTTGTGTATCCACTATTTTTTGCTAATTATAGATTAAGATCAACTTAAAGTTTTAGCTAAAAAAATCATTTCATTAAAATCTGTTGGATCAAATCTAGTTTGATAGATGCTTCTTTTGGTATGAAAAACATTCCTCACAAGAAAACCAAAACAAATCAAACTAGCGCTAGCCATCATGATTAGATTCCTCACCATTGTCGCTGCGACGACACCAAAGCCAAGAGGTACTCCCTGTTGCTTCCTCCTACAAGCTTCGAGGTACACTAGCAAGTATCAAATATGCTGGAAGTTTACAATTTCAGGATGAAAAACAAAGTTCCCTCAAGCTCCACTGCCTGACATTCCCGTTCTTCCCTCGACGACACACTTAGAAGTGAGACAGATCTTGCTCATCCTTGTCTAATGTCTCTAGATCGCTTCGAAGGGAAGGGCGAAGAGGAGATGACGACCAAAACGGAATCCCTGATCTATGACATAAGCCCTTCATGTCCTCTTCCTCGTTCACTTATAAAAAAAAATTACAACAACAAAAGAAGCGTAGATTCATTCTGCCTTCCTCTTACAGGATGAAGAAGAGCTCATCGAAAAAGTCGGGGGGATTCTGGTGGCAGCGAGGTGGCGGCAGAGGGGGGGGGAATGCTTAGGGATCGAGAAGAGATCAAGAAAGAAAAATATGAAGTAGATGAAGAGATCGTAGGTTGGACAGAAATGCTTAGGGATCGAGAAGGTAAAGGGGGGAATGCAGCGGCAAAAAATGGCGAAGGGAAAAAATCGGCGAAGGAAAAAAAATAACGGTATTCAACAACACTTAATGGACAATAGTTTTCAAAAACCGTTATCGTAATCCTAAAAAAAAGCACACATAGACAACAATTTTCAAAAACTGTTGTCGTAGTCTTTAAAAACTATTATCATAGCCCCAAAAAAGCATAAATAGATAACGATTTTTAAAAATTGTTGTCGTAGGCCAAAAGAACTACTAAAAGATAATGGTTTTTGTTAAAACCATTGTTAAAAGGCAAAAGAATAATGATTTGGTATAAAATCATTGTCATTTGAGTGTTGTTGAATGAAGATTTTCTTGTAGTGACTTTTCAGGATGTAAGACATGTACCTCACTTACCTCATGTTCTAATGCTCCCCCTTCATCGTAGCTTTCTTCTGAGGATCCTTCCCTTTTATCGATGCTCATCTCTGAGCTGCTTTCATCTTCTCCTTAGTGGTATGCAATAGGGCTAGTCCGACGTATTCTTCAACTTTTGACTCCGATGATGACTCGCCCTATGTTCCTTTTAAGTTTTTGTGCCTTGATTTAACTTGCTCTTTCTTTTTCTCCTTCGTCGTCAGCTTTGGGAAATCATCCTTGATGTTCCCTTCTTCATTGCAGTTGTAGCATCGAACCCTCCTTTTGCTTCAAGAATGTTTCTTATTCTATGCTTTATTAAATTTATTAGATTTAATAAACTTACTGAATTTGTTTTTACCATTAAGACTGCTTCATCTTCATCGATTGACCCTTCGGAGTCTGGATTGTCCGTTCTTTCCTTCAAGGCAACATTCTAACTGCGCTCCTTTTTCAATTATGTACAATTCATGAAATTCTAAAGTGAAAAATAAACTCTCTAAAAGTACTTACCTCTAGATCTTTTGAAATATAATAGGAGTCTACTATAGACATTCAATCTTGTGTCCTAGGGAAAGCATTTAACGCATTCCTTACAGAATCTCGGTTTGTTACCTATTCTTCGAGATTCATAAGTCCAGTGATTAACTCCTTCAGCTTGGCGTGTAGTTATGCTACTAATTCTCCTTCCTTCAGCCAGAGATTGGTCAATTGGTTTTGGAGCATATCCTATTTTGCGAGCTTGGCATTAGACGTACCTTCATGTACCTCTAGGAACTTCTCCCAAAGTTTCTTTACTGATTCATAGGGGCCGATTTTGTTGACTTCTTATGGAGGTAGTATGCTCAGGAATTTGGCCCGTCCATTTGTTACGAAATCTGCTTGCTCTTTCTTGGTCCAGAGATACTCTTCTTTTTTTCTTGTTGGTCTTTGGGGGCTACAAAGCCATATTTAATTATCAAAAGAATTTTAAAATTAATATTGAAAAATACCTCCATGTGTTTTTTTCATAATGCAAATTCTCCCTCAAACTTTGGTGAATAGATGCTTAGTCTGGCCATCGTCTAGGTACTGCAATCGGTAGTTAGTCCTTCTAAGGTGTTCCAGCTCTGATACCACTTGTTGATGCAACGAGGGTCGAAAAGAGGGGGGAGGGTGAATTGCCTACAAAATAAAATTATCCCTTCTCATTCTTTCAACTTAGATTAGTAAGCACAATTAATTTAAACATAAAATGAACAACTAAAAGAAAGAAGTAAGAAGGCCAAAAATTAACTTGGTTACAACTTAGGTAGTTGTTAATCCAAGGCTCTGAAAGTGCTCCACTAGAATTCTCCTTCGTTGTAGGTGGAGAAGCCTCTTATAAAAGTTGATAGCTCAAAAGAAAGACTAGGAAATAGCACAAGACTTGTTGTTCAAGTTGTTGTTGAATTCCTACGTCCAGAAGGCCCTTGGAAAATGTTATCTGTAGCCTGAAGGCGCCTTCAAAGTAGTCAAAAGATCCTTCCATCGGATAGATTTTATCCATCAAGGATAAAACTTTATCTTCAGATAACAGTTAGTTAAGGCTCCTTCCATAGGCTGGAAGGTGCCTTCCATGAAGCATTGAAGGCGCCTTCCAACCCATGGAAGGTGCCTTCCACAAGGTAGACCAAGTTGGTCTTCTTCGTTGGTGATGCTCCGATTATCCGGAGTTGAGATTACCGGATCCCAACTCTGATCTTTTCTTCGAGTAGCCTTCCTCCCCGACTTCTCATCCCTACTGTCGCATGCATCCTTCTCGTCCGTCGTGTACTCTTCTATAGCACCTCATCCTTCAGATACATCCATCGAGCCCGTCAACTCCCTTCCCATGTAATCCTTCTCACTAATTGCGTCTTCCACTCGACTTCTTGTGATCCTAAGTTCCTACACACTTAGACACAAGGATCAAATACACAGAACCTAACTTAACCCGATTGATCATATCAAAACTAACCCGGGGTACTTACACCAACAACTTATAGAATGACTCTTTTTCAAACTCCTAATCAATTAGTAAGTCATACCAATCGATTTGGCAGCTTCTAATCGATTACCCCAATCAATTCAAAAGCTTTTTTTTGCGAGAGAAAGCATCATAATTGATTGCTCAATTAATTCCTAAGTTCTCTATTCTCTTGCGACAAAGGCCCCAATCAATTAACCCAATCTATTAGGAAAGACTAAATTGATTTCTCAATCAATTCACTAAGTCTTTGTTCTCTCACGAATCTCAACTTTTTGTTCACAAGAAACCTTGTTCAATTGATTAGGCCTAATTAATTTCAGACCTAACTGTATTTTTGTAAAACACTCCCAATTGATTAGGTACTCTTCCAAATTGATTGTTCTTGGGCTAATCAATTGCTCAATCCTAAACTCTGAACTCGAGTTTAGGGTTCCTTTGTCCAACCCCGAAGTCAACTATGACTCGTTGGGACTTCCTATTATCTAGCATCTAATCAACCTTGACCTGCTAGGGTTTTCTCATTGCTTAGCCCCGCTAAGGCTTCTGATAACCAGGGTTTTACTGTTGACTAACCTCCAGTTAATACTTTCCATTGCATAACCTTCAATTAAGACATTCCCAGACAAGTATCTGGTCACCCCTTGACCTACTTAACTTTCTCTCATATATTCTTTACAAATATATAAGTACAAGTACTAAACTTAAAAATAGATTATATCAACAATAAATGATTAGGAATTGGTTCATCAATTGTCGGAACATGTAGTTGAGTGTTGTTGAGTCATTTCGGCATAGCGTGCAGCTTAGAAGATCGCTGTGAATGATGATGTCTGAAGTAGCTAGCTGAGACCCTTTTTATAGCCTCTTCAGACTTAATCCAGATCCTCTAATATCGGGATCAGGTTTGACTCGACTGTTATGCTCCGCAAGTGTACGGAAATGTCGCAAGTAATATAAAAGATTATCGTATCCACAGGGACTGGAATAAGCACTAGAAATGTCTCAATGCGAATTAGCTAAACAATTATCCAATTGTTTCAAATGCAAAGTGAAGGTAAACAAATCTAATATTAAAGATCAACAAACAAGAGTTTAGTGTTTTGGGTTATGATAAAGGGAGATTCTAGGAGTTTCGGTTTCTTTGTAAGATTTCTTGAATGTAAATGGTTCACCAATTCTTATCCCTCAATTGCCAAACACTTGTAGAAAGTTACCGGTTCTCTCTTGCAATAGATAACCGGCTAAGGACTGAGAAATGTATCTAAATATGATCAATTAGACGTGAACCTACGTTGTCCTTACACAGAAGTGCACCTATTACTATGCCTTCCTCGGATATCAACATAGAAGCCCACAACTTATTAATCTATCAAGATACAAGAAACTAATCACAAGATCCATCCTACTCACTACAACAAATATGACTTTCCGCAGCGCGTAATTATGTTATCCGCAGCGCTTCGCATGCTGCACAACTCCATGCTGTTAAAAGTCAGAACACATTCGCAGCATGCGGCTACACGCTGTGGAAAAGTGCATTCACAGCGTGCAATTGCGCACTGCGATAAATTACATTTGCAGCGCACAGCTACACGCTGTGGTTAATATTATTCGCAGCACGCGACCGCGTGCTGTCGTTAAATGTATATAAAATAAAAAAAAATCAGACATAATTATCAATATCGTACAATTATAACTAAAGGAATAATTGTGTTGCAGGCATAAGAAAATAAAGAAAATAAATATCATATAATTTTTATTTATCTAATAATCATTTTTACAAAACTCATAAATTTCTCTAAATCGACTACAAAACTCATGAATCACTAACAATCAAAGACTTCATCATCAACAATATTTCAACACTACATCAATCTAATATGCATCCAATAGTATTCCACTAGCCGCTAGTGTTTGTGCTGCTCTCAAGACTTCCATCTTAACCTTCATCTTATCTAGGAGTTTCTGGACAAGAGACATAGAAAAACAATATTCAGCAAGACCCAATGAAGTGGATAAACAAACAAGAAATAGAATGAAAATATTGATTTAGAAATTGTTTGATAAAAAAATAGAAGATTATGACAAACATAATCACAACATTAGAAAAATGATTTGGGAATTATATTGACTTGGGATATAACTGATTAGATCACTAAATAAGAAAGATGACTTTAAAACAAAAAAAAATACATAATACAAAGAAAAACACAACACTTGGATATTTTTTTTATATATTATGGAAGTACATGTTTGGAACCACTAATAACAAAGTTGCTTGCCACCAACTTCTTGGATAAAATTATCTCAAGATTAAGATAAAAAGGGATGAAGAAACATAGAGAAGTTAACTAAATTATTTCTTAGTTACTGGATAATATTTTCTAAAACAATGCTAGAATTAACTAATTTTTATAAGATCAAAGAAGATTTATGTGTTCCACTGATTCTGCTGATTAACGCAAGGGTAAAAACTTCTTGTCAAATAATTATATAATAGATCACTGCAAAGAAACATAGAAACCTACTTAATAGGGAAATTAAACTAAAATAGGGACTAAAAAAAGAAAGTTATAAATAGTGACTAAACCTAAATAGGGACCACAAAGAAATCTAAATAGGGACTAAAATAAAGTTATTACAAAACCAGATATTGCTTCAATAGGATACACAATAGTATATCAAAAATTGAAAATGATTCTTCTTCAGATAATATAATCAATCTTTTGAAGTAATTTTTTTATAGCGAAAATAAAAATATGTTATAAATAAAATAAAAATAACTGAGAAAGTCTATAATATCCAATGAGCCAATATTCATTTCCTTGAATAATGCAACTACACCTCTGTTTATCACCAAATAAAGAAAAGATATAAGCGACACTTCTCTAAGAAATATTTCAACACCTGAACAAATACCAAAATGACAATTTCTAGAGAGTAAAAATATTTGAATTGATTATTCTAGAGCTTCAACTGTCATAGTTGTTCTTTTTTAACACATAAAAGAATGAACCAATAGACATGATTAACGTTGCTAAGCAGTGCCTCACACTAAAAATAATTAACACTTACATTCCAACTTCAAGTATAATTTATGACAAACACTTTGAAAAAAATCTTGAATCTCTCTTTTTTCAAAAGGAAGTATACTTTTGTTAAAAGAAGAAGAGCTTTGCACAACGCCAACTATCAAAATTCCAACTCTATGAAGCAAAAGAATACAACTAGAAGATTAGTGTGTCAACAAATAGAAAACCAGGATCTAGGAAGATCATACCACGTGTTGCTGCATCTTCTCCGCGTTTAAGTTCCTATAAAACAAAACTGAATTAAACAAATATATGGATGTACTAAAAATATTGTTATCAAAGAAAACAATAGTTGTAAACACGGGGTCAATGGGTCCTCTCCATCATAGTCATGAAACATGGTAAGTTTTATAGTTCATTAAAATAGGCAAAAATAAAAACATATGACAGAATAAGTTGTCACAGAGCAGAAATGACAAGAAGACTCAACAAAAGCATAAATGATAAGTTTTATAGTTCTCGTGTTGCCATTTAGATCATAAGCATACCTTTTCCCTCTTATTTAACTATTATTCCTTGATTTTCCCTCTCCTTTTTCTTCAAATCCTATATGAAAACACAAAACTATGAAAGCATTGCAGAAAAAAAATACTCTTAACAGGAACTACATAGGTACATCAAACAAACACTGATTATGACATCAAGAAGATGCAATCTTTATAACAAACGTTTCTAACCATTTTAGAGAAATCCTGGATTCGATCAAATCTAGTAGAAGCAATTTTTTTTAAAAGGATCCACAAACAACTTGATCGAAGAAAACTGAAGGTTTCCGTTCATACAATCACCTAAAGAAAAGTAGAAGAGAGACGAAATCAAAAGTGAAACCTTTTTGAGCGTTTATGAATTGCAGAAACTGCATCAATGGATTCTCTTGCTGCAGCTGTGAACTTCGTCATTCCAATTCCTGCAACATAAATACAACGATGATGAAACAACAACATCAAAGGAAGGAAGAAGAATGAGAAGCCAAATGCATGGAGGAAACAACCAAACTAACCAAAATGATTCGTGAAATAGTTCAACCACCAAACTCCTCCTCAATCCAAATGACCATTCTCTTTATTAATATCCACCATGGCAGCAACTTGTATGCTGAACAGAAGGTCACCTTGCACTACAAGCCAAAATCAAGCATGTGACTAACTTGTTTAATCGATCATTCAATGTGCTCTTCTTCCTTAGCCGCTCGTAAATAGCCTACACATGAAACAACCTCTCATTTCTTGGTGAGGCAACGATTGCCTCATGCACTGGTGAGGCAGCGACCACCTCTTGAGCAATCGGCGCTTGCGGCCTCCTCGTTGGTGGCCCCCTTGTTGGTGATGGAAGAAGATCGATGCGGAGAGGAAAGGAGAAGCAGCGGAGAGGGGAAGCACCTCTTGAGTAGCCGGCTCTCGCGGCATCCTCGTCATCAGCCTCCTTGTCGATGAAAGAAGAAGATCACTGCAGACAGAAAGGAGAAGGTACGGAGAGAACTTTAGGTTAACAAAAGGCGCTCGTGGCCTCCTCATCGTCAGCCTCCTCGTCGGTGGCCCCTTTGTCAGTGACAGAAGAAGATTGATGTTGAGAGGGGAAGCACCTCTTGAATAGCCGACGCTCGTGGCCTCTTCGTCAGTGGCCCCCTCGTCGGAGGCCCCCTTGTCAACGAAAGAAGAAGATCGCTGTGGAGAGGAAAGGAGAAGCTACAGAGAGGGGAAGTTTAGGTTAACAGGGGGGTTCACGTTAACATAATACAAGAATGCTAGGAAAGAGGAAGGAAAGTAAATACAAGAAATAGTTGAAGGTGTTCAACATAATACAAGAAAAACAAAAAGAAAATCCAACCTGAGAAACGGAAGGATCGACGAAGATGTTCAATTCAGTGGAGAGCTTCGGACGAAAGGGCTTCAGATGAGAGGGCTTCGCCGGAGAGCTCTTCGTCTGAGAGAGGATGGGCGGAGATGTTCGGCAGAGAGGAGTTTAGGGTTGCGGCAGAGAAGTTTTGGCGGAGGGAGTTCGCGTGAGGAGAACTTCGGCAGAGAGGGCTTCGGTGGAGAGAGTTAGCGTGAGGAGGAGGGCTTCAGCTGAGAGGGCTTCGCCGGAGAGGATTTAGCCGGAGAGGGGATGGGCAAAGATGTTGGTGGAGAGGAGCTATGGTAGGGAGGTTCCGACGGTAGGAGCTACGCGTGAGGAGGTGTTTGCGAATTTAGGTTTTGGGCGTGAGGAGCTGTTTCGGGCATGAGGATATGATTCGCGGGCAAATGAGGATGAGCGAAAAAATATTCACGAGAGGTTTGTTTCAGCGCTAAATTTTTTGACTAAATATTTAGAAAATTTTAAAGATTATTAACGACGCATATTGCATGTTGCTAATATTTTATAATATTTATTTACAACATACATTTTTGTGTGCCGTTATTTATATATATAATAATTATTAACTGAGCGCGCTGTTAATATTAAGTTTTAACAGCGCACTTTGCACGCCGTAGAAAAGTTTATTAACAGCGTACTTGTTCTGCACGCTATCATTTATAAATTTATCCACAACATACATTTTTATACGCCATTATTTATAATAATAATAATTATTAACAGCGCGCTCCGCGCGCTGTTAATATTAAGTTTTAACAGCGCACTTTGCACGCCGTAGAAGAGTTTATTAACAACGTACTTTTTCTGCACGCTGTCATTTGTATAAATATTATAATATCCGCAGCACACATAATTAGGCACGCCGTAAAAACTATTATTAACGGCGTACTTTAATTGCACGACGTTGATGATGTGCTGCGGAAAGTCACTTTTGTTGTAGTGACTCTCTTGAATATTCCTATTTCCTCTTCAAGATTTTCTCTCAAACGTCCTTACACGGGCTTGCACCTGTCACGTGGATCCCTCGGATGATCGAGTGAGAGTTTATCTTTACAAAGTCCACAAGAAATCCAAACAATCAATCAAGAATGAGAATTAAGCACAAATCACCATTAATCATTCAAGATCTAATTGATACAAGCAAGACAATGTCATTGAAACAAGAAATTGGCAAATCCATAAGAGATCATATCAATCCATCATACAAATACTCCCTTAATCCTAGAATACAAGATCTACTCCATGAATCGAGGAAGAATACCCGAAGAAATAAAGATTACAAGCATTTCTTAAATCCCCAATCCAAGAAACCAAGAAAAGGGGGAAAGAGAAAACTTATCTACGAAGAAGCCTCGTCTTCGGATCCAATCCTCGCTCCGGAGTCGAAATCGTCAAGAACTCCCCACGAATCGCCCAAAAATCCTCCCAAGAATGGGAGGATACCACCAAATCTTGCCTTCTCCCAAAGGGGAAGAGATCCCCTTTCAATTCATGAAGGAGGGTTTAAATAGAGGAGGAAATCGGGCGCCACACGGCCCCATGACACGACCATGTCCAGTTCCTTCTCTGCCAAAGCTGCACGGCCGTGTGACTCACACGGCCAGGACCCTTCTGTTCTCTGGAAATGCTACACGATCGTGTGGTGCACACGGCCACCACCTGCTTGGCCTCTGGAAACCTCACACGGCCGTGTAGATCTACACGACCATGTAAGGCATCTGCTCTAATTTCTTCAAATCAAGACACGGCCGTGTGAGATTCACACGTCCATGTCCTCTTCCCTTCCTGTTAAAACTACACGGCCGTGTGTGGTACACGGCCTGATGCTCTCTCCCTTCAATTCCTTCCAAGCTTGTCCGAGGACGCATAATCTTCACCAATTTCGACTCCTGTGTACAGAAAATGCACAAAAAGCAGATCTCCGAACCAAAAGAGTAAATATGCTAAAAGGAAAGCTGGAAGTATAAAAGTGCATAGATCAAGCATGCTCAAAGTATGTAAATGTGCATAAAAACATGCATAAAAGAGTATATAATCTACGCACATCACACCCCCAGACTTAAACCTTTGCTTGTCCTCAAGCAAAATGCTGCAGTCTAAATTCATATGTTCTACAACACATTCATAAAACCTAGTGCACTTTCCTAACTCTATCAAAAAGTTTCATTAACAAGCGTGATCATGGAAACAAGTAAAGTATTGTTCAAGCATAAGAATCTTGTGCACAGTGTAAAAGTAACTCAACACCCTTCAAGTTTCAATCCATGTCCTAGTCAAGTCATCATCAAATTTGAATTCCTAGTGTTTCCAGTGAAAGACAAGTAACCAGTGATAGACACTTACTCACCATTCACTTGGTTCATATTTCTCAACTAACCCAAGGTCTCAAAGGTGTGCTCAATCTCAAGGGAAGCTAAGCAGTCATTTTCCCAGTAACCTAACTCGGTCTCAAAGGAGTGACTTGCTAGATTCCACTCATGACGACTGTTTTTTATATCCCTTATTTTTTATTTTTTATTTTTTTTATAAGTGTTTGAATTGTGCAAAACTTATTCACAAATGTACTTTTAGCACACATGTTGGGATATTTTGATTTTTCCAAATGAGCTTTAATGATTTGAGCCTAATCCAATAACCAAAATGAAAGTTGAGAAATCACCATGGAAACCAAATACTAAGCAAACAAGATGAATCATGACTATTTCAATGACATCAACTATTCAAGCATCAAGCACAAGTGTAGTGAAGATAAAATCCTTAAGGTTGAACCAAAACTAAAACTCATCACCATAAGATTTTTAGCTTATTAATGCTTCCCAAGATAGAAAAAAGAACTACACAAAGTTTACTACTAGCATCATTCGAACATCATGAATCAAGACAATAATCGTGCTAACATTTCACTTGAATCCAAGAAAGCATATAAGTGAAGATTTGATGTTCTCAAAATTTTTTTTTTTCCATGATTATTTCAAAAACAAGCAAAATAAAGCAACAAGCAATGAAAATAAGAACCAACATAAAAAACTAACAAAAACTAAAAACTACATGACACCCCCCCAGACTTAAACTTTTCATTGTCCCGATGAAATCAATATGGTGGAGGAGGTGGAGGTGGACGAGGGAAAGGAGGTCTACGACGTGGTTGGCCAATAGGAAAACTAGGAAAACTTGGAATCTCACCCAAGGATCTATGATACTCATATAAAGCATCTACTTGTTGGCTAGTAAGCATCATGCTCTGCATAAAATCTCTCATCCTAGCCTGATCAGTATCATAATCCTGCACAAACTTAGCCACTTGACCTTGAAAATTCCTCGTAAACTGAAAATGATTTTGTACCTCCCTAAACTGATCATCAGATAAAGAGAAGCGCCCCTCCAACATTTTTCGTTGG
Source organism: Zingiber officinale (assembly GCF_018446385.1). Lineage (NCBI taxonomy): Eukaryota > Viridiplantae > Streptophyta > Magnoliopsida > Zingiberales > Zingiberaceae > Zingiber > Zingiber officinale. The sequence goes on from NC_055987.1 coordinate 116,733,644, forward strand.
GCATCTTGCTTCTCATGAAGTGATTCTAGAGACGTACGAAAATCTGAAAAAATCAAACCTAGAAGATCCCGTGCCATATGCAAAAGAATGCCTAGCAGGCTCCATAAAACTAGAAGGCTGCGGGTGTCCAGATGACGAGGGCTCATGATGTGGCTCAGTGTCTCCAGGTATAGAAGGGTTATCCTCAAAATCTAACTCAGAAATTACCCAATTAGCCGGGTTACGAATAGTAGTTCGTTCAGGAAAAGGAAGGGGTAAAGGAAAACCACTCCTCCTAGGAAACACGAAACCATTCTCATCCCGAACGATCATTTTCATAGCAAGACATGCATCAATGTCAATCATGTCATTACCATGAATTATTTCCAACCCATCAACATCAAGATTTAAATTATAAGCTATTCAGGTAATCAAACCACCAAAAACAATTGATCCTGATGATGCCCTAGCAGATCTTAATAAGGTTTGAACAAAATGAAAACCAAAATCAAATTCAACCTTATAAAGCATAGCCCATAAAGCATAAAACTCTATCTTTTTAACCACCCCATCACTCTCTCGCCTACCAAAAATAGTTTTACTCATGACTCTATGTAGATACCTAAAGATGGGGTTTTGCATATGGGAGGCCTTACCTCTTGAAGGCTCATAAGGTTGATCTAATCCAGTTATTGCATTCCAAAAATGATTCCAATTAAACCTTGGATCAAACCTACAAGGGCTACCAGTGGTTAATCCAAAACAAGAATTAAAGTTACTAAATGCCCATAGAAATTCTTGATTCATTAGTCTAAATGAGATTTTTCCAAAATAATCATCTTCATTAGTAAAATGGACATCCAATGAACTTAAAAATTCCACAACAAGACGAGGATATGTAGGCAAATGTGTGTACATAATATCACTCCAATCCAAAAACCCAATCATCAAATCTACATCTTCCCTAATTCCAAGCATATCAAGAACAGTTGGGTCCATATATCTAGTACACACTATCTTTCTATTGACAAGAATTGCAAATCTAGTTACTTGATCATCATTTCTAAACACAATATTGAATTCATTGTCATTACCTTCGTTGCGTGAAGTCCTTTTGCCTTTGCCCTTCACTGGTTGTTTTCCTTTGTCCCTTGATGGCTCCTTCTCTTTGTCTCCACTGGATCCACCACCTCCTTTGCGAAGTTTCTTCAAAATGTTGGACATCTTGATGAGTTTAGATAGGGGAAGAATTGTCTAGGGTTGGAAAAATGGAACTCAAAGAACAAAACTTCAAAGAGCAAAGATCTTAGGTTAAGAGAACAAAAAGTCCAAGTCTTAGAGAGGAGGAGAATCCGGATCTAAGAGATCTTGAGAGATTAGAGAGGAGTTTTTAAGAGATTGGGAGAGAAAGAGATGTTTTGGAGAGTTGGGGGTGTGCGGAACACGGCCAAGATCTGGCCGTGTAAGGTAGAAAGAAGACTTTAATAACTCTCCTACACGGGCCGTGCAGATCCACACGGCCTCCCCCTCTTCCTTCTCTGGATTCTTCGCACGGCTGTGTCTGGGACACGACCTAGACCTTTTTCTCCTCGGGATTTTTTACACGGCCGTGTTTGAGACACGACCTAGACCTTTTTCTCCTCGGGTGATCCTACACGGCCCTGTCTGGATGACACGGCCCAAGCACTTCCCTTCTCTGCAACCTTTGCCTGGCCGTGTATAGCACACGACCGGGCTCTATTTTGCACCTAACCTGAAAACAAAATCAAAAGAATGCATCAAACTAAAAGAAATTAAAATACAAATCAAAACTAACTAAAAGAACCCTTGGGTTGCCTCCCAAGAAGCGCTTGTTTAAGGTCTTTAACTCGACCAAACTTGATCATTCACTTCTTTTCCTCGCCCTTGGAGGACAGATATACTTTTCATTTTTGTTGGGAGATCTTCTCCCAACATCTTCCACCACATTGTCTCCTTCGTTTGGTGGCCTTCCATGAGGATGGAAATTCCATTCCTCAAGTTTATAAATGCTTGTCCTGCTACAAGCATTTAAAAGAGACGAGACATGGTTAGAGATATTAGATAAATCATATTCCAACCTTTCCTTACCAATTACCAAAGAAAGCTTATGATTTTTGACATCAATTATAGCTCCAGCTGTAGCAAGGAAAGGTCTTCCTAATATGATAGGAATCCTGGGGTCCTCTTCCATGTCCAACACGACAAAATCTGTGGGAATAACATTCCCATCCACCTCTACTAGCACATCTTCTATAATACCCAAAGGGTACCTGCAGGAATGATCGGCAAGTTAAAGTGCCATAGTAGTAAGTTTAATGTTTTTGAGACCTAATTTATTACAAATTGAATAGGGAATGAGGCTAACACTTGCCCCCAAATCACAAAAAGTTTTTTCAAAAAATTCTTTTCCTATGTTGCAAGGAATATAAAAGCTCCCTGGGTCCTTTAGTTTTGGGGAAGTGTTCTTCTCCAAAATAGCACTACATTCCTCACTAAGCGCAATGGTCTCAACCTCTCCTCTTCTTCTCTTGTTTGACATGAGATCCTTCAGGAATTTGGCAAATCTAGGCATTTGAAGAATAGCATCAATAAGAGGTACCTCTACACAAATTTCCTTAACTTTTTCTAAAAACTTGCCAAATTCTTCATCTTTCTTGAGCATTGTAAGTCTCTGAGGAAAAGGGACAGCTTTGCTCTGATGGTTCAGTGGGAGAGTCTCTTCAACCTCAATGGTACTCTCCTCATTAGCTTGAATCTGATTTGGTATAAGAGGAGAGAGCTCTTCTTCTTTTTGTATCCCTTTTGGAGCAGTCACTTGGGAGTCTCCCAAGGTCCGTCCGCTCCTAAGCTCAATTCTATTGCAATGCTTCATAAGATTCACATCAGGTTTTCCTGGAAGTTGTCCTGGTGCTCTGGATGATGAGGAAGCTACTTGGGCAATTTGACTATCCTGGATCTTTTGATGCTTTTCAGAATTATCCATTCTCTGAATGAGCTTTGCAAAATCTTGCTTCATTTCATTCTGACTTGAGATAATTTCTTCAAGCATCTTTTCAATATTTGACTTTGGTAAGCCTTGAGAAGATAGATGTTGAAAATTTTATTGCCCAGCTTGAAAATTTGGTCTTGCCCCCATAGATGGTCCTTGATCTTGATTATTTCTGTAAGAAAAATTGGGATGGCTCTTCCATCCAGGGTTATAAGTATTTGAGTATGGGTTGTTCTGCCTTTGATTGTAACTCATGATTGCATCACATTGTTCCAGTTGATTGATTTGTGCAGTGATAGCTCCCAATGGACATGAGTCATTTGAGTGCTCTGAACTCCCACATACTTCACAAGATGTACTAATAGCATTGACCATATTAGTACTAGTCCCCATATTCTCAAATTTCTTTGTAAGAGTGCCCAATTTTGCAGACAAAAGAGTGACTGCATCTACATCAAACTTCCCTGATGCTTTAATTGTTGGGTTTACAGAAGAATAGCCACCACTTCTTTCATTTGCCCATTGATGATGATTTCGTATTACACTGTCAATAATTTCTTCAGCTTCATCTAAACTTTTATTCATAAGTGCCCCTCCAGCAGCTGAATCAAGGGACACTTTGGTATGATAGTTGATACCATTATAAAAAGTGTGCAACATTAACCATCTTTCCAACCCATGATGTGGGCATTGTCTGAGCATACTATTATATCTATCCCATGCTTCAAAAAGAGATTCTGAGTCAGTTTGCTTGAAGCTTGCAATTAAATTCCTCATATGAGCTGTTTTGCTTGGTGGATAGAATTTATCAAGAAACTGTTGCTCACACTGCTCCCAAGTGGTGATGCTATTAGGGGCTAAAGAATTCAGCCATTGCTTTGCCCTATCTCTTAAAGAAAACCCAAATAATAATAATCTAGGGGCTAAAGAATTCAGCCATTGCTTTGCCCTATCTCTTAAAGAAAACCCAAATAATAATAATCTAACTGCTTCTGAAGGAACTCCATTCATTTTCATGGTACCACATATTTCATAAAAGACCTCTAAGTGTTGATTGGGGTCTTCATGAGGTCCTCCACCAAATTGGTTCTGCTGCACCATAGATATAATTGTGGGTTTGATTTCAAAGTTATTAGCTTCCACTGAAGGTCTTGAAATACTAGATCGAAAACCTCTTGCATAAGGTGCAGCATAATCCTTGAGTGGTCTATTCGCCATGTTCAAATGTTCCTGTTCTTCAATTTGCCTTTACAGAATTCTTCTTTTATGGAAAGTTCTGTCAATCTCAGGGTCAAAAGAAAAGAATTCCCCTGCAAAGTTAGATCTTCGCATACACAAGAACAAGATAGCAAATGACAATTCAACAGAAAAAGAAAAAAAATAAAATAATAAAAAATGCAGAATTGAATTTGTACAAAAAGAATTAACAAGAAGTAAAAGTTATACAAGAAAGTAAAAACATAAATCTAATTATTAGTTACAACTATGCAATATGAAAGGAAAACAAATGTTATGTTTAGTCTAACTCAATTGATAATTCCTAATGTTATAGCGCAGTCCCCGGCAACGGCGCCAAAAACTTGTTACGCTCCGCAAGTGTACGGAAATGTCGCAAGTAATATAAAAGATTATCGTATCCACAGGGACTGGAATAAGCACTAGAAATGTCTCAATGCGAATTAGCTAAACAACTATCCAATTGTTTCAAATGCAAAGTGAAGGTAAACAAATCTAATATTAAAGATCAACAAACAAGAGTTTAGTGTTTTGGGTTATGATAAAGGGAGATTCTAGGAGTTTCGGTTTCTTTGTAAGATTTCTTGAATGTAAATGGTTCACCAATTCTTATCCCTCAATTGCCAAACACTTGTAGAAAGTTGCCGGTTCTCTCTTGCAATAGATAATCGGCTAAGGACTGAGAAATGTATCTAAATATGATCAATTAGATGTGAACCTACGTTGTCCTTACACAGAAGCGCACCTATTACTATGCCTTCCTCGGATATCAACATAGAAGCCCACAACTTATTAATCTATCAAGATACAAGAAACTAATCACAAGATCCATCCTACTCTCTTGAATATTCCTATTTCCTCTTCAAGATTTTCTCTCAAACGTCCTTACACGGGCTTGCACCTGTCACGTGGATCCCTCGGATGATCGAGTGAGAGTTTATCTTTACAAAGTCCATAAGAAATCCAAACAATCAATCAAGAATGAGAATTAAGCACAAATCACCATTAATCATTCAAGATCTAATTGATACAAGCAAGACAATGTCATTGAAACAAGAAATTGGCAAATCCATAAGAGATCACATCAATCCATCATACAAATACTCCCTTAATCCTAGAATACAAGATCTACTCCATGAATCGAGGAAGAATACCCGAAGAAATAAAGATTACAAGCATTTCTTAAATCCCCAATCCAAGAAACCAAGAAAAGGGGGAAAGAGAAAACTTATCTACGAAGAAGCCTCGTCTTCGGATCCAATCCTCGCTCCGGAGTCGAAATCGTCAAGAACTCCCCTCGAATCGCCCAGAAATCCTCCCAAGAATGGGAGGATACCACCAAATCTTGCCTTCTCCCAAAGGGGAAGAGATCCCCTTTCAATTCATGAAGGAGGGTTTAAATAGAGGAGGAAATCGGGCGCCACACGACCCCATGACACGGCCATGTCCAGTTCCTTCTCTGCCAAAGCTGCACGGCCGTGTGACTCACACGGCCAGGACCCTTCTGTTCTCTGGAAATGCTACACGGTCGTGTGGTGCACACGGCCACCACCTGCTTGGCCTCTGGAAACCTCACACGGCCGTGTAGATCTACACGGCCATGTAAGGCATCTGCTCTAATTTCTTCAAATCAAGACACGGCCGTGTGAGATTCACACGGCCATGTCCTCTTCCCTTCCTGTTAAAACTACACGGCCGTGTGTGGTACACGGCCTGATGCTCTCTCCCTTCAATTCCTTCCAAGCTTGCCCGAGGACGCATAATCTTCACCAATTTCGACTCCTGTGTACAGAAAATGCACAAAAAGCAGATCTCCGAACCAAAAGAGTAAATATGCTAAAAGGAAAGCTGGAAGTATAAAAGTGCATAGATCAAGCATGCTCAAAGTATGTAAATGTGCATAAAAACATGCATAAAAGAGTATATAATCTACGTACATCATCGACCCAGATCGATCGACCGATCCCCAGGTTCGGTCGGCCGTACATGCTGAATCCACCCGGCCTTCCATCCAGATGCAATCTCTCTGGATGAGCCTTCGTTTGGTTGACCGATCCCTTCGTTCGGTCATTCGATCAATTGATGGTGTCCACCTTATATGATCCGATCAACCTGGCTCGACCTGGTCACCGCTTATCCTCGGTTCGGTCGACCGATCCTGAGGTTCGGTCGACCGATCCTGAGGTTCGGTCGACCGATCCCAAGATCGAATCTGGTCTGATCTTTGGAAATTTTTTCCTGCTGTACTGGGGTTCGGTCGATCGATCCGGCCGTTCGGTCGACCAATCCGGCCGTTCAGTCGACCAATCTGGCCGTTCAGTCGACCGATCAAGGCTAAGTCTAACCCTGCAAAACTTCTTAGTTTCCTGCAAAATAGAATTAGACAAATAACAATTAAAGAATAACGTGACAGCCTTTGAACTATCTAGTTCTGACTTCAGATTTCCTCCGAAAATCCTAGGTCAAATCGATGCCTGCTATTCCCTCAGCGGGGAACGCATTTTCACCTACTCCTCTTAGGAGAAGTTACCTGTTGTCAGGCCGATCCTCTAGACCAATTAGACTTTTGCTCAGTGCTCGAGGCTTCAGGACTTTCTGCTGTGCATCCACTCCACGACCCGTCCAGACTTCCACCTGGTCTGTGACCACCAGGGTTTTCACCTAGAATCCCTGACTCTAGGATTTTACCCAAAGCACTTGACCCACCAAACCTTTCTGCCTAGGGTTACCACCCCCTAGGACCTAGGGTTACCACCCCCTAGGGTTTTCCACCTGCCTAACCGCAGCTAGAACATTCCATCACCTAGGATTACCACCCCTAGGACCTAGGGTTACCTCCCCCTAGGATTTTTCACCTACCTAGAATCCAATAGGACTTTTGCTTAAGACAAATTAGGACTTTCCTGCAAGCTCAATCAACATTGTTAGATCACAAGACAACTTAACTTTGGATTCTTTTCCATAATCAAAACTTAGGTTCGATTGTTTGGTACTCCCTGCATCAACAATCTCCTCCTTTTTTATTATGACAACTTGGTTCAAAGTTAAGTAACACATAACAATAATTAAAGGAATTTTAACGGCGCTCACTTGGCTACCAGGATTCATAAACTTTAGTACTTAAGCCTGGAGGTCTAGAGTTCGAATCCTGGGGGAGGCAAAAATCCACTGGCCAGGGGTGGAAAGTCCTAGTGAGTAACGACACGACCAAAGGGTCGTCGGTCGACGACATGAGAGGTCGCCAAATGGACCGACGACATAAGGGCCGCCAGTTGGGCCGCCACAAGGGCCGCCCAAGAGGCAAAAGGGCCGGGTCGTTACAGAAAGAAGGTTTAATCAAGAGCATCCACTCACCGACAGGGCCTAGATCATCGATGTTGGTGAGTAGAGTCTCGCCGATCGTCAACGTCAGGTCATCCTCACGAGAGAGGATCAGGTGGCGCTCGTTGGCTGGCGTCCGATGCCAGCCGTGGTGACCGAGGGCGACGCGAGGGAGCGACCGGCGCTTGAGTTCGACGGAGCTTGGGAGAGGAAGATTGCTGCCGGCGATGAGCTCGTGGCGATTGGCGCGAGAAGAAACCGAGAGAGGGAGTCGGGGAAGAGAAGATTGGGATCGGGTGGAGAGGATCGGTATTTATATAAACATTTCCTCACTTAAACGGGTATCCCAAACAGGCTTAATCCGCGCCCGTCGATCCATCCCCTCAAAACACGTTGTACGAGCTCCAAAAAATTCCCAGAAAATTTTTTAAAATTCTGGAAAACTTTTATAAGGCTATTTCTCAAAAACCCCTATTTATTTAAATTTTTTGATATCTCACATTCTCCCCTACTAATAAAAATTTGATCCTCAAATTTCGCTATAACCAACAGCAAACACTAGAATATAACCAAACAGTATAAATGCTGAAAGGAACTCTAACCCACATACCTCAAGTAAAAAGATGGGGGTATCGAGCTCGGATTGTATCCTCGAGCTCCCAGGTAGCCTCCTCATCAGAATGATACTGCCATCCGACTTTAACTAGCCGAACAGTCTTGTTCCGTAGCTGACGCTCTCTATGGTCCAGAATCCGTACAGGAACCTCCTCGTAAGTAATGTCAGGCTGAATAGGAACTGATATATCTGACAGAACATGTTCTGGGTCGGATACGTATCTCCTCAGCATAGATACATGGAATACATCATAAATGCTAGGTAGAGATGGTGGTAGCGCCAAACGGTAAGCTACTGCTCCAATCCTCTCTAAGATCTGGAACGACCCAATATATCGTGGAGCTAACTTACCTCGGAGACCAAATCTCTTCACCCCTTTCATGGGTGAAACTCTCAGAAATACATGATCACCAATAGAGAACTCCAGGGGTCTCCGTCTTCGGTTAACATAACTCTTCTGATGGTCCTGTGCCTCTGACATCCTCCGTCTGATAGTACGAACCAACTCTGTCTCTTGCTGAGCTCTCTGAGGTCCTAGCAGCTGGGCCTCCCCAACCTCCTCCCAGAGGATTGGTGTCCGACAAGGTCTACCATACAACGCCTCAAACAGTGCAATCTGGATAGCCGAATGATAGCTATTGTTGTAGGCGAACTCCACCAATGGCAGGTGATCCTCCCAACTGCCTCCGAAATCCATAACGTAAGACCTCAGCAAGTCCTCCAAAGTCTGAATGGTCCGCTCGGACTGTCCATCTGTCTGCGGATGGAATGCCATACTGAAACGGAGTTATGTGCCTAAAGCCTGCTGCAGACTCTACCAGAATCGGGACGTGAACTGTGGGTCTCTATTAGATATAATGCTCAACGGAACTCCCTGCAATATGATATTCTCTCGACAGTATAACTCTGCTAATCGATCTAGAGAACCAGTCTTCCGAATCACTAAAAAGTGTGTGGATTTAGTTAATTGGTCAACGATTACCCAAATCGCATCATGGCCTCGTCGGGTCCTAGGCAATCCTACTACAAAATTCATAGTAATGTGCTCACATTTCCACTCTGGAATAGGGATCTTCTGAAGTAATCCAATAGATTTCTGGTGCTCAACCTTCACCTATTGGCAAACAAGACATCTAGCTACAAACTCCGCAATGTCTTTCTTCATACCGTTCCACCAATAGGAATGCCTTAAATCGCGATACATACGAGTTCCACCTGGGTGGATAGCAAATTTAGAGCGATGAGCCTCCTGAAGTAACTCCTCCATGATCAGGTGAGACTACGACACACATAATCTGTCTCGAAAATAAACAATACCCTCGTCATCTCATGTAAACTCGGTCTGCTGCCCAGAAGCTATCTAGCTGCCAATGAACTGTAAATGCTGATCTCCGGCCTGGGCCTCTCGAATCCTCATCCTAATCGATGACTGAGCAACCATGGTGACAAGAATACCCTGTTCTGTCTATCCCTACTCTTTAAGGCCCAACTCGGAGAAACCCTGAATCAAGTCTTTGACTATAACTCGATGGTAAGCTAAAGTCCCTCTAGACTTTCTGCTAAGTACATCGGCAACCACATTAACTTTCCTCGGGTGGTAGCTAATAGTATTATCATAATCCTTCAGGAACTCCATCCATCTCCTCTGTCGGAGATTGAGTTCCTTCTGTGTGAAAATATATTTGAGACTCTTATGATCAGTAAGAATCCCAAAAGTAATACCATAAAGATGATGTCGCCAAATCTTCAAAGCAAAGATAATAGCAGCTAGCTCTAAATTAAATACTGGGTAATTCTTCTCATACTCCTTCAACTAACGAGAAGCGTAGGAGACTACCCTACTGTGCTGCATTAGAACAGTGCCCAAGCCTTGTAGAGATGTGTCAGTGTAAAGTACAAATCCGTCCTCTCCGAAAGGTAAAACTAAAACTGGTGTCGATACTAATCTCCGCTTCAGCTCCTGAAAGCTAGTCTCACAGGCCTCTTACCAAGTGAACTTCATGCCTTTTCTGGTCAGACGTGTCAACGACATAGCAATACTGGAGAAACACTCAATGAATCGTTTGTAATATCCAGCCAGTCCCAAGAAACTACGGATCTTCTGGACTGACTTTGGCTGCTCTCAGCTAGTGATAGCCTCGATCTTCTGAGGATCTACTGAAATACCTCGGCTTGACACCACGTGTCCCAGAAAACCAACTAAGGATAGCCAAAAAGCACACTTACTGAACTTCGCATACAGATGATGTCGTCGTAGAGTCTCCAAGACTATACGAAGATGTTGCGCATGTTCCTCCTCGGAACCCAAATAGATCAATATGTCATCAATAAACATGATAACAAACTGATCTAGATACTCCAGAGAGATACGGTTCATCATATCCATAAATACTGCGGGAGCATTGGTAAGCTCAAATAGCATTACTAAAAACTCGTAATGTCCGTATCTAGTACGAAATATTGTCTTCTGAATATCAGAATCTTTGACTCTCAACTAATGATATCCGAACCACAGATCAATCTTAGAATAAACTGATGTATCTCTGAGCTGATCAAACAAATCATCAATCCGTGGTAATGGGTACTTATTTCTGACAGTCACTGCATTCAGCTGCCTATAATCGATGCAAAAACTCAGAGTACCATCCTTCTTCTTGACAAATAATACTGGAGAACCCCATGGAGAAACACTAGGGTGAATAAATCCCCTATCTAACAACTCCTGGAGTTGTACCTTTAGTTCGTCCAACTCTTTCGGTGTCATACGATAAGGAGCTTTCGATGTTGGCGCAGTTCCCAAAATTAGCTCAATAGCAAACTCCACTTGCCTTCGGGGAGGCAAACCTGGTAGCTCATCTGGGAATACGTTTGGATACTCTAGGACCACTGGAACGTCTGAGAGCTGAGGACTACTGCTGTCGTCGGCACTAATCAATGATAATAGAAATCCCTGACATCCATGTGATAACAGTTTCTGAGCCTGTATCGTAGAAATGGTCGATATCTCATCATCTCAGATGCCAGTGAAATCCCACGAGGGTTGGTTCGGAGGTCGAAAGGTGACCACCCTTGTCTGGCAATCAACCGTAGCATGGTATGCTAATAGCCAATCCATGCCAAGGATAATGTCGAACTTGACCATTTCCAGCACTAATAAATCTACCGTGAGTATAATGTTGCCAAAGTGTAATGGGTAACCTCTGACCTCCTGAGTGACATCCAAAGTATCACCAGACGGTAAGTAGACGGTCAGTCACCGTGGTCTATAAGTAGGTAGTCTACCAATCTCCCTCATAAATGCACAAGATATAAAGGAATGTGAACTACTTGTATCAATTAGCATATCATCAAAAAATGCATAAAGTAAAATCGTACCACGGAAGACGGATCCGTTGGCCCGCTGTGCCTCCTCTCTGGTGACCACGTGAACTCGTCCAGTATCTGACGGTGGTAAAGGTGGTAGTACTGCCAAAGGCTGCTGCGTCTAAGCCTGAGCCTGCCATTGAGTCGGTACTAAATACTGAGCTAGGGATGGGCACGTGGGCTGCAGTAGGTACTGAACCGGAGGCTGAGGCTGCAACTAATACTGTACCAATGGCTGAGGCTGCAACTAATACTGCACCAACGGCTGAGGTTGTAACTGATACTGCCCTTGTGTCAGATACTAAGGTCCCGAAATGGAACTCTGGGACTCTATAAGGACACCGGAATGCTCCTGACCATGCATGCCATATGCAGCTACTATAGGGGGAGCTGTCCTCTGCTGATGATGTGAAGATTGGCTTTCGGCCCCCCTTGTTGAGTCCTGGACTGACCAAACTGTCCCCCCGGAACAGAAACCCCGGAAACTACATGCTGAGCCTTTAGCGAACAATCTTGGCTCAAGTGCCCAGGCAGTTTGCAATAATAGCAAACTGGTTTTGTCCCAGGGTGCATGCAGAGGTGATGTGATCTCGGGATCCGCATCGAGTGAAGTAAGGGTCACCGGTGGACTATTTCCGGTTCTACTGAGCAAGTCGGGAACGTCCAAATGAAGATCGTCTTGACTTCTAGGATTTGCCAGATGACCCAGAAGTACCCTGACCCGTCTGAGTGCAACTGTTCTGCTGCTGTCCTATGGTCTGTGGCTGCTGGATCTATCCGGAAGTCCGATCAACCTGCTTCCTCTTCTTGTCTGCATTCACTCTCTGCTGAGCAGACTCAATCATAAGAGCTCTATCCAGTGCCTCTGTGTATGATGAAGTACCAAAATCAGCAATCTTCACCTGAAGATGCCCGTCCAGTCCTTGGACAAACTGGAGCATATGAGATCTGTCCTCGGCAACCAACTCAGGACAGAATCTGGCCAACCAATTAAATTCGGCATTATACTCCATCACTGAGCGGTTATTCTGTCGAAGACTCAAAAATCCTGCCGACGTGTCATCTGATATGCTCGGGGAAAATACTGACTCTCGAATGCCTCCCTAAATCTCACCCATGTAATATGTTGCTTGCCAATAATCGAGCGCTACGTATCCCACCAGATTTCTGCCCTATCTTGTAAGTGGAAAGCAGCCAGCTCTGCCTTCTCCCACTCGGAGCATGCCATATAAAAGAATATCCGCTCCATAGTCTCTATCCAGGACTGAGCTATGCTCGGATCAGTCTCCCCGCGGAACAATGTGAATCGGCTTTTCACCGACTCTGCCAAGGTTGGGATCCGTGCTCGTGCCGCAACTATATTAGTGGGGATCGCCGAGGAACTGGGTAGAACCACTGGAGCTGATCCTATGGGTAGTACTGATGGCGAAACTACTGAGTAAACATAAGTAGGGGCGACTGAGGTACGGTGGGTGGTACCGGGTAAGAAACAACCGGTACTATTGATACGGGTGCTGAGTATGTAGTAATCGGCATAGGCACCTGTGGTACTGAGTACGTAGTAGCAGACACGGCTAGAGGGGGTGTTGGGTATGCCGCAGATACTGCCGATGGGGAAGTAGTCGGATATGCCGACAGTGGTACCACTGGTGGTACTGTCGAGGTATGTACCTCTGAAGTCGGAACCGTCGGGGTCTAATAACCTGACGTGCTCACAATACCTTGAGGAGTCTGTCCCCGACGGACAGGATCGACCCCAGCAGATCTCTCTGGAGACTCTGTCTCCAGTGAATCTATCACCCTCTTACTTGGTCGGCCATGTCTCGGTACTAGAGAACGTGTATGTGTCATATCTATAAACAAAATGTTACCCAGATATCACTACAGGTATGAGAACTATAAAATTACCTAATTTACCTATTTACCATCTGGAGATGTCCTGTCGCTGCTTAGTCCCCCAAATAGAACCTCGTCAAGTACACCTCGAAATTTCGAATCAAAAAATCGACGAAAATCCGTACAATCCGAAAATATCCAGATAAATTCACAAACTCTAAAACACGAAACCAAGTATCATAAACCTGCTCTGATACCAAAAATATTGGTATCAGATAGGCTCAAAAATCTGGAACAAGTACGCAAACCTGCTATGATACCAAATAAATGGGTATTAGATTAACTTGAAATCCATAACACATCAAACAGGCATCGTAGACCTACTCTGATACTAAAAATATTGTCATGCCCCAGGTAGTCCCTGCCGATAAAATTTCGGCAGCATCTCCCCTGTATGGGTGATAATATGAATCCTGAGATACATATATCCATACCTTGGCCCCACACGACCGGAACAATATGTTGGTGCGGGAAGCATTCGATGATCGAATCGTTGTTTTGATAATGACAAAGGAATTCATAGTTAAGGTTATGTTGTTATCTAACAAGGTTCATGGAGCTTGCAAGAAAGTCCTAAGTGGTACTTAAGCAAAAGTCCTAACTGCGGTTAGGTAGGTGGAAAATCCTAGGGGGTGGTAACCCTAGGTCATAGGGGGCAGTAACCCTATGCGAAAAGTCTTGGTGGGTCGAGGGCTTCAGGCAAAAGTCCTAGGGGGTGGTAACCCTAGGTGGAAAGTCCTGGTGTCGTGAACCAGGTGGAAGACTGGACGAGTCGGGAAGTGGGAGTCCAGCAGAAAGTCCGGAAGCATCGAGCGCCGAGCAAAAGTCTAGTCGATCTGGAGGATCATACTGGCAACAGGTAAATCTCCTGAGTGGAGTAGGTGAGGACGCGTTCCCCGCAGAGGGAACAATAGGCGTCGGGTCGACCTAGGACTTCCGGTCGGAAATCCGAAGTAAGACCCGGACAGTCCGAAGACTGTCAGAATATTATATTGATTAATATATGTGCTAACTTGGTTTTGCAGGATGTGTTTGTGGACTAACATGTTTTGCAGGGCCAAAAACTAGCGTTTAGCCTCGAAGGAATAGTGTCCGAGGCGCCTCCATGGAGCTTGGAGGCGCCTCAGGTGCAAGCCGAAGCCAGCTGTCCAGAGGAGCTGGAGGCGCCTCAGATGAAGTTGGAGGCGCCTCGGACCAAGGCTGGAAGGTGCCTTGAGGAGGCTTGAAGGCGCTTTGAACCAGATAAGGTTCGACCTGATCTGTGCTGATCCACCCATGCAACTCGGCGGGCTGGAGGCGCCTTGGACAGGCTTGGAGGCGCCTCCAGCACAGTATAAAAGAGGGGTTTGAGGTAGCACTCACAACAACGAATTCCAAGCAATCCTTACTCTGAAAGATGCCTACGAGACGATCCCGAAGTGCTGCAACAACTTACCGACGACCCGAAGCTTCAGTTTCCATTTTGCTGTTGTCGGTATAAAGTTTACTTACAGTTTATTTGTACTTATCTTGTAATAGATTTTACGAAAGATAGTTGTTGCCCACCATAAACGCTCAACGAGCGTGGGTGTAACGCCCCGGCCCGGGAGGGCCCCACCCTAACCGAACCGGGAACGTCACAAGAATTGCCCATATAGTTGACGACTAGCTCCACAGACCACCGGAGATCCTTTCAGCGTGCTTTGTCCTCACTCGCATGCACCTTGGAAAACTTCCCAGGAGGTCACCCATCCTCAGATTTCTCCAAGCCAAGCACGCTTAACTTTGGAGTTCTTAAGTTTGGGCTTCCGAAAAGGAAGGTGCACCTTGGTGATATGGATAGTACCATCCAACATTTTAAGTCATACTTAACTAGAATCTCAGAACCGGGGTATTATAATCACCCCCACTTAAAGACACAACGTCCTCGTTGTGTAACCACAAATCACACCATAAACAAATCTCAGAATCTCCCTCGCTAGGTGGTGCCCTGGGTGCTCCTACCACAGGCGCACTCACAGTCGCAAGGTCGCTCTGATATCATCTGTAACGCCCCGGCCCGGGAGGGCCCCACCCTAACCGAACCGAGAACGTCACCAGAATTGCCCATATGGTTGACGACTTGCTCCACAGACCACCGGAGATCCTTTTAGCGTGCTTTGTCCTCACTCGCACGCACCCTGGAAAACTTCCCAGGAGGTCACCCATCCTCAGATTTCTCCAAGCCAAGCACGCTTAACTTTGGAGTTCTTAAGTTTGGGCTTCCGAAAAGGAAGGTGCACCTTGGTGATATGGATAGTACCATCCAACCTTTTAAGTCATATTTAACTAGAATCTCAGAACCGGGGTATTACAGTGGGCCTTAGAGTAGGAGTCGCTCAAAGCTTCGAACCAAGTAAATCTTGGTGTATTTCTGTGTGTTTGTCTTTATTTCATTTTCGCTGCTTTAAACTCTCGATTGATTTATGATTCCGAAACGAGTGAAAGCCACGAGCGCTATTCACCCCCCCCCCCTCTAGTGCTTTTGATCCAACAATTGGTATCAGAGCGGGGTCGCGTTGATCTGGTGCAACCACCAATCACGTAATTTTTTCGTGGTATTTTCGATTTTACGGAGTCAATTAGAATCTAGCTTAATAGCTACATTCTAATTATCTTTATGAATCGGTCTTTGCTCGAAGTTGGTGCAACACCACTCGAGCTCGTAATCTTAACTTTATTTCCCACACTGCTAATCCAAGACCTAGTCTTGGGTTTCCATTTTTTTGTTTTGCATACTATCGATGGCCCAACAAGAGGGTTTCAGCACAGTTCGTCCCCCGCTCTTCACCGGAGAAGATTTAGGGTACTGGAAGGGACGAATGGAAACCTTCCTCAAAATTCAGTTCGAGACGTGGATGATCGTCAAGACGGGATTACAACTACCAACCGACGAAGACGGCAAGCCTACACCCTGCGAAAAATGGGAACTGACCCCAATCAAGAAGGTGGAAGCTGATGCCAGAGTAACCTGCACCCTCTAATGTGGTCTGACCAAAGAGGAGCTCAATAGAGTTGGTCCATTTTCAACCGCAAAGGAGCTGTGGGAGAAACTGATAGAACTGCATGAGGGCACCTCAGACACCAAAGTAAGTAAACGTGATTTATTGTTTAATAAACTATACAATCTAAAAATGCAGGAAGGTGAGATGACGAGTTCACTCCACACACGTATTCAAGACATCCTCAACTCCCTCTACGGAATCGGGCAAAAAGTCGAAAATAGGGATATTATCATGTATGCTCTTAATGCTTTTCCAAGGAGTACACTGTGGGCATCAATGGTAGATGCCTACAAAATCTCCAAAGATTTATCTTGTATAAAATTAGACAAATTATTTTCTGAGTTTGAACTACATGAGCAGACTAATGCACAGCCAATCGAGAAAGGTGTAGCTTTGCTTGCAGGTACCAGCAGAACTCGCGAACCAAGATCACGACGAAGAACTGAACCCAAGTCGGAAGAAGAACCCGACTCAGACGATGAAGACGATGAACTGACAACCGAGCTCATAAACCTCGTGAAGAAGCTCTACAAGAAGAAGAAGGGCTTCAACAAAAAAGACCTAAAGAAGGCAGTACAATCCAAGGAGATTCAACCCAATTCAAAAGTTAAGTTCGAGGTGATCTGCTACGGGTGCAACCAGAAGGGGCACATCAAGGCCAACTGCCCTACTCAGAAGGATGCAAAGAAGCAAAGGAAGAAAGCCCTCAAGGCGACATGGGATGAATCGTCCTCAAAAGATACCGACAACAAACTCGATCAGACGAGTCTCCTCGCACTGATGGCCTAGGACCAGATCGATGTGTTTGAGAGCGAAAGCGAGTCGGATGCAGAATCGGAAAGAAGCCATGGATCCGTATCCGTTTCCGAAGGGCCAGACCCCGCTATAAGTATTCCTCGCCTAAATAATTTAGTTAATTATTTATTACGCAAATTAGTAAAATTGAATATTAGAGTCAAGTCACTTCTAAAGGAAGTAACAGTCCTTAAAAAAGTGACTAACTCCAAAACCTTGCCTGACCCAATTCAGACTGGAAGTTCAACTCAAGTCCAAAAACTTGAGGAAGAAAATTCTAGTCTGAAAACTCAGGTCAAGGATTTGGAGAAAACTTTAGAATGGTTCTCTTTGTGCTCCAAGAACCTTAACCAATGATCCTGTCCGAACGCTGAATCAACGGACGCTGGGCACGCGGCGCTCTCCGAATTGCTGACGTAGATCTTCGACCGGTCGTACGGACCTCCGGCGAACCTGCAAGGAAGTCGGGCCGGGAAGGGGTTCCCGGCGACGACCCTCCGACGCTCAAGTCAGGCAAGTGGACAACAAAGAGGTGGCTTCGAATATCAAAGAACGCGTGCTTCCGGTGAAGTGTGAGGCCCTTTATATAGGGTTGCAAAGATGCTCACGCACACATACCGAGGCGAGTATGTGTCCTCAGCCCATACCTCAGCATGGGCTTGTCAGAAGAGCTTACCTGACACCATACTGCTACAGTCCGGGCACGTCTCTGATGGGACAATGAAACCCTCTGTCATAAGATCCTGCGTATGGCCTAATCGTCGGATATGCCCGCTGTCAGAAGATGTTCCCTTGTCTTTTTCTCCTTTTGCCCCATGCCGAGCGTCCGGCCGGTCGACATGTTCCCGCACGTCCGACCGGTTGTATGTGCTGATCCGCTCGGAAGATTCCCGGTCGTGTGCTTTGTGGACTGTTCGCAGTGTTGCTATTTTATGTCTTCGGCCGAGCGGGCTACCCGATCGGCCCGGCAACCTTGTTCCCCCTGAGCGTCGGAGACCCGACTCCCCGTCGGGCTGTTTTTAATTCCGCTGAGACCCCCTTCTGCCGACCGGCCTTCCCTTCTCCGGTCGGCCGTTGACCCTTTGACTTCCATGTGGCGATGACTTCCCCCAGAGGGGGGTCCCTGTTCTTACCGTTGGATCACTTGCCTCCCCTTCAAGTCTAGTCGAAGGAGGCGATTAGTCCGACTGACTGGACCATCAGTTGGGCCGAGCGGCGTACTACAACTAGAGTCCGCTTGGAAACAAGGGGCAGCCAAAACGCCAGTCAACGCCAACATTCCTCAGCATCTCTTCGAAGTTTCCGCCAATCTCCATCATTAAGGTCGAGCACGCGCTCATTAAATGCGTTCCAGTTGCTGAATGCCACGTGGCGATGCTGCCGTCATTGTACGGCGGCGGCGTGGTGTTCTGATGGGATCGAGGCGGTTCGAAATGAACGGCGCGATGCGTGCTCCGATTCTCGTGACCTGGATCCGACAGTGGAGGCCGCTCGGGCTCCACCCTATAAAAGCTTCATTTTCTTCCCTTCGCCTCACTTCTGCTGTCGCGTGCCTCCCGATTCTTCCTTCTCGCGTTCCAGCTTTCCGGTGATCTTGTATTTCTGTTTTCGGTGATCTCCGGTGCTCTTCCCTCGATCCTCCTCTTCGTTGTAAGGTTCTTCTTCTTTCTCTCTTTGGTTCTAGCGTTTTCTTTGTATTTCTTTCCCAAGTTTTCGTCCTTGGGGTACTGTTTCGTTGCCATCTTCTTCCTTTTATCCTCTTTCGTCTTTTTTGCTTTCGTCCGCTCGGACAATGGCTAGCTCTTCCCAGCCACAAGACCAAGCTCTCGGCCCATGGTATACCACCATGGAGTCGCGCTTCGATCAGCGCGACGCTGACATTCTGATAGATAGTTTTGACATCCCCTCCAACCCTGAAATCATCCTACCCACAGATTCCGCTCGGCCACACAAACCGCAGCGCGGAGCTTTTTGTGTTTTCCGCGACCAGTTTATAACCGGTCTGTGATTTCCGATCCATCCCTTCTTTGTAGAAGTTTGCAACTTTTTCGGCATTCCACTCGGAAGCCTAGTCCCCAATACCTTCCGCCTCTTATGTGGCGTTGTCGTCTTATTCAAGATCCATAACATTCCCCTCCGACCGGAGGTCTTCTATTATTTCTATTACCCTAAACAGTCCAAGCCGGGCACTTACATGTTCCAGGCTCGGCCTGGTTTAGTTTTCTTCAACAAACTACCATCTTCCAATAAGCATTGGAAAGAATTTTACTTTTATATTCGCCTTCCCGAGCGGACCCCCTTCCTGACGAAGTGGCAGATCGGACCACCCTCCTCACCAGAGCTCAAAAGGTTCAAAACCCGGCCGGACTATCTCCACGCCGCCAACATGCTTGCCGGTCTGCTCTTTGACATCAACAAATTCCTTCCAGAAGGGGTTATGTACATATTCGACTTGAGTCCGATCAGAACACCCCTCCCGAGCGGCTTCGGTAAGAATTTTACTTGTACAGTTGCCTTGCTTGCTAACTGATTTTTTCCTTTTTCCTTTGCAGCGAATATTGTCATGGAGTCGGTGATGGCTGGTATTCTGAAGAGGAAGGCGGCGGCGCTCGAAGCCGCTGCGACCAAAGAGATGGAAGTACTCGGCATCCAGCCGGTCGGCTCTAATAAGGGAGAGAGCGGGACCAATGCTGGGGAGTCGGCTGTTCAGGCTTCTCTTCCAGAGCAAGCGGCTGGCGCAACTGCTAGTCGAGAGCCTTCCGCCCGGGAGGAGGGCTCGGCGCAAGAGGAAGAGCGCCCCCTTCGACAAAAAAGACGCCGGGAGGAAACGCCACTCCGCTCGGCTACTTCTGCGATCCATCCATCGGAACGGGTCACCGCCGCTTCTCGAGGCAAAGCTCCAGAGATCGAGGCAATTTCGTCCGATCGGACTCCCTCCCAACTTGACGCGTCGGCAGACCCTCTTGAGGCCGTTCCAGTCAACATCCTTCCGCCCTCTCCCCGCCAAGTTCATCGTTCTACTATTTTGTCCCAGTTTTCTGCGCTGGCTTCCGCTCCTTCTCCGGCTTCCGCCCAGACGACCCCCAGTCGGAGCCGCACTGTCCGAGTCTCACTTCACCTCCCGACTGAAGAATTGTTGCCCGAGGCCGATCGACCCACAGTGCCCGAGCATATGATCACGATGAAGGGCCCCTTAGCCGAAATGTGGGCCGACGCTCGGGCGTGGGTGGCGATGATTCTACTCAGCAACTTGGCTAATAGCCACATGCAACAGGCCACCGGGGTAAGTGCATTTTCTTAAGTCGTTTACACACTCTTTCCGATCGGCTAATAATTTTTCTTTTGTCAGAGATGGGTGGAGGAGATTGCTGTCTCCAATCGACTTGCCATGGTGGATGGGGAGCTCAAAAGGCTACGGAGTTCGGGCGGCGCTCCTTCCCAAGGCCCTTCATATGCCGATCTTCAAAAGGAGCTCAAAAAGGCCCAAGATCTGTTGGAGGCCGAGCGGAAGAAGACGGCCGATCATGCCCACACTTTGGCCGAGCTCGAGCGTGTGAATAAATCTCTAGATCGTAAGATAAGCCTGACAACCGAGCGGAAGAACACGGCTATCTCCGACCTGGAGAAGAAGAATGTAGAGGCTCGGGGGCTGGAGCAAAAAGTGAAGGAGCTGATGGAGCAGATCAATGGAGAGAAGGCGGGCCGCTCGGCTGATGCAACTAAGCATAAGGAGGAACTGCAAACTCTGCAGGAGTCCCTCGCCGCCTCCCAGGTGGCTTTCAAAGAATATCAAGAGGCTGAGCCGGGCCGAGTCGCAACCCTGTGGCTAAACTACATCCGTTCGGCTGAATTTTCAGAGAAAGTCTACGAACGGATGTACATCGCCTTCGACCTTGCTATGACTGCCACCACGACATATTTGAAGTCCAAGGGTCTCCTTCCCGACTCCACTCTCATCCCGGCCGCAGATCAAGTGGCGCTCCTCGACAACATCCCGAAGGACCTTTACGATTATCTAGAGAAGAAGTTTATATTTAATCCGGCCGATCGGCCCAAAACTATCCTTTTTGTAATTCGGCCGTTCGGCTTTAATTTCTTTAATGCCATCCTTTCTTGCTTTTTCTTTTGTTAATCCATACGTGTGCTAGCCGCTCGGATTATCAACTACCGTTCGTATTCCCTTAATTCTCCTTGTCATTTGCCTTTCCTCCCTCCTTTCTCGTGTTCGAAAGGGATTTTTACGAAGTCTCTGCGATAGCTAGTCCGCTCGGCTGAATATATCTTGTTTTGCAAATGGGCCTCGAGTCTTTGCAAAGTGCTTTTGGTTAGTTGACCGATTGGCCAACTTGACTTACAAAGTCGCTCTTTATGTCTTTTTCCGCTCGAGGGGTTTATAGTCGCCGGCTCGACTCTCGATTTTTAACGTCGGAGCTCGACGGTCTTCCGCTCGGAAGATTTATAGTCGCCGGCTCGACTCTCGATTTTTAACGTCGGAGCTCGACGGTCTTCCGCTCGGAAGATTTATAGTCGCCGGCTCGACTCTCGATTTTTAACGTCGGAGCTCGATGGTATTCCGCTCGGAAGATTTATAGTCGCCGACTAGACTCTGAGCTCGACGATCTTCCGCTCAGAAGATTTATAGTCGCCGGCTCGACTCTCGATTTTTAACGTCGGAGCTCGACGGTCTTCCGCTCGGAAGATTTATAGTCGCCGGCTCGACTCTCGATTTTTAACGTCGGATCTCGACGGTCTTCCACTCGGAAGATTTATAGTCGCCGCCTCGACTCTCGATTTTTAACATCGGAGCTCGACGGTCTTCCGCTCGGAAGATTTATAGTCGCCGGCTCGACTCTCGATTTTTAACGTCGGAGCTCGACGGTCTTCCGCTCGGAAGATTTATAGTCGCCGGCTCGACTCTCGATTTTTAAGTCGCCGGCTCGACTCTCGATTTTTAACGTCGGAGCTCGACGGTCTTTCGCTCGGAAGATTTATAGTCGCCGGCTCGACTCTCGATTTTTAACGTTGGAGCTCGACGGTCTTCCGCTCGGAAGATTTATAGTCGCCGGCTCGACTCTCAATTTTTAACGTCGGAGCTCGACGGCCTTTAAGGCTAATTTTAACACTGCCGTTCGGCGGAAATATTTGCCATCTTATATCATTTTGCTTCCTGCATTACAAGGATATAGGCGACCAAAACATATATAAAATTACATCAGCGCACCTCTCACCCAGCTCGGTATGGCTGGAGATGATTCGCGCTCCATGGTCGATCCAGCCGCCGTCCGTCTTCATCTTCCAAATAATAGGCACCCGAGCGGAGCTTCTCGATGACTTTGAAGGGGCCCGCCCAAGGAGCCTCCAGCTTGCCAACGTCTCCGACCGACTTTACTTTCTTCCAGACAAGGTCGCCAACCTGGAATGCTTTGGGGATTACGCGCCGGTTGTAGTTTTGCTTCATCCGTTGCCGGTACGCCATCAGCCGGACGGATGCCTTTGCTCGCTCTTCGTCGACCAAATCCAGCTCCATGTTCCTCCGCTCGGCGTTGTCATCATCATAATTCTGGATCCGGACGGAATTGACGCCGACTTCGACCGGAACAACAGCTTCGCCGCCATACACCAAATGAAAAGGCGTGACACCCGTTCCTTCCTTTGGGGTCGTGCGGATGGCCCATAAGACGTCTGGCAGCTCGTCCACCCAGCTTCCTCCCATGTGGTCCAGTCGGGCTCGAAGAATTCTAAGGATTTCTCTGTTGGATACTTCCGCTTGGCCGTTGCTTTGTGGATACGCCACGGAAGTGAAGTGTTGTTCAATGTCATAACTTTTGCACCAATCTTCGAGCTGCTTTCCCGTAAACTGTCATCCGTTATCAGATACGAGCCGACGAGAGATGCCGAAACGACAAATTATATGCTGCCAGATAAACTTCTTGACCATCTGCACGGTGATCTTGGCCAGTGGCTCGGCCTCCACCCATTTGGAAAAATAGTCGACAGCCACCAGTAGAAACTTCCGCTGACCGGTCGCCATAGGAAATGGACCCACAATATCCATCCCCCACTGGTCAAACAGACAGGATATGGTAGCCCGCCGGTCAGTGGGAGAAGTTATGATACTTCTGGCAGGAAAGGCACGTCGCGAAGGTCCGAGCGACGTCTGCTTGCAAGGTTGGCCAGAAGTATCTGACCAACAGGATCTTCTTAGCCAATGATCGTCCGCCCGGATGCCCTCCGTACGATCCTTGATGCACTTCTTGGAGGATGTATGCCGCGTCTTCCGAGCTCACACATTTCAACAGCGGACGGGAGAAAGCCTTCTTGTAGAGTTGGTCTCCAATGAGCGTGAACCGACCGACTCTCCTCCTTAATTGCTGGGCTGCTTCCCGATCGGATGTTGTTGCCCCCGACCGAAGAAATTCTATGATGACTGTCCTCTAATCGCTCGAAAACTTGAGGCCCTCCATCCGGTCGACGTGTGCCACCAAAGATACTTGTTCAATTGGCTGCTGGATGACGACCGGCGTTATTGAACTTGCTAGTTTGGCTAACTCATCTGCCGCCTGGTTTTCCGCTCGGGATATCTTCTGGATAATGACTTCTCTGAAGTTGGCCTTGAGCTTTTCGAAAGCTTCAGCGTAGAGTTTGAGCCGAGCGTTGTTAATCTCAAAAGTACCAGAGAGCTGCTGAGCGGCCAGTTGAGAATCTGAATGCAGCGTCACCCGACCGGCCCCCACATGCCGGGCGGCCTGTAAACCGGCTATAAGGGCCTCATACTCCACTTCGTTGTTCATAGCTCTGTAATTCAGCCGTACGGATAAGTGCATCTTTTCTTCTTGAGGAGAGAT
Source organism: Zingiber officinale (assembly GCF_018446385.1). NCBI lineage: Eukaryota > Viridiplantae > Streptophyta > Magnoliopsida > Zingiberales > Zingiberaceae > Zingiber > Zingiber officinale. Next base: position 116,757,728 of record NC_055987.1, read on the forward strand.
TAATAGTATGCCAATCCTGCTTCCGAGCCGAGTGGACGATCTGTCCACAAATATTTTCCACATAGGTTCAGGCTCTGGCCTTTGCACTTCGGTGATAAAATCTGCCAAGGACTGCGCCTTTATCGCCGAGCGGGGTTGATACTGAATATCAAATTCACTCAACTCCGTTGTCCATTTTGTTGGAGGATCGGTGGCCGGCTTGAAGGGGGGGGGGGGTTGGATAGACGGCACCCCCAAATCCTTGCTTTCTACACTATTGTTAGTATGCGCAGCGGAAATCTAATACTAACTATAAATAATAATACAAAGAAAGCTTAAGACAAGAATAAGAAATGGCAAACCAAGCTAACACGTTCGTTTACGTGGTTCGGAGATAACTTGCTCCTACTCCACGGCTGTCCGTAAGGTGGACGATCCCTCAATCCGTCGGTGGATTAATCCCCGGAAACTCCGGCTAGCACAATCCTCCTTGTTGGTGGAGAAACCTCACCACAACTCGATCAAGAGCACTTGGATTGCTAGGGCACTAGTTGACTACTAATTAGAGGTTACCCACCACTAATTTCGTCAACTTTGGCCGGCCAAACCAAGCTCCCTCTTATAGAGCTCGGGGAAACATCCATGCTGTTTTGCCCGTTACCAATCGACTGGTCCATGCACCAGTCGACTGGTGCCAGCCAAACGGCACTCCAACGGCTATCTATCAGTCGACTGGTCCCATGCTCACCACCAGTCGACTGGTCCCAGTACCAGTCGACTGGTACAACCCTAAACTTAGGGTTTCCCATCCCGAGTACATTTCACTCGCACTCGGACCCTCACGACTCACTTGACTCTTCTTTGTAGCCTTGACCTCTTGCCTTCAAGCCTACTTCCTTTGGCTCTCGTCCCTCGGATGCATCCAAGCCCGCGGCTCGTCCCCAATGCCATCCTTCGCGTATGCCTCGAAGTCGCTTCCCTCGGCCCTTGTCCTTGCTGCCTTGTCCACGGTCCCTCGGATGCTCCATCCTTCACCGGACCCGAAGCCGTCAACCTGAGTCACATGTGTCACCTGCAGTCCTGCACAACTCAAGTACACATATCAAATAACGAGGGTAAACCTAACTTAAACCCTTTGCCCAAACACCAAAACACATGGTCCCACGAACCATTGGGATTGCTCCAACAATCTCCCCCTTTTTGGTGTTTGGCAATACGTTTAAGTTAGGGAAAACATATAGCAAATAAGCATGCTAAAAACAATGGACTTACGATGCCAAGGCTACACACTTGGACTTACACCGCCGAATGGACTTACGATGCCAAGGCTACACACTTGGACTTATAACGCCGAATGGACTTACGTTGCCAAGGCTACACACTTGGCAACCGCCGAATGGACTTACGTTGCCAAGGCTACACCCTTGGCAACCGCCAAATGGACTTACGTTGCCAAGGCTACACACTTGGCAACCGCCGAAACAATGCACCAAGCATTGGAACCTATCACAAGGCTCCCCCTACACCTAAGCTCCCCATTGAGCTAGGATTTTACCACGGGCTTTTTAAGAACCTATCACAAGGCTCCCCCTACACCTAAACTCCCCAATGAGCTAGGATTTTACCACGGGCTTTTTAAGAACCTATCCCAAGGCTCCCCCTATACAAAGGCACTTAAGGGCTTTTTAAGAACCTATCCCAAGGCTCCCCCTATACAAAGGCACTTAAGGTTTTCCCTATTTAAACCTTACTTCTCCCCCTTTGCCTAACATCCAAAAAGTTCTCCAACAATATCCCAATTGTTGAAAACTTATCATCTAACTGACCCTAAACTCATGTATTAATCCCCCTTGGATCCCATACATCTAGGTGAGTTGACATGGTCAAGAACAGCGCTGAAAAACACTTTCAGGCTGGTATCAGTCGACTGCCCCAAGTGCCAGTCGACTGCCCCCTTCGACACAACCTTACAGAACCATTCTGTGGTCGAAAAACACTGTTACCAGTCGACTGGTATCATCACCAGTCGACTGGTATCGACAAAATGAGCTTACAGAGACATTCTGTGCTCAAAAACACTGTTACCAGTCGACTGGTATCTGTACCAGTCGACTGGCACCCTATTTCTGAAAAAATCAGCCTTTTCAGGCCAACTTCAGAAATGCACCAGAAATTCCCTAGACCTCCAAAAATTCCCAAATTTTGTGGAGAGGTCTATTGTACCCTTGTCTACTTGGGAAAAATACATTACAAAATGTATCTATTACCAATCCCAAGATTGACACAAAATCCAAAACTAACTAAATGGTTCAATTGAACCTTGACCTAAAGTCCTAGTTTTGGCTTCCTTTTGATGTATTTGCCCATACCAACCCACAATGCATCCCTAGCATTGGTTTATATGGAATCTATACATCCAAAACCAATTATCATGCTATATGACCCCAAATGTCATATTTCTTGCATGAAACACAAACCATGTATGCCAAATCCCTAAGTTTGAGACTCAAATCCATCTCCAAACCTTTTGGCACACTCCATAGCTCCTCTAGACTCCCAAGTAGTACCCACCTGAGATCCATTGGCCATGAGTCCCAAATTGACTCTTAGAGCTCCCCCTAGAGCTCTTAGCCTTAGCCACCTCCCTAGGTGACTCATCTATTGTGACTAGGCCACATCGGTGCACCTCCGGTGACACTTGGCCTACAAACGTAACTTTCTTAACCTTGGACACCTTGTCCTTGGTTAATTTCTTCTTACCATTAAATGGCTTTCCCTTGCCATTTATTGACTTCTCCTTGCTATAGTCATATGCAACCCTAGCATAAGACTTTCCCTTAGCTTTGGAGGACTCTCCCTTGCCATGATCATGTGTCACCCTAGCACATGGTCTCCTTTTGACCTTGGAGACACTAGATCGGTATCCCAAACCCGATCTATCATTGTTGGGTTTTTGACTCCCCAAAACCATACTTAATCCCTTAGATCCAATAGTGAATCTCTTAAGGAATTTCTCTAAACCATCAAGCTTTGCCTTCAAAGCTTGATTCTCCCTTTCTAGGTTCCTAACCCTAGAGTCAACATGTCCACCTTGGGCATTCCTAGACCTACCCTTTCTAGGCATATGTCTCCCCTTCTTGGGATTAATGCCTTGGGTCTCCTTAGGTCTACCATTTCTAAATTTATCATGCATAGATTTCCTAGGGTTATGATCCACATTTACCCTACTCTTATCATGATATCTAAATCCAAAATTCTTCATTGCTATATAATGATAATCATTATTTTTCCTAGCATGCATGGGAACATAAGAATTTTTTCTAACATGCATGGAGGAGTTTAAATTTGAATTAAACTTCAAGTTAGGATATACCTCCCTTACCCTTGAAGCTCCCCCTTGATTTGAGCTCCTCTTCTTCTTCTCCCATTTCTTTAAATGTGCAAGCTTCTTAAGCTCCTTCTTCTTTGGGCATTTGGTGTGGAAGTGACCCTTCATTCCACATGTGAAGCATACAATGTGCATCCTCTTCTTTTGGGTTTCTTCATTCCTACCACCCATGTTAGCATTTAAAATAACTTGATTGGGTTTAGGAATTACCTTCTTCTTACCCAATGGACACCTACTCTTGTAGTGTCCCTTCTCATTGCACCCGAAACAAATGATGTGATCTTTTGCCTTTGCTTCGGTGGAGGTGCTCACTAGGTTGACTTCTTCCAAGATTTCTTCTTCTTCTTCTTCACTTGTCTTGGATTCTTCTTCAACCATTGAGGATGTAGATGCTATATCTTCCTCATCCACACTTGTGGATGACCTTTCTTCATCCTTTTCCTCAAATGTGACCAAATTTACTTCCTCTTCTTCTTTTGATGTTGAATTGGTCTCCACATCCGATTGGTCCTTCTTCTCCTCTTGGACCACTTCATCACTTTCTTCGGATTTTCTTTCTTCTTGTGTAGGCATGAATTCCTCCCATGGAAACTTCTTCACTTTGCTCCATAACTCATGGGCGTTCTCGTATTTACCTACACCACTTATCACATTAGGAGGCAATAAATCAATTAAAATTGCTATTACCTTTGAGTTTGCCTCCGATCGTGAGGTTTGCTCCTCCGTCCAATGTCGTGTTCGAAGCTTCTTTCCTTTCTTGTCCTTTGGGACTTTGAACGGTTCATTTACCACCATCATGGTGTCCCAATCCGTGTTGAAGAAGATCTCCATCTTCTTCATCCAATAGGTGATGTCCCCAAGGCTTCCTCCTTCAAATTTTGGAGGGACAATCAACCCGGCCATCTGATGATGTTGTTCTTCTTGGCGATTAGTCCGTTGAAGAGCTTCCTCGCTCTGATACCAATTGTTGGAGGATCGGTGGCCGGCTTGAAGGGGGGGTTGGATAGACGGCACCCCCAAATCCTTGCTTTCTACACTATTGTTAGTATGCGCAGCGGAAATCTAATACTAACTATAAATAATAATACAAAGAAAGCTTAAGACAAGAATAAGAAATGGCAAACCAAGCTAACACGTTCGTTTACGTGGTTCGGAGATAACTTGCTCCTACTCCACGGCTGTCCGTAAGGTGGACGATCCCTCAATCCGTCGGTGGATTAATCCCCGGAAACTCCGGCTAGCACAATCCTCCTTGTCGGTGGAGAAACCTCACCACAACTCGATCAAGAGCACTTGGATTGCTAGGGCACTAGTTGACTACTAATTAGAGGTTACCCACCACTAATTTCGTCAACTTTGGCCGGCCAAACCAAGCTCCCTCTTATAGAGCTCGGGGAAACAGCCATGCTGTTTTGCCCGTTACCAGTCGACTGGTGCCAGCCACAACGGCACTCCAACGGCTATCTATCATCGACTGGTCCCATGACCAGTCGACTGATCCCAGCCATTTCGACTGCTACAGTGCTCACCACCGATTGCTCAGTGCCGTTACTGCTACATCCCCAAACTTAGGGTTTCCCTCGACGCTACATTTCACCCCGTTGACCCTCACGACTCACTTGACTCTTCTTTGCAGCCTTGACCTCTTGCCTTCAAGCCTACTTCCTTTGGCTCTCGTCCCTCGGATGCATCCAAGCCCGCGGCTCGTCCCCAATGCCATCCTTCGCGTATGCCTCGAAGTCGCTTCCCTCGGCCCTTGTCCTTGCTGCCTTGTCCACGGTCCCTCGGATGCTCCATCCTTCACCGGACCCGAAGCCGTCAACCTGAGTCACATGTGTCACCTGCAGTCCTGCACAACTCAAGTACACATATCAAATAACGAGGGTAAACCTAACTTAAACCCTTTGCCCAAACACCAAAACACATGGTCCCACGAACCATTGGGATTGCTCCAACACATTTGATGAGCCGTCCGAACGCTTCTGGGTTCAGCATCACTCTTCCCAAAGGGCTATTCATCCGGACGATGATAGTATGTGCCAAGAAATAGGGGCGAAGCCTCCGAGCGGCGAGGACCAAGGCAAAGGCTAGTTTCTCGAGCCCAGTGTAGCAAGATTCAGCGTCTTTTAAAATATGGCTTAAGAAATACACGAGTTCATCTCCGCTCGCCCTTACTAATGCCGAGCCAACTGCATGCTCAGTTGAAGATAAGTAAATACAGAGCGGCTCACCCACAGTTGGCTTGGCTAGCACAGGCAGAGAGTTCAGATATGCTTTCAATTCTTCGAACGCCCGATCGCATTCTTCATCCCAATGAAACTTGGTAGCCTTGCGCAAGATTTTGAAAAAAGGAAGACTCCGATCGGCCGTCTTCGAGATGAACCTGGACAATGCTGTTATCCGACCGATCAAGCGCTGGACTTCCCTCAGATTTCTTGGGGGCGGCATATCTTGTAATGCTTTCACCTTGCTGGGATTTGCCTCGATGCCCCGCTCGGTCACTATGTAGCCCAGGAAATGCCCGCCGTTTTGCTTCGAACAGACATTTCTGAGGGTTCAGCTTAACTCCATACCTCCTCAGCGTTCGGAAAGTCTCCTCCATGTCTTTAAAGAGATCGGCCGATCGGACTGACTTGATGAGGATATCATCCACGTATACTTCCAAATTTCGTCCGATCTGCTCCTTGAACACTTTGTTCATCAAGCACTGGTAAGTTGCTCCCGTGTTCTTCAGTCCGAACGACATCACATTGTAGCAGTACATGCCGTCGGCTGTAACGAAGCTAACCTTCTCTTGATCTTCTCGGGCGAGCGACACTTGATGGTAGCCCTGATAGGCGTCGAGCATGCATATCAACTCGCAGCCGGCTGTGAAGTCCACCAGTTGATCGATCCGGGGTAGCGGATAAAAATCCTTTGGACATGCTTTGTTGAGATCCCGGAAATCGATGCAAACTCTCCACTTGTTGCCCGGCTTGGAGACAAGTACCACGTTTGCCAGCCAACTCAGAAATTGGACCTCGCGTATGTGGTCGGCCTCCAGGAGCTTCTCGACCTCCGCTCGGATAATGGTATTTTGCTCGGCGCTGAAGTCCCTCTTCCGTTGCTTCACAGTTTCTCTGAAGTCCCTATACTCGGTGAAATTCCGGGCAGCTCATGCGTCGACCAAACGAAGACATCACAGTTTCTCTCGAGGCATTTGATTACTTCCTCTTTCTGGCTTGCCTCCAGATCGGCCGCAATGAATGTGGTGGCCTCCGATCGGATCCGGTGAATCTGCACTTCCTCTTTTTCTTCATAAACCAAAGTGGGTAGTTTTTCGGTTATAGCGTTCACCTCGTTCCGCGGCATCTTCCGGGCGGTATTAGCTTCAGCTCGGACCATCTCGACGTAGCATCGCCGAGCTGCCAGCTGGTCTCCTCGTACTTCTCCCACTTTATCTTCCACTGGGAACTTGATTTTTTGGTGGAAGGTGGAGACTGCCGCTCGGAACTCACTGAGCGTCGGTCGCCCCAAAATGACGTTGTATGCTGAAGGAGAGTTAACCGCGACGAAGTTTGCCGTCCGCGTCCTTCTGAGCGGCTCCTCTCCCAGGGAAATAGCCAGTCGGACTTGTCCGACCGGCAGAACTTCATTGCCCGTAAATTCATAGAGGGGGGTTGTCATGGGCAGCAGCTCGGCTCGATCAATTTGTAGTTGGTCGAAGGCCTTTTTGAATATAATATTGACCGAGCTTCCTGTATCAATGAAAACGCGGTGAATAGTGTAGTTGGCTATTACCGCTTTGATGAGGAGAGCGTCGTCATGTGGCACTTCGACTCCCTCCAAGTCCCTGGGCCCAAAACTGATTTCGGGACCGCTCGCCCGCTCTTGGCTACAGCCGACCGCATGGATCTAAAGCTGTCTTACGCTCGCCTTCCTTGCTCTGTTGGAGTCACCGCCGGTCGGCCCCCCAGCAATGATGTTGATTTCACCTCGGGAAGTGTTACTTCTATTTTCTTCTTCCCGAGCGGACGACCTAGGCTGCTCCCTAGACCTCCGGGGATTGTCCTCACGCCTCAGAGTATGATGCCACTCGGGAGTCTGTCTTTGCCACCTATCGGATATCATCCGATCGGCTTCGCGAGGGCGCTGTCGCCTGGCGGACGATGGCAATCGTTGGTGGCAACCTCGGGGCACGGGGTGGGCGATCAAGGGAAGGCTTCGGCAATCTCTTGTATTATGCGTGTCCGTCCGGTGAAATGAGCAAAATATTGGGGTCCATACCTTCTTTTTAGGTTTGGGCCGCTCGGCGGATACTTCTTGAATGGCGTGGGATCTTACATGTTGCTGGGGGCGGGCTGCTTCGGCTCGCGGTCCTCTGGGCGGCGGATGCGCAATGTGCGGCTTCCGCTCGGAAGTGGGCGCCCGCTCGGTTGGAGTTTCCTTCCTTCGGGCCGCTTGGGCTTCCTCCACATTGATGTATTCATTGGCCCGGTGTAGCATATGATCATAGTCTCGGGGCGGCTTCCGAACGAGTGAACGGAAGAAGTCCCCGTCCACAAGGCCTTGCGTAAATGCGTTCATCATTGTCTCTGAGGTGGCCGTTGGAATATCCATAGCCACCTGGTTAAATCGCTGGATGTAAGCTCTGAGCAGCTCTCTGGGCTCTTGCTTGATGGCGAACAGGTTGACACTTGTCTTCTGATAATGCCGGCTGCTTGCAAAGTGGTGGAGGAAGGTCGTGCGGAAGTCTTTGAAACTTGTGATGGATCCGTCCGGCAGCCTCCGAAACCACCGTTGAGCCGATCCCGAGAGTGTGGTAAGAAAAACCCGACATTTCACTCCATCTGTGTATTGATGAAGGGTAGCTGTGTTGTCGAACTTACCCAAATGATCGTCCGGGTCGGTGGTTCCGTTGTATTCACCGATCGCCGGGGGCACATAATGCTTTGGCAGAGGGTCCCGCAGGATGGCCTCTGAGAATTGGCGGTTGACCCGCTCGGGGGAGGTGTCCGCTCGGGGGGCCTTGCCTTTTCTGTTGTCTCGTATTGGTACTTCATATGACGAAGATCCTCGGTCACGATTCACTGCTGCGGCTTCAGGAGGCGTGCGGAATAGGGCCCGATGAAATGGAACCGTGGCATGAGGTGCTTCCGCTCGGCCCCCTGATGCTGATGTTGCCTGCTGCTCAATCCGCTCGGCTTGTGACTTTTGTCTTTGTTGTTCCACAAGCTTAGCTGCTCTTGTCTCGATCAGAGCGTCGAGCTCCTCTGAGGAGAGCATCACCGAGTGCGGTCGTCCAGCTTCGTCTATTGCTTACGATCGGATGCAGGAGCGTTCCCACAGACGACGCCAAATTGATCCTGTCCGAACGCTGAATCAACGGACGCTGGCCACGTGGCGCTCTCCGAATTGCTGACGTAGATCTTCGACCGGTCGTACGGACCTCCGGCGAACCTGCAAGGAAGTCAGGCCGGGAAGGGGTTCCCGGCGACGACCCTCCGACGCTCAAGTCAAGCAAGTGGACAACAAAGAGGTGGCTTCGAATATCAAAGAACGCGTGCCTCCGGTGAAGTGTGAGGCCCTTTATATAGGGCTGCGAAGAGGCTCACGCACACATACCGAGGCGAGTACGTGTCCTCAGCCCATACCTCAGCATGGGCTTGTCAGAAGAGCTTACCTGACACTATACTGTTAAAGTCCGGGCACGTCTCTGATGGGACAACGAAACCCTCTGTCATAAGATCCTGCGTATGGCCTAATCGTCGGACATGCCCACTGTCAGAAGATGTTCCCTTGTCTTTTTCTCCTTTTGCCCCATGCCGAGCGTCCGGCCGGTCGGCATGTTCCCGCACGTCCGACCGGTTGTATGTGCTGATCCGCTCGGAAGATTCCCGGTCGTGTGCTTTGTGGACTGTTCGCAGTGTTGCTATTTTATGTCTTCGGCCGAGCGGGCTACCCGATCGGCCCGGCAACCTTGTTCCCCCTGAGCGTCGGAGACCCGACTCCCCGTCGGGCTATTTTTAATTCTGCCGAGACCCCCTTCTGCCGACCGACCTTCCCTTCTCCGGTCGGCCGTTGACCCTTTGACTTCCACGTGGTGATGACTTCCCCCAGAGGGGGGTCCCTGTTCTTACCGCCGGATCAACCTAATTCTTGGGTCACAAAGAGCCGTTTACAACAAAACTGGGCTAGGATATAAAACCAAAAAGAAATATAGATCTTATCTATCCTTAGTAAATATAACAAATAGTAAATCAGTCCAAGCATGAGTACCCAAGTCTAACCTGATCAATCAAGCTGGACTTGGTCAATATTGGATCCCCAAGGATCAAATACATTACCTCGATAGACCATATCGAGGCTATGATCCAGGGGGAGCTAGCAGAAAAATTATCTTAATAAAAAGAATATAATCAAAAATCAAATTAAATTTAAAATTTAAATTAAATCAAAAATCAAATTAAATTCAAATTAAAAATTCAGATTAATTCAAAATTCAAATCAAATTTATAAATTAAATTCTTACAAAATCTTAAAAATCTAAGGGAAGACTCCAGAATAGCTGGCACCTCCAAAATTTAATCAACCCGACAAGGATAACCAAGAGTATACTACCCGGCAGGGTAATTAAGGTTAGAATAAAAAGGGCCAGGTTTAACTTGACTCACGATACTGGTGAAGTATTGGATGATAGTACGTTGGGGAAGTTTAGTCATCGCATGTCTAGGAAAATATGGCTTCGACCTGGTGTATTTGGCTAAGTGGAACTGACTGAAGCTACCCTTTATGGATCCTAATCAGTTAGACTAAGGGTTTGTACTAAGTTTAATGGGTAGGACTATTTGGAAAACCTCGAAGGCATGGTTACTTTAATGATGTCCTTGTGACTCACCATAGCCCAGAAGTTTATCCAAAGAATGTCTATTTGTTGAACCCAAAGCTAAACCTGAATCTAACACAAAGTTAGACCAAACCCCAAAATTTGAACCTAATTTATCTCACATAATTATAGGATTCTCTGATTGAAAACTTAGATCGGGTGAGATGACTAAGGACAAATCAAAATTAAATTAAATCAACATTAAATTAAAATTAAATTAAATCAAAATTAAATTAAATCAAAATTAAAATTAAAATTAAATTAAAATAAAATTTTAAACAAAATTAAAATTAAAATTAAATTAAAATTATAAACTAAATTAAAATTAAATTAAATTAAAATTAAACTAGAATTAAATTAAAACTAAACTAAATTGAATTAAAATTTTGTTAAATTTAAATTAACTTAATACTTTTTCAAAATTCAATTAAATTAATATTCTTTCAAAATTTAATTTAAACTTAATATTTTCAAAATTCAATTAATTTAATATTCTTTCAAAATTTAATTAACTTAATATTTTCAAAAATTAATTTAAACTTAATATTTTTTCAAAATTTAATTAATTTAATCTTCTTTCATAATTTAATTAACTTAAACACTTTTCGAAACTTTAATTAACTTAATACTTTTTCAAAATTCAATTAGTTTAATATTCTTTCAAATTTTAATTAACTTAATATTTTCAAAAATTAATTTAAACTTAATACTTTATCAAAATTCAATTAATTTGATGTTCTTTTAAAAATTAATAACTTTTAAAACTTAATTAATTCTTTTCAAAATTTTAATTAACTTAAAATTTTTTTAAAATTAAAAACTTGTCCAAAACTTAGCTTAAACATTTTTCTAAATGTAAATATTTGTTAAATTTAATCAACTTAAATGTTTTCCAAAAATTTTAACTAAATACTCTCTTACAACTTAATCAACTTAAAATCATTTTATATTAAAAATTAAAAAAAATAATATACACATGGCATCTCTCGGAGGCGCCTCCCACACAAGGGAGGCACCCTAAATAGAGGCGGGAAAAGTCCCGCCGACTTAACCTAAGGCGCCTCGAATCATCTCCGAGGCGTCTCCAACAGCGGGTATAAGGCGCCCTAAAACACCTTTAAGGCACCTTCAACCCAAAAATTTCAACACGAACAGAATCGATTCTGTTCGTTTTCGGCCGAAAGCTCCCACAAGTTCCCCGTGTTTCTCCATGTAAATCCAACTCCTAAGGCATCTGCAACCCCTTCCAACTCCTTCCCTCATCCTACAATGCCTCCTAGGTATATCTTCAATCATCCTATTGTCCTTATATGTTATTTTTATGCATTTCTTCGTTATATGTTGCAAAAATCAGAAAACACCGAAATGCTGATCTAACACCGGCTAGGACCCCTTCTACGGATCCTAGATTCCCCTCTGAGTGGCATAGGGTAGATTTTGCTAGGTTTACATTTGAATCCATTAAACCTAGGTACGTAGGTAGGTCATTTTTTGCCCAGTTCTATCACCCCGCAGTCTAGATGATAGAATACTATCAATTAGGGAAACTAGTTTACTGCAACAATACAGTAAACCAGGATTTGTGTGCATAATTCTATCACAACCTCGAGAAGGTTGATGATAGTACATATTCCACCAGGGTCGGTGGAACAGACATCCAGTTTACTCCCTCCCTGATTCGCACGAGTTTAGAGCTTAGGGAGTCTACATATACCTTCCTGTGCTACCCGGGTAGGGATCTACCATTCAGTGATCCCTATTCCCATATCACCCTAGACACCATCTCTATGCATTTTTTCGGGGAAGAGAGACCATTTGGCCTAACTGAGTTTAGGTCAACTCTTCTTAGGGTTCAGAACTACGTTATGTTCAGAGTCCTGACAGCATGCATTTTGCCGATCACATCTCGTGACATCACGAAAATGCAATCCTCCCACTCATTCTTTCTGTATGCCCTGAGTCAGCGTTTAGATATAGATATTGCACTGCATATGTTCCATAACATCATACATGCATCTAGTACAGTCACATCAGGAGTAGTACACATGCCCTACTGCCACATCTTGACTCAGATCTTTTCCTCCCTTAGGATAGACACGGCTGTCAGGACATTTATCCCCCTTACACTATACGATGAGTTAGGACAGCGTAGTCTTCGATTAGCTAGTATAGAGGTCACCGCTGAGGGGATTCTAGCCTGGAATGGCCGGCAACCGGCAGTCGCTGCTCCTATTGCTCCAGAGGCCGAGGATGCACCAGGCGAGGGAGAGGAGTGACCCAACTTCTTAGCCGAGGAGTTTTTCGAAGATCCTTCCACCTATGCCGGGCCCTCTACATCAGCCGGGCCTTCGACTTCGGCACCACCTTCTGTCGAGGACAGACTTGCTCGGCTCGAGGTTCAGTCCATTCAGACGCGACGGAGTGTTCTAGATAGCCATCGCTTCCTCCGATCCCTGCGATCCGAGATAGTTGTCGGATTTCCTTCTCTCCGGGGGAGATACGTCGCCAGGGACAGCCAGCACCCGAGCAGCCCCTTGCACCACCTCCAGCTGACGACCCTCCAGCTGATGACCCTTCTCTTTGATGTTATGGATTGTATCTTGGATTGTGGACACAGACTCTTTCAGTTCTTAGTCTAGTGATACTTATGTTACTCTGCTCATTTCTGCTTACCAGTCTTTTGATATTATTATTCTTGGTATGTATTGGGTAGAATATATTTTAATTTTCAAACAAATTTTCTACAATCTTAACTTTAAAATTCTTGTTGTTCTTCAAAAATGCATTCTTCAGAAATTATTTTAAAAACTAGGAAAAATAATGTTTTCAAAATCCCAATTTTCTTAGTTTTTTTTTTTAAAATTAGACTTAGCTTAGGATCCTCCTCCTAGAAATCATGTTCCCCTAGTTTCAGTCAGAGCATTTCACAAGCACACTAGGTATAACCTGTTTGTGTTTGCAAAACTTAGAACGGTGTGAGATGCATAGGGTTCAGCCTGGACTCCAGAATGCTTATTTTCTGTGCATCATAGTGAGTCTGGGCGTTAAAAACTAACTTAACATTAATCAAGTTAAGTCATCCAGCACTAGTGAAATCTACTGGATCTATTTGTTGGTTAGTCCTAGGAAAATCGTACTGGTTCCACTGTATAAAAATTTTGTACAAGTGTCGAACCTTTCCTTAAATGACCTATTGTGTTCATTAGAAGTTAAATTAGGAATCGCAGATGGAACTTAACATCATTGATTCCAAATTTAACTTATCTGTTCTTAATGGTTTAGATTTGGATCGCAAGCGGAACTTAACACTATTAATCCAAATCCACCTATGTTATTAATTCCATTAAATATTAATTTCTAAAATTGGCTTCCAGGACTGCATGGCGAGGCACATAGCCTTCTTGGATATGGGAGCAACCACCACCGCCTAGACAAAGCCTTTTAAGGAAAGCTAATATTTAATTTCCTTAAATAACTCTAGGTTTAACCAAAAAGAACAATCGAATCACAAATTCGAAAATCAAAGAAAACACAAACTCAAAAAATAAATTCGAAAAACTAGATCTGATGCCTCTTGTGTTTGGAATTCTTACAAAGAGAAATAACTAGCATGATGCGAAAACAATTGCTAATTATACCTTCGCTTTGTATGCTAATGACCTCGAGATCTTCTGCCGTATTCCTCGCCTCGCCTTGGACGTCGTGTGGGCGACGATCCTCCAAGATGAACACCACCCAAAAGCTTTTTTCCTCTTCCTCTAAAATCCGGCCACCACCACCACCAAGGAAAAGAGAGCAAAGGGAAAAAAAAGAGGGGAGAGGGAGGGTCGGCCACCAAAAGAGACTCCACCAAGAGAATAAGAATTGATTTCTCATGAGGCCTCCTCACTCCTTTTATATTACTTGCTCAAGGCAAATAAGGAAAGACTTTTTACAAAAGTTAAAATCTTCCTCTTGTTTTTTCCTTTTCCCTTTTATTTATCCTTTTCTTTCCTCTTGATTGAATCAATCATCAAACATTAATTGGATGATGATTTTTTTTATTTTATTTTGGTCGGCCCCTTGCTTGGCCACCAAGTAAGGTGGTCGGCCACCTCATCAAGGAAAGAAAAAATAATTTTTTTATATAATTTTATAAACCCTTATAAAATTTTACAAGCTCTATCTTCTAATTTCCTAAAGTAGGAGTTAAAAAAGGAAAGTTCTAAAAATTAAAATCATGTTTTAAAATTTAAAACTTCTCTTATAAAATTCCTTTTTTTAACATGGTGATAGAAAATTTAAATTTTAAAACTTCTCTTCCTTTTTTTCTTAAACCATGAGGATGGTTAAAAAAAGAAAGTTTTAAAATCTTTTAAACTTTCTTTAAAATACGTGGCTTAATTCAAATAAGGAAAGTTTTTAAATTTAAAATCTCTCTTTTAAAACTTGTAGATTTCTACAAAGAGGAGATTTTAAAACTTCAAAACACCCCTCCTTGTTTGAATTATTGTGGTCAGCCCCTACATGCTTGGGCACCAAGCAAAGGGTCGGCCCTTTAAGAGGAGATGTGGCCGGCCATTGCTTGGTCACCAAGCAATGGACCGGCCCCCTTCTTGGACACCAAGATAGGCCTTTCTATGGATGGACTTGAGACTTTAATGAGGCTACGGCAGGGACCAAGAGGAGAAATTAGTTTTGGCCTTCCGATGAGCTTGAGTATCCCGTGTTCGCCCCGAACACACAACTCAAGTTCATCGATAATAACTCATTCCACTAAAGAGTTATTATCGCACTACCGCACCAATCTCAAATTACATTATGGGCTCCTTCTTATTATGACTGTGTTAGTCTCCCTGTGTTTGAGATAACGAATGCCCACTAATTAAGTAAGTTACTGACAACTCACTTAATTAATATCTAGCTCCAAGAGTAGTACCACTCAACTTCATTGTCATGTCGGACTAAGTCCACCTGCAGGGTTTAACATGGCAATCCTTATGAGCTCCTCTTGGGGGCATTCTCAACCTAGATAACTAGGACACAGTTTCCTTCTATAATCAACAACACACACTATAAGTAATATCATTTCCCAACTTATCGGGCCTATTGATTTATCAAGCTAAATCTCACCCTTTGATAAGTTAAATAAATAAATATTAAATATATGTGCTTGTTATTATATTAGGATTAAGAGTACACACTTCCATAATAACTAAGGTCTAGTTCTTTTATTAAGTCAGGACAAAAAGAACTTACCTAAAATGGTCCTACTCAATACACTTAGAGTGTACCAGTGTAATTTATTAGTCAAGATAAACTAATACTTAATTACACTACAACTATTCTAATAGTTTGTTCCTTTCCATCTTAGCCGCGAGCAACTGTTTATAATTTATAAAGAATCGACAACATGATCTTCTGAGTGGGACACCACACACCATGTTATCTACTATATAAATTAATTGAACAATTACATTTAACAAATAAATGTAGATATTGACCAATGTGATTCTTTTATTTCAAAAATAAATATTTACAAAAGCTAGTCTTTTAGTATACATTCCAACAATCTCCCACTTATACTAAAAGACTAAGCTGCAATATCTGTTGCCATACATTTGATTCTCATCCCTTCCACATGTCGATCAAAAGCTTTCGCCGGAAGGGCCTTAGTAAAAGGATTTGCCAGGTTATATGCTGATGCAATCTTGGCGACGACAACTTCTCCTCGCTTGACGATGTCTCGTATCAGGTGGTACTTGCGCTCTATATGTTTACTTACCATATGGGCTCGTGGTTCCTTCGAGTTTGTAACTGCACCGTTATTATCACAATAAATTGTGATGATTTTGGGCAAACCAGGAATCACATCTAAGTCCATTAGGAAGTTCCTGAGCCATACAGCTTCTTTGGCTACCTCAGAGCCTGCCACATACTCAGCTTCCATGGTTGAGTCTGAAACGCATTTCTGCTTAACACTCCTCCATGTAATGGCTCCACCTCCTAGAGTAAACACATAGCCTGACGTAGACTTACTATTGTCCCTATCTGATTGGAAGTCCGAATCCATGTAATCCACAGGGAGCAAATCGTATGTTTGGTAAACTAGCATATAATCTCTAGTCCTTCTCAGGTACTTCAATATATGCCTTACAGCAATCCAATGTCCTTGTCCAGGATTACTCTGATATTTGCTAACCATGCCCACGGGAAAACAGATATCAGGTCTCGTACACAACATTGCATACATTAGGCTTCCCACAGCCGAAGCATAAGGAACTGCCTTCATGTCCTCTATCTCCTTTGATGTCTTCGGAGACATCTCTTTAGATAAGGCTACTCCATGCCTAAAAGGTAAGAAACCTTTCTTGGAGTTCTGCATGCTAAAACGAGCAAGGATTATATCTATATATGAAGCTTGAGAAAGGCACAACATTCTTTTCTTGCGATCCCTTATAACTTTGATCCCAAGAATGTGTGCACATTCTCCTAAGTCCTTCATATCAAATTGTTTGGATAACCATACCCTTACGTCCGATAATACCTTGACATTGTTGCCAATTAACAAAATATCATCTACGTATAGTACAAGAAATACCACCACGTTTCCATTACACTTCTTGTATACACAAGACTCATCCGGACACTGAATAAATCCGTATGACTGGATTACTTCATTAAACCGAATGTTCCAAGATCTTGAAGCTTACTTCAGTCCATAAATATACAAATTCAGCTTGCATACTAGATGCTCTTTGCCTTTTTCAATGAATCCCTCTGGTTGCTTCATATGGATATTTTTTTTCAAAATTTCCGTTAAGGAAAGCTGTCTTGACATCCATTTACCAAACTCATAATCCATATGAGCGGCAATGGATAAGAGTATCCAGATAGACTTAAGCATTACTACCGGCGAAAAAGTCTCCTCATAATCAATTCCCTCTTTCTGAGTATACCCTTTCGCAACAAGCCTTGCTTTGAAGGTTTCTACCTTCCCGTCTGTCCCTCTTTTTCTTTTGTAGATCCACTTGCATCCAATGGCTTTTAAACCATCAGGTAGTTCTACAAGCTCCTATACCTTATTAGAATACATAGATTCTATTTCAGAATTCATTGCCTTTTGCCAAGATACTGCATCTTTATCTTGGAGTGCATCGTCATATGTTCGGAGATCAGGTTCATGTTTACACGGGATCAAGTCCGAAGACTCACCCAAAAACATGAATCTCTCAGGTTGCCTTATAACCCTCCCACTACGATGAGACACTGTCTCTGGTTGTGTATCATGTGTGACACGTGTTGCAGTTTCTAGTGGTACTTCATCTTGTATTGTTGGTACTAAAGTAGACGTGTCCTCTCTTATTTCTTCTAGAAGTATTTCACTCATGGGCTTATGGTTCATTATATAATCTTCTTCTAAAAATCGAGCATTGGTGCTAACAATGATCTTCTGAATTTTAGGATTATAAAACAAACCACCTTTCGTTCCCTTAGGATATCCCACAAACAGACAAACTTCTGTACGTGATTCCAACTTGTCAGTATCTCCCTTCAGCATATGTGCTGGACTACCCCATATCCGAATATGATTCAGACTAGGCTTACGCCCATTCCATAATTCCATGGGAGTAGAATGAACTATTTTAGAAGGTACCATATTCAGAATGTACACTGCTGTTTCTAGAGCATATCCCCAAAATGAATTTGGTAATTCTGAATAACTCATCATTGATCTAACCATTTCCATAATAGTCCTATTCCTTCGTTCTGTCACACCATTCTGTTGGGGTGTACCAGGTGCAGACAATTGGGATTGAATCACGACTTCTGATAAGTAACTCCTAAACTCTCCAAAGAGGTATTCGCCACCATGGTCAGACCGTAGTGTCTTGATACTTTTACCAAGACGTTTCTCCACATCAACCCTATATTCTTTGAACTTGTCAAAGCATTCAGACTTGCGGCGCATTAGGTAAATGTATCCGTATCTTGAATAATCGTCTATAAAGGAGACGAAGTATTCATAACCACCTCTTGCCTGGATAGACATAGGACCACACAAATCAGAATGAACCAGTTCTAACGCATCTTTGGCTCTATACCCCTTGGCCTTAAAAGGTCTCTTGGTCATTTTACCTTCCAAGCAGGATTCACATGTTGGAAAGTTTTCCAACTCTAATGAAACCAAGAGTCCATCGGCTACAAGCCTTTGAATCCTACTTAAGTTAATATGACCAAGCCTTAGATGTCAAAGATACGTTTGGTTCACTTCTGAAGGTTCTTTTCTCTTATTAGAGTTAGAAGATGTGTTATTAATTTCCATATTTTGCTTTGTGGGAGAAATTAGATATAAAGTATATAAATTGTTAACCAATGTACCAGAACAGATAATCACCTTATTTCTCTTTATAACGACATTGTTACTAAAGGAAACAGAATATCCATCCAAATACAGTTTAGAAACTGAAATTAAATTCTTTCTAAAACTGGGTACATAAAGACAATTTCTTAAAATCAAACTTTTATTCCTATCAAAAGATAAGTAGACGTCTCCCATTGCAATAGCCCCCACCTTAGTAGCATTGCCCATGTAGACGGTTATCTCTCCTTCAAATAGTCGTCGGATTTCCTGGAACCCCTGCAAAGAATTGTAGACATGATTAGTGGCTCCCGTATCTACACACCAGGTGCTGGTAGATAACACCGCTAAATATGTTTCAACTACTAGAGTATGAGATATACCTTTATTGTTCTAATTCCTACGAGGGTAGTCCGTCTTCCAATGTCCTGACTACTTGCAGATGAAGCACTTGCCCTTCGGCTTCTTCATTCTAGCTTTTTGTCCTGTACCCTGAGGTTTATTCACTCGCTTTGCTGAAAAGACCTATTTCTTCTTCTCCTGCCTTTTGACTTAGAAGTAGAACCATTTTCAGCATAGTGAATCTGAGAACTGTGACGAAATATACCTTCTGCTTCCTGTAGTTCTGTCAGAAGTTCCGCCAATGTATACTCTCTTTTGTTCATGTTATAGTTCAGGCGAAACTACTCAAAACTTCTGGGTAGCGTTTGGAGAATTATATCGACCTGGGTTTTCCCATCGATTTCTCCTCCAAGGACTTGTATTTCGTTCAGATAAGCCATCATTTTGAGGATATGATCCCTTACGGGTGCCCCCTCAGACATGGTGGCTATCATTAATTTTCTCATTGCCTCTTGCCTAGCAGTTCGACTCTGGTGCCCAAAGAGTTCTTTGAGATTGTTCATTATATCATAAGCTGTTGGTAAATCTTGATGCTGATGTTGCAATACATTTGACATTGAAGCCAAAATGTAACATCACGTCATCTCATCTGCTATTACCCATTTCCTATGATACTCAATCTCCTCTGGGGTAGAGTCACCGTTAGGTGCATCAGGGCAAGCCTCAGTCAGTATAAACTTATAACTCTCGGCAGTAAGAACAATGTCTAGGTTCCTTTTCCAATCTATATAGTTGGGACCAATAAGTTTGTTCTCTTTTAGTATAATGGCCAGTGGGTTGAAAGTCATCCTAAGAATCACAAAATAAATTTTGGTCAAAACTCTAAATTTAGAATAATATTGATTCCTCAAACAATACTATTTAAATTTACCAACACCTCAAAACACCGTGAATATTACATGCTACGTTAGTGTGGACGTATACAAATTCAACATTTGTAAGAGGAGGGAGTAACCCATTAATTTTATTATCTTGTCATCCTAACTTTATGACAAATAAAATTAATAGTTGGTTTTCCTTTGGTCACACAAAACAATAGCAGTGACTCCGTTGGGGAGGATACTATTGAATGCGTCTAAGTATATACCATTACTTGATACTTAGTCCATTAAATAGGATTGTGCCCCTTCAGTTGGAGAAGATCACACGCTCCTAAATAATTTCCTATAACCATCCATAAAGGAAGTTTGATATATTGATCCACAACAAACCCATCCGTTGTGGAGGGAGGCACTCAGAGCCAACACGCAAGCCTGTTGCATCACTTTCAAACCAGTAATGGAGACCGTGGAATTTATTAAAATCCCTCTCCCACTTAGTTATTTAAAATGAGGATTTTAACCTATGCTAGCATACATCACATGCACATAAACATCATAGTAAATAAAAGCAATAAATTTGGAAATTAATTTTCCAACTATTATGGTCTTTTCCATCACTATCTTCAGTATGCTCCAACCCTAGCTGTTGTCATCTTTAGCCACCGCCATCGGGTTGAGTTGTCGCATATATCTTACTTCGTATTCCGCTGCACCTCTAGTCCTCCAATAGCACCACGCCTCACAAAGATACGATCCGCGACAAATATAGAATTTTACATATATCGATCCTATATTCCATAAAGGAATGTACATGTATTCTAGATCGAACAAAAAATAAAATTATAAAAATAATATAGCTCCTGCTGTATTTGATACATATAATCATGCACACAAAATAATACCCTTGACTTATCCAAGGGTCCAATCACACACACTATCTAAATGTCATAATAGTTGGAGCCTGCAACCACAAAGTTAGCACATCATACTATTATCCTGCCTAAATTATGTATGACATGTGCATAATTAATTTGAAAACCAAAACACACAAAGGCAAACCCTAGCTCTGATACCAATTGTTGGTTAGTCCTACGAAAATCGTATCGGTTTCACTGTACAAAAATTTTGTACAAGTGTCGAACCTTTCCTTAAATAACCTATTGTGTTCTTTAGAAGTTAAATTAGGAATCACAGACTGAACTTAACATCATTGATTCCAAATTTAACTTATCTGTTCTTAATGGTTTAAATTTGGATCGCAAGCGGAACTTAACACTATTGATCCAAATCCACCTATGTTATTAATTTCATTAAATATTAATTTCCAAAATTGCCTTCCAAGACTGCATGGCGAGGCACATGGCCTTCTTTTTTCCTCCAATTTATTTTGAAAATTTAGCTAAGAATTTTTTCCTCAAATAGATTTTGAAAATTTAGCTAAGTATTTTTTCCCCTCAAATAGATTTTCAAAATTTAGCTAAATATTTTTTCCTCTAACAGAGTTTCAAAATTTAGCTAAGTATTTTTTTTTAAACAGATTTTCAAAATTTAGCTAAGACTTTCAAAGTATTTCCTGAAGTATGTTTCAATATGTTTTTCAAATTTTACAACATATTCTTCAAAGAGTTCAACTAAGTTTCAAAAAATTGGCTAAAATTATCCTTCAAAGTCAATGTATTATTAGCCTCTTAAACTCAATTGACGAAATATATCTCTTTAGACCCTTATTTCACTTAGCTAAGAATTCTACAATTAATTTCAAAAAATTAAGTGTTATCAAAGTATCTTTATCCCTCTTTAAAGTCTAATGTTTATTTAATTCTCTATGTTTCAAACTATAAAAGTTGTTTGAAAAGTTAGAATTATTCAAACTTACTTATTTTTGATAAATAGCAAAGGGGGAGAGTAGGGAAATTCAAAGTAGGAAAATTCAACTTTATAAAGAGAGCCTTTATTAAGGGGGAGCCTTACAAAGTTTAAGTTAGTTTTGGATTAACTATGCTTGCATTCTTTGTAACTTACTTAAACTTTGAAAAATATTTATCTATTTTACTTAACTCTGAATTTCAGTTGCCATAATCAAAAAGGGGGAGATTGTTGGTGCGGGAAGCATCCGACGATCGAACCATTATTTTGATAATGGCAAAGGAATTCATAGTTAAGGTTATGTTGTTATCTAACAAGGTTCATGAAGCTTGCAGGAAAGTCCTAAGTGGTACTTAGGCAAAAGTCCTAGCTGCTGTTAGGCAGGTGGAAAACCCTAGGGAGTGGTAACCCTAGGTCATAGGGGGCGGTAACCCTATGCGGAAAGTCTTGGCGGGTCGAGGGCTTCAGGCAAAAGTTCTAGGGGTGGTAACCCTAGGTGGAAAGTCCTGGTGTCACGAACCAGGTGGAAGACTGAACGAGCCAGGAAGCGGGAGTACAGCAAAAAGTCCGGAAGCATCGAGCGTCGAACAAAAGTCTAGTCGATCTGGAGAATCATACTGGCAACAGGTAAACTCCTGAGTGGAGTAGGTGAGGGCGCGTTCCCCGCAGAGGGAACAGTAGGCGTCGGGTCAACCTAGGACTTCCGGTCGAAAATCCGAAGTCAGACCCGAACAGTCCTAAGACTGTCAGAATATTATATTGATTAATATATGTGCTAACTTGGTTTTGCAGGATGTGTTTGTGGACTAACATGTTTTGCAGGGCCAAAAACTAGAGTTTAGCCTCGGAGGAACAGTGTTCGAGGTGCCTCCATGGAGCTTAGAGGTGCCTCGAGTGCAAGCCTAAGCTAGCTTTCCAGAGGAGCTGGAGGCACCTCAGATGAAGCTGGAGGCGCCTTGGACCAAGGCTGGAAGGCACCTTGAGGAGGCTTGAAGGCGCCTTGTGTTGGATCGAGACGCGCTAGAGGGGGCGTGAATAGCGCTCGTGGCTATAATCGTTCGATTATCGGAATCGTAAAACGTAAGAGTTAATGCAGCAGAATAAAATAACACAGAGAGACAAGGGATTTTTACTTCGTTCGGAGCCTGTGACGACTCCTACTCGAAGGCCCGCGATCCTTGATCGCTTTCCGTGGGCAACAACTATAAGCTCGACAAGAGTACAAGTATTACAGTTAAGTATTAAAAAGAATACAGTTATACCGACGACAATATCATAATTTGAAGATTCAGAGCTCCGGGTCGTCGATGTCTCGCAACAGCACTTTGGAATCGTCTCGTGAGCAGCTTGTAGCAGTAAGATCACTTGAAAGTTGTTTTAGAAGCTGCTGGTCGAGACCCCTTATAAAGGGGGTTCAAGGCGCCTTATACTGTTCACCAAGGCGCCTTGAACGAGCCGAGTCACCCGCGTGGATCAGCACAGACCTGGTCGAACTCTATCTGGTTCAAGGCGTCTTCAGCCTATCCAGGGCGCCTTCAACCTCCAGTCTGCTGCGCTGGCCTTTTCCTGGCTCGCACCCGAGGCGCCTCCAAGCTCCATGGAGGCGCCTTGGCACTGTTCATCCGAGGTCTTTTTTGTACTTTGGTCCCTGCAAGATATGTTAATCCCAAAAATACCCTGCAGCACAAAGTTAGCACAAAACAATGATATAACTATTGAAATATTTAATAGTCTCTTGACTGTCCGAGTCTGACTTCAGGTTTCCTACCGGAAACCCTAGGTCGACCCGACGCCTACTGTTCCCTCTACGGGGAACGCGTCCTTACCTACTCCACTCAGGAGATTTACCTGTTGCTAGTACGATCCTCCAGATCGACTGTACTTTTGCTCGACACTCGATGCTTCCGGACTTTCTGCTGAACATCCGCTTCACCGGCCAGTTCAGACTTTCACCTGGTTCGCGACACCAGGGCTTTCCACCTAGGGTTACCACCCCCTAGGACTTTTGCCTGAAGCCATCGACCTGCCAAGACTTTCCGCATAGGGTTACCACCCCCTATGACCTAGGGTTACCACCCCCTAGGGTTTTACCTTGCCTAACCGCAGTTAGGACTTTCCTGAAACACTCAGCAAAAGCTGTCAGATAACAAAGCACCTTAACTTTGAATCCTTTGCCATTATCAAAACTTAGGTTCGATCGTCGGATGCTTCCCGCACCAACAATCTCCCCCTTTTTGATTATGGCAATACGTAATTCAAAGTTAAGAAAAACAACATATGCATAAAGTTAACCATGCTTAAGTAAATAAACTTCAAATGCAATAACAGTTAAGCTGGAAACTTTTAACTTGGTAATATTAGACTCCCCCTTAATAAAAGCCCTCCTTTATTAAATACTTTGAATTTTCCTTTAACTTTAATTTACCTACTCTCCCCCTTTGCCATATATCAAAAATAAACCAGTTTGAAAGTAGATTTGTATTTTTCTGAAGGAAAATTTTCAAAGAGGGATAACAATAAATTTTCTTCTTAGATTGCCAAATTTGAAAATACTTAGCTATATATTTAGCTTCGAAATGATTTGTATTGAGAAAATATTTTGCCAAATAGCTAAGTTTAGAGTACAATCTAACTAAGTCTAGTTAAAATAGTCTTAAAATTAACTAAGTTTGAAAATATGAGTATTTGAATTTTCAATAAAGGGATTTGCTTAGAAGTTATAAAATATGAGGTCACTTGAAAACTTTAAAACGTTATAAAAAGTTGACTAGATTTGAAAATATTTGAATACTCAATTACATGGACAAGTTTTGAAAAACTGTAATTAAGTTTTGAATATGCATTTTGAAGAAGCTTTGATATTAAAAAATATTTAGTTTTAGGACACAGGGAGTAGCAGTAGTTTGTTTTCTAGTCCAAGCATGAGTCAAATTAAATTACTGAATTTAATTTGATTAAGTATCAGAGCCTTAAAATAATCAAGTAAAGTAATTTGATTAGAACCTTAAAGTACAATCATGCTTAAAAAAAAATTGAAACACACTTTTCTCAATTGTCTAACCTTTAGCTACTTGCTGATTGCCTAGAGGGCAGTAGCTTTCACATGGTTAGTCAAATTAAGTCCATTTGGTCTCCTAAGTCCTTTAAGTAAGATTTCAGGATTTTCAATGTTTTTAACTAAACACTTGGTTTTGTCAAAAGTTACTAAGTATCCGCTATCACACAATTGACTTATACTTAGTAAATTAAACTTGAAATTTTCAACTAAAAGGACTTTTCGAATAATAAAATCGGAGTTGAGTTCGATATTACCTCTTCCGATTATCTTAAGTTGACCTTCGTTACCGAATGCAACTGATCCTAAGTTCTTGTACGTGAGTTTCGTAAACTTCAATTTATCTCCAGTCATGTGTCTGGAGCAGTCACTATCCAACATCCATTGATCCAATTCCTACATAGGACGTGGTTGAATTGTTTTAATGGATTTCACGATAGTTAAATTGAAGTAAACTTGTTAGAGATAAATTTTGAAAGATTTTTGAAATTTAGTTTTGAAATAATTTTAATTTCATTTCGAAGTTTAGTTTTTAAAATAATTTTGAAATTTAGTTTTTTAAAATAATTTTGAAATTTAGTTTTTAAAATAATTTTGAAATTTAGTATTTAAAATAATTTTGAAATTTAAGTTAGAAATTTAAGTTTTTTAAAATAATTTTGAAATTTAAGTGTTTTTTTTAAAATAATTTTGAAATTTAAGTTTTTTTTAAAATAATTTTGAAATTTAAGTTTTTAAAATAATTTTGAAATTTAAGTTTTTAAAATAATTTTGAAATTTAAGTTTTTAAAATAATTTTGAAATTTAAGTTTTTTAAAATAATTTTGAAATTTAAGTTTTTAAAATAATTTTGAAATTTAAGTTTTTAAAATAATTTTGAAATTTAAGTTTTTTAAAATAATTTTGAAATTTAAGTTTTTAAAATAATTTTGAAATTTAAGTTTTTTTTTTTAAATAATTTTGAAATTTAGTTTTCAAAATAATTTTGAAATTTAGTTTTTAAAATAATTTTGAAATTTAGTTTTTAAAATAATTTTGAAATTTAGTTTTTAAAATAATTTTGAAATTTAGTTTTTAAAATAATTTTGAAATTTAGTTTTAAAATAATTTTGAAATTTAGTTTTTAAAATAATTTTGAAATTTAAGTTTTTAAAATAATTTTGAAATTTAGTTTTTAAAATAATTTTGAAATTTAGTTTTTTAAAATAATTTTGAAATTTAAGTTTTTAAAATAATTTTGAAATTTAGTTTTTAAAATAATTTTGAAATTTAAATTTTTAAAATAATTTTGAAATTTAGTTTTTAAAATAATTTTGAAATTTAGTTTTTAAAATAATTTTGAAATTTAAGTTTTTAAAATAATTTTGAAATTTAGTTTTTAAAATAATTTTGAAATTTAAGTGTTTAAAATAATTTTGAAATTTAAGTTTTTAAAATAATTTTGAAATTTAGTTTTTAAAATAATTTTGAAATTTAGTTTTTAAAATAATTTTGAAATTTAGTTTTTAAAATAATTTTGAAATTTAGTTTTTAAAATAATTTTGAAATTTAGATTTTAAAATAATTTTGAAATTTAGATTTTAAAATAATTTTGAAATTTAGATTTTAAAATAATTTTGAAATTTAGTTTTTAAAATAATTTTGAAATTTAGATTTTAAAATAATTTTGAAATTTAGTTTTTAAAATAATTTTGAAATTTAGTTTTTAAAATAATTTTGAAATTTAGTTTTTAAAATAATTTTGAAATTTAAGTTTTTAAAATAATTTTGAAATTTAGTTTTTAAAATAATTTTGAAATTTAGTTTTTAAAATAATTTTGAAATTTAGTTTTTAAAATAATTTTGAAATTTAGTTTTTTTTTTTTAAAAAAAAAATTCTTAATCATCTCACCCGACCTAAATTTTCAATTAGGTAATCCTATAATTGTTGTGAGATGAATTATAATTCAATTTTAAGGTTTGGGTTAACTTTGTGTTAGATTCAGGTTTAGCTTTGGGTTCAACAAGTAAGCATTCTTTGGATAAACTTCTGGGCTATGGTGAGTCACAAGGAACTCATTAAAGTAACCATGCCTTCGAGGTTTTCCAAATAGTCCTACCCATTGAGCTTAGTACTAAACCTTGGTCTAACTAGTTAGGATCCATTTAAGGGTAGCTTCGGTCAGTTCCACTTGGCCAAATGCACCAGGTCGAAGCCATATCTTCCTAGACATGCGATGCCCAAGTTTCCCTAACGTACTATCATCCAAAAACTTCACTAGTACTGTGGGTCAAGTTAATCCTTGCCTTTTAATCTAACCTTAATTACCCTGCCGAGTAATCTACTCTTGTTTTACCCACTTCGGGTAGATTATGTTCAGTTACCCTGCCGGGTAGTTTAGTTGGGGGTGCCAGCGAGTCTGGATCCTCCATCTTTATTTTGAGTTTTAATTTCAAGTCTTGAATTTAATTTTAAATTTTGAAGTTAATTTTAATTTCAATTTCGAATTTTGAATTTTGATTTTAACTTTGAATTTATAATTTAATTTTAACTTTGAATTTATAATTTAATTTTGAATTTTGAATTTAATTTTAAATTTTGAATTTAATTTTAATTTCAATTTCGAATTTTGAATTTTAATTTTAATTTCAATTTAGAATTTTGAATTTTAATTTTAATTTTGAATTTATAATTTAATTTTGAATTTTGAATTTAATTTTAAATTTTGAATTTAATTTTAATTTCAATTTCGAATTTTGAATTTAATTTTGAATTTTGAATTTAATTTTAATTTCAATTTCGAATTTTGAATTTTAATTTTAATTTTGAATTTTGAATTTTAAATTTTTAGGATTGTTTTTCTTTTTGCTCCCCCTGGATCATGGCCTCGATATGGTCTATCGAGGTAGTATATTTGATCCTTCGGAACCCAGTATTGGCCAAGTCCAACTTGATTGACCAAGTTAGACTTGGAGACCCATGCTTGGACTGATTTAATACTTTGTTTGTTTATTAATGATAAATAAGATCTATATTTACTTTTGTATCCCAGCCCAGTTCTGTTGTAGACGGTTCTTTGTGTCCCAAGAATCAAGACCAAATTCTTGGAGCCCAAAGTAAACCGTTCTAAGGTGTTTTCTAAATCTTTAACCTGATTTGTTAGAGTTGAATTTTCTTCCTCAAGTTTTTGAACTTGAGTTGGAAATTCAGTCTGACTCTGGTCAGGTGAGGGTTTGGTGTCAGCCACTTCTTTAAGGACACTTACTTCCTTTAGAAGTGACTTAACTTTCAGGTTTGACTTAGCTAATTTGCGCAATAAATAGCTAACTAAAATGTTCAACCGGGAGATACTTACAGCGGGGTCTGGTCCTTCGGAAACGGATACGGATCCGTGGCTTTGCTCGGACTCTGCCTCAGACTCGCTCTCCATCCATTTTCAACGACTTGGTCCCGGGCCATTAATGCGAGTAGACTCATTTGTTCGAGCTCGTCGTCGTCGTCCTCCGATGAAGATTCGTCCCATGTTGCCTTAAGGACCTTTTTCCTTCTTTGCTTTTTGACCTCCTTCAGGTTAGGGCAGTTGGATTTGATGTGCCCTTTTTGGTTACACCCGTAGCATGTAACTTCAAACTTCATCTTTGTATTTTGTGGGCCTTCCTTTGATTTTACTGCCTTCTTTAGATCTCTTTTGTCGAATCCTTTCGTCTTGTAGAGCTTCTTCACGAGGTTTACCAGCTCGGTTGTAATGTCACCTTCTTCATCGTCAGAATCTGGTTCAGCTTCTGATGCTGGTTCGGTTCTTCGTCGTGGTCTCGGTTCCCGGGTTCGGCTTGTACCTGCAACCAACGCAATACCTTTCTCGGTTGGCTGTGCATTAGTCTGCTCATGAAGTTCAAATTCACTAAAAAGTTCATCTAGTTTTAAAGAAGATAAATCCTTGGAAACTTTGTAGGCATCTACCATTGATACCCACAATGTATTCCTTGGAAACGAGTTTAGGGCATACCTTATTACGTCCCGATTTTCTATCTTTTGGCCAATTCCGTGAAGAGAGTTAAGGATGTCTTGTATACTCGCGTGAAGAGAACTCGCTGTTTCGCCTTCCTGCATTTTTAGATTATATAATTTATTAAGCAAAAGATCTCTTTTACTTACCTTGGTGTCGTCAGTGCCTTCATGGAGTTCGATGAGCTTTTCCCAGAGCTCCTTTGCAGAGGAGAACGGGCCAACTCTGTTGAGTTCTTCCTTGGTAAGACCACACTGGAGGGTGCAGGTAGCTTTGGCGTCGGCTTCCACCTTTTTTATTAGAGAAGCGTCCCACTTCTCGCAGGGTGTAGTTTTGCCGTCGTCATCGATTGGCAGTTTCAGTCCCGTCTTTATGATCATCCACGTTTCGAATTGTATCTTTAGATACGTTTCCATTCTTCCCTTCCAGTAGCCAAAATCCTCTCCGGAGAATAGCGGGGGACGTACAGTGCTGAAACCCTCTTGTTGGCCCATTTATAATATGTAACAAAAGAAAACAACAGAATATGTTCCAAGACTAAGTCTTGGATTAGTAGTGCTGGAATAAAGAATAATAAAAACGAACTCGAGTGGTGTTGCACCTACTTCGAGCAAAAGTCGATTCGAGGGAAACAAAAAATAGCTATAAGGCTAAATTCTAATTCGATTCCGAAAACGAGAAAAAACTACGAAAAATTTGTTTTGAAAGGTGGTTGCACCAATTCAAAATGACCCCGCTCTGATACCAATTGTTGGATCGAGACGCGCTAGAGGGGGGGTGAATAGCGCTCGCGGCTATTTCGTTCGATTCCCGGAATCGTAAAACGTAAGAGTTAATGCAGCGGAATAAAATAACACAGAGACAGGAGGATTTACTTCGTTCGGAGCCTTGATCGACTCCTACTCGAAGGCCCGCGATCCTTGATCGCTTTCCGTGGGCAACAACTATAAGCTCGACAAGAGTACAAGTATTACAGTTAAGTATTAAAAAGAATACAGTTATACCGACGACAATATCATAATCTGAAGATTCAGAGCTCCGGGTCGTCGATGTCTCGCAACAGCACTTTGGAATCGTCTCGTGAGCAGCTTGTAGCAGTAAGATCACTTGAAAGTTGTTTTAGAAGCTGCTGGTCGAGACCCCTTATAAAGGGGGTTCAAGGCGCCTTATACTGTTCACCAAGGCGCCTTGAACGAGCCGAGTCACCCGCGTGGATCAGCACTGACCTGGTCGAACTCTATCTGGTTCAAGGCGCCTTCAGCCTATCCAAGGCGCCTTCCACCTCCGGTCCAAGGCGCCTTGAACTCCATTCAAGGCGCCTCCAGTCTGCTGCGCTGGCCTTTTCCTGGCTCGCACCCGAGGCGCCTCCAAGCTCCATGGAGGCGCCTCGGCACTGTTCATCCGAGGTCTTTTTTGTACTTTGGTCCCTGCAAGATATGTTAATCCCAAAAATACCCTGCAGCACAAAGTTAGCACAAAACAATGATATAACTATTGAAATATTTAACAGTCTCTTGACTGTCCGAGTCTGACTTCAGGTTTGCTACCGGAAACCCTAGGTCGACCCGACGCCTACTGTTCCCTCTACGGGGAACGCGTCCTCACCTACTCCACTCAGGAGATTTACCTGTTGCTAGTACGATCCTCCAAATCGACTCGACTTTTGCTCGGCACTCGATGCTTCCGGACTTTCTGCTGAACATCCGCTTCACCGGCCAGTTCAGACTTTCACCTGGTTCGCGACACCAGGGCTTTCCACCTAGGGTTACCACCCCTAGGACTTTTGCCTGAAGCCATCGACTTGCCAAGACTTTCCGCATAGGGTTACCACCCCCTATGACCTAGGGTTACCACCCCCTAGGGTTTTACCTTGCCTAACCGCAGTTAGGACTTTCCTGAAACACTCAGCAAAAGCTGTCAGATAACAAAGCACCTTAACTTTGAATCCTTTGCCATTATCAAAACTTAGGTTCGATTGTCGGATGCTTCCCGCACCAACACCTTGAACCAGATAAGGTTCGACCTGGTCTGTTCTGATCCACCCGTGCGACTCGGCGGGCTGGAGGCACCTTGGACATGCTTGGAGGCACCTCCAACACAGTATAAAAGAGGGGTTCGAGGTAGCACTCACAACAACGAATTCCAAGCAATCCTTACGCTGAAAGCTGCCTACGAGACGATCCCGGAGTGCTGCAACAACTTACCGACGACCCGAAGCTTCAGTTTCCATTTTGCTGTTATCGGTATAAAGTTTACTTATAGTTTATTTGTACTTAGCTTGTAATAGATTTTACAAAAGATAGTTGTTGTCCACCGTAAACGCTCAACGAGCGTGGGCCTTGTAGTAGGAGTCGCTCAAGGCTCCGAACCAAGTAAATCTTGGTGTGTTTCTGTGTGTTTGTCTTTATTTCATTTCCGTTGCTTTAAACTCTCGATTGTTTTACGATTTCGAAACGAGTGAAAGCCACGAACGCTATTCACCCCCCCTCTAGCGCTTTCGATCCAACACAATACAATACAGATAACAAATAATCCACACAATTAATATACAATCCACGCAGTTTATAATGCAGCCTAGAAATCACTAAAAGAAAAGACGATAAAGGAATCATCGCAGATATATGTAAATCCTACTCCACTACAACGAAGGAAATGAAATCCACGAAGTAATGAAAACATTCATAGTGAAAAACAAGAGTAGCAAACCCAAATGTTCAACATAAATTCTAAAGTACAAGAACCCACATCACAGGTATATATCGACAAAGAAACAAATACCAAAGTCTACAACCGAAAATCGTCACGATAAAGGGGGCTAGCGACTGGAATCTCCCAATGGCCTCAACCTGAAAAGTAGTAATGTAATGGTGTGAGTCCAAAGAACTCAGCAGGTAACCAATAGATATGTACAATAACATATAACTACCAGCAATAGCCTATAGTGCAGTCTCCTAACAGTATAACAGGTATGCATAGCTGGATAAACTGTAGTAACTAACAATAAGCATGTAATACAGTCTACAGCAAGAATAATAAGAAATGCATAACTGAAATAAACTGTACTCACCTGCGAGGCTTGAGCATATGACTGTGAACATACACAGATAAAAATAGTCAGAGCAAATAAGCATGTATCTTATATGCATGTCAATCATATGCAGTCACCAAAATGCATCATCCAATATGCAATAATCTCAATAAATGCAATCTATACTGTAACGCCTGAAAATTCTCAAATGAATTTTAGAAATATTCTATTATTTTTCTGGAATTTTAAAATATTTTTATGGAATTTGTGGAGTAGCAGAAGTAGCAAAATTAAATAAAAACGTAAAATAGCCTAAGCAAGAATTGAACCCGTGACCTATTAGACCCTACAACCCATAGCAAGACTTTAGTAACCAGGTGGCCCCAGCAGAGGTGTGCTGAAAGAAGAGGAGAGAAATTATATTTATGATTTAGTTGGGTCGTATTAATCACTTAATATAAATAGGGAATTTAAGTGGGGATTTATTATTTTGATCGGCAACTATTCCTCACCCTCACCTTCAACCCGCCGACCTCTCCCTCTTCCTCACCCTCTCGGCACACCAAGCACCAAGAGAACTAGGGTTCCATCCCTAGGGTCATAGGAGTACCTTCCGACGATGACTCGGATATGAGGACGCTCCTCACCGTGAGAAGAACGCGTAGATGTAAGAAGATCGCCGAAGAGATCTTTTCCCCGGAAAACCTAGCGATCAGAATTGTAAGAAACCTAGCGCAGGAAGTAAGTAACCCCTCACCTGTAGTATAAGTAGTTAATCATACATTTTTATGCTTTTAGTTCAGCCATATGCATGATTATTAAGTTGAGGAGAGTTAGAGCACACCAAGTGTTCGATAAAATGACTAGTACAGTTTTAATAGCTCAATTAAATGCCATAGATGCATTTTAAATAGCATGCTTAGTCTTGCTTCAGTTTATATGGGACTACGGTCCAATGGGTGGGCTCCCATAGTCGCCTCTAGGTTCAGATAACCTAGCTCTAGGTTCAGATAACCTAGTAAGAGCAAGATCAGATAAATTAGCTTATGAATCAGTATTTTACTTTATCAGTGGCACTATGCTGGACTCTTAGTTGTCCTTGGGTTGGGCTCCCATAGTCGTCCCTAGGTTTAGATAACCTAGTAAACCCTACTAGATTCGGGACTAACTACCTCGGGTCTAGTTAGGGATGCGCGCATAGCAAGTACAGTTGTCAGGCCCATCAACAGCATGATTATTATTTTTATCTATTATGAAAATAGTTTTGGAACTTCACAATTTGGCTATGTGAATGTAGTTCAGATTCAGCATTAGTCTAGCATCTATTTAACTCAGTTTATATATCAGTTCAGTTCCTCTTATTGGTATGACATGATAGTTCTATGATTAGTATTTGATTGCCATGTTTTAGCAGTTCTCAGCATGAACATAAGCATGTGTTTCAAAGAGATTCTTTAAAAAAAACATGATTTCATCGAATGCATGTTTTGTGAGGTAGATCGTTCTTACTAAGCTCCCAAGCTTATAGTTTCCTTTTTCCTTGTACTGCAGATAAAGGTAAAGGGAAGATGGATTAGCGGAGGCTGGAGGACAATGCGTCAAGATGTGTGTGAGAAGGAACCTGGAATAAAGACCCCTGGGAACTAGCAAGTTTAAGGAATTAGAACTCCTTATATTTTATTTTTTTTCCACACCTTATGAATGTTTAGATGTTATGAATTGTGAAAGTATGCACCATGCCATGCCTAGACTTCTAATTACCTTGATGTTAGTTAATAAACCATGAACATTGACAGTAGTGGCATGCCTAGGAATCTTGTGATTTGTTTTAAGTGGATACATTTGCATTGTATTTGGATTAGTGGTGAAATACAGCAGAAATCACAGAAATCAGAGCTCCAATCGATCAGCCGATCGATTGGAGGGTCCTCAATCGATCAGTCAATCGATTGGGGAGTGATTTCCCACGTACAGAAAGCTGATGAATCGATCAGCTGATCGATTGGCCATGGATCGATCAGCCGATCGATCGGGAAATAATTTTTGCGAATAGAGAGCTGCTGAATCGATCAGCTGATCAATTTCCCCAAGCTGGATCGATCGGCCGATCGATTCAGAAAAGATCTCCGTGCACAGAAGCACGTTGGATCGATCAGTGGATCAATCGATCGATTCAGAAAAGACCTCCGTGCACAGAAGCACGCTGGATCGATCGGTGGATCGATTGAAGATGTTGGGTCGATTAGTGGATCGATTGAGAAGTCTGATTTTGTCTAAAAACACTTGATTTCAGCTTCTTAATCATATGGGTTATTGGGGTAGCGTTAGTGGCATGTTTAGCTTGCATAAATGCCTAGTTTTAGCATGAAGATGATGCAAAGTCATGGTTCTACTAATATGCTTAGAAATTACCAAAGCATGTTCAATTTCCTAAAGACATGTATTATATAGCTTAGTATGAGTTCTATTGTATGATATTGCATGAAAGGTTCAGATTTCACCCTTTAGCATATGTACAACCCCAAAAATGTATTTTGAACATTAAATCCCAGATTTTATAGCAATTAGCAGAATTTTTAATTAGTTCAGCTTTCCGCACAAAATAGTTTAGCAACCATAACCCTGGCCTTATAGCTTAGTTAGTAGAAGGCGGGGCATTACATGTGGATATGATGCAAATGGCATGTCCTGGTCACCCCTGACGCCAGTCATCCATCTCACATACGATGGTGAGACCGAGTGGGTAGGGTTATGACAACCGTGCACTCTGCCATTACTACCCCTGAAGAGTAACCCAGTGGGTGGGATGTTGTCAGAGTACACCTATCCTCCTACCTCAAACATAGTGAGGGAGCGTAATGCTCTCATCTCCCGGTATGCGATGACGGGGAGGGATCCATGTCGGCTACCACGCTGCAGTCTCACTACCCATGAGGGGACCAGCGGAGCCTAACAGAGCAGCTGCCATACACACCCTGGGTGTTGTGCCACTACCCATGTAGTGGTCACGTTGTGTGCAGGCCCATGTAGCCGGCCAACGAGCTCAACAATAATAGAGTCGTCAATCGCCCAGCATGCAGTCATGCGGAATGGTGCATGATGCTACAGTATGTCATACCTGAACATATCCTCCTCCATATATATGTGCCAAAAAAACACATATATAACCATGATATAAGCAACATGAATCCAAGATCACATATCTAGTATGTCTAGCAATTAATCCAGTATACAGAAGCACAACATATCATCACCTCTAAGAGCATCGATACACATAACAATAAATAAGAGCATATAAGTCTAATGTATAGTTGATAACAACAGAAGCATGTAATAGGTATCGAATAAGCTATAACCAGGGAAGTGATAAATCTACCAATCACTAGTAATTATATATATACTACACATATCATAAGACACTATCAAAAAGGTAAGTCAAAGGGTACCTGCCTCAAATAGAAGGTACAATCAAGCAATTCAAAGTCGAGATGCCCATCTCGAATCAGAATCCTGTGTCAAACAATATTGTATATTTTATTTAGCTAAAGCCAAATAAATAACTAAATAAAATCCCTAAAACTAAATTAGGGCAAAAACCCTAATCAACACAACCTCAATCAATACACCTTAATTAAATCCAATGGTCAATTAGGGTTAGTTACCTTAACCCCAAACAATCCATTAGATAGAAATCCAAAACCTAAATCCCATTACACATGATCTACCATATGTTCCATTCTAAATTCAATTCAAACATAACCCTAATTCAATCTACACATGTTCATGTAATCAAATCCCTACACCATACCTCAATTCCCAGCTACTGTTGATGCTGGAACCAGAAGAGCTGCTGGATGAGGTGGCTGCCAGACCAAGAACACCTACAAAAAGTCCTACTTCACCTCACAACCTTGATTTTTGATCCACAGCACACAACCCTGTTGTTCGGTTCAAGGTGAGATCAAGATTGAAGATCCCAAATCCAAACAACAACCTAATTAATAACCTTACCTTACCTCAACCGATATCAATCGAATCAAGCAGGAGATCAAGTAGTGGAGATCACCAATCAAGCAATAACTCTTCTAGCCTCTGCCGATAGCTCAAACGATCCCATCATCTTCAACCGAGACCCCCAATCAACCACAAGAAAGAGGAAGACAAGGATCTCGATTGGTCGCCTCTAGAAAGTGTCACCCAATCCAATCCAGCTTGAGAAGACATGGTAGCGACAAGAACGTGATGGATCTAGGGTATGGATCGCAATAAGAATGTGACCATAGGGAGAAAGAAGGTTTAATCAAGAGCATCCACTCACCAACAGGGCCTAGATCATCAATGTTGATGAGTAGAGTCTCGGCGATCGTCGGCGTCGAGTCGTCCTCACGAGAGAGGATTGGGTGGTGCTCGTTGGCTGGCGTCTGATGTCAGCCATGGCAATCGAGGGCAGCGCGAGGGAACAACCAACGCTTGAGTTTGACAGAGCTCGGGAGAGGAAGATTGCTGCCGGCGATGAGCTCGTGGCGATCGGCGCGAGAAGAAACCGAGAGAGGGAGTCGGGGAAGAGAAGATCGAGATCGGGTGGAGAGGATCGATATTTGGGGAAAGCAAAAGAGAATATAAATAAATATTTCCTCACTTAAACGGGTATCCCAAACAGGCTTAATCCGCGCCAACCGATCGATTCCCTCAAAACCCGTCGTACGAGCTCCAAAAAATTCCCAGAAAATTTCTAAAAATTTTGGAAAAATTTTATAAGATTATTTCTCAAATAACCCTATTTATTTAAATTTTCTGATATCTCACATAGCAGCTGAGCATTGTTGAGTCATTTTGGCATAGTGCGCATCTTAGAAGATCACTGTGAATGATGATGTCCAAAGTAACTGGCCAAGACCCCTTTTTATAGCCTCTTTAGACCTGATCTAGATCCTCTGATCTCGGGATCAGGTTTGACTCAACCCAGATCGATTGATCGATCCTCAAGTTCGGTTGACCATACTTGCTGAATCCACTCGGCCTTCCGTCTAGATGCAGTCTCTCTGGATGAGCCTTCATTCGGTCGACCGATCCGTCCATTTGGTCAACCGATCAACTGATGGTCTCCAGCTTATATAATCTAATCAACCTGGCTCGATTCGGTCACCACTTATCCTCAATTCGGTCGACCGATCTTGAGGTTCGGTCGATCGATCCTAGGATCGAACCCGGTCTGATCTCTAGAAATCTGATCCTGCTGTACTGGGGTTTGGTCAACCGATTCGGCCACTCGGTCGACCGA
Organism: Zingiber officinale; assembly: GCF_018446385.1. Classification (NCBI taxonomy): domain Eukaryota; kingdom Viridiplantae; phylum Streptophyta; class Magnoliopsida; order Zingiberales; family Zingiberaceae; genus Zingiber; species Zingiber officinale. The sequence goes on from NC_055987.1 coordinate 116,794,740, forward strand.
TCAAGGCTAAGTCTGGCCCTATAAAACTTTTTAGTTTTATGAAAAATAGGGTTAGACAAATAGCAATTAATAAATAACTTGACAGCCTTCGAACTATCCGGTTCTGACTACAAATTTCCTCTAGAAATTCTAGGTTTAACTGACACTTACTGTTCCCTCAATGGGGAATGCGTCCTCGCCTACTCCTCTTAGGAGAAGTTACCTATTGCCAGAATGATCCTCCAGACCGACTGAACTTTTGGTCAATGCCCGAGGCTTCAGGACTTTCTGTTGGATGTCCGCTCCATGACTCGTCCAAACTTCCACCTAGTCTACGACTGCCACGGTTTTCACCTAGAGTCCCCAACTTTAGGGTTTTGCCCAAAGCGTTCGACTCGCCAAGACTTTCCTCCTAGGGTTACCACCCCCTAGGACCTAGGATTACCACCCCTAGGGCTTTCTACCTACCTAACCATAGCTAGGACTTTCCATCACCTAGGGGTACCGCCCCCTAGAACCTAGGGTTACCTCCCCCTAAGGTTTTTCACTTGCCTAGAATCCACTAGGACTTTTGCCTAAGACAACTTAGGACTTTTCTGCAAGCTTAATCAACCTTGTGAAATTGTTGTAAATTTGGTAAAAGACAACGATTTTAGATAAAATCGTTGTCTTTGAGCTCCCATAAAATACAAAAGACAACAGTTTTGTGAAAACCGTTGTCGTCGAGCAATTTTTTTTTAAACCAACAACGCATTTTACAATGGTTATCTAAAACTATTGTCTTTACGTGCATTTTTAGGGGCTACGACAACAGTTTTGTAAACTGTTGTGTTTTTATATTGTTTTATATAGTCAAAGACAATGATTTATTAAAACTGTTGTCTTTGACTTTATTCTTTCAGTGTTTTTACCTCTCTCCGAAAAATTTATGGTGCCATGTTTTCCGCCTTAGCCTTCTTGAACCCTTCTTATCCATTTTTATTTCCCTCTCCCCATACAATCTCTTCACGCTCCTGCTGCCGAAACCCTAAGCATCTTCATTCAACCCCTCTCCACGAATTGTTATGTGGAGAGGACGTGGAGGAAGGTGATGAGTTTGTTCACTGGAACACGCGCCGGTGATGGGGACTCGCCGAACCTTGTTTGCTAGCTTGACTGCGTCTAAGGCATGGTCGACACTCTCTCTTTTGTCCGATGGAAGCATCATCAGGTTCATGTCTCCCTTCGCCTCTTTCCTCTGCTTACTCATTAGGGATTCATCTTACCTGCTTCCTCATGAGGATGTTGTGGTCGAGATCTCCGAACACGAACTCGTCATCATTGTGGAGGAGTTTGGGTTCCTTCTAGCCAGGGTGTACTTAAAATGTGAGGTACCCTAATCGATGAAAAATAAATTAAAATCTGTATCTTTTGGTGTAAACTTTGATGTTTACTGGGATGAAAATGGTGGCTTTGTTTCTCGACAGTTGTTTCCTGCATGCTAGTATGCAACAAAAGGATAACCAAGGTTCAGCATGATCTTGGGGCTCTTCGTCGATTGCCTCAACATCTTTTCCACTCTTGGACATTCCCATACCATCGATAATAGTTACCCTGGTCTAGACATGCAACTATTTTTGAAGTAAGCTTCTTCTTTCTCTTGATTGTGTATTTGTAAAGCTAAACTCCATTGCTGCAGAGGTTAGATTATGAAGGTATGTGTAAATTCATCAAGCAGTTTGTGTTCTGTCTCTATGAATTAATTATTTGCTGAATTCTATTGGGTACTCTTGTGATCTCTACGTTGCATTGCTCAAAAACCAGTTGTTCTTTCTTTAGGTGTACTGTGGTTGGATTCCTCCTTGTTCTTTGTAGGTTGAAGTATAGTTGTATGATAAGTTATATGCATTGGCTTGTGATATGAGTAATCTATTATGTCTGTCATGTTAAAGGATTATTACTTCACTTCCATAATGCAATAATTCAATTGAAATGTCTATTGTGTCGGTTAAAGGATTGTCTTTAACCTCACATCAATTACTATTTTCTTCTTTTTTTTTTAAAGCAGAAATGGCTAATGAATGTTGCTCTATCCAATTGATTGATGGAGATGGTGTATTCAATGTCACGGGTCTTGAACACTTTATGAAGTCAGTGAAGTTGCTAGAGCATGGATTATCCTATGCTATAGTTTCTATCATGGGTCCACAAAGTAGTGGTATGTCTTTGAGTTTCTTGAATTCTATTTTCGTATTTTATGTGCTTGAAGGCTATGTTTATTATAAGGTATCTCACATTTTGAACATTAGAGGTATTCAACCTGAGTCAGAGATTACCACATTTTTCAATTCATTACCCTTATAAAGACTGGAGTAGCTGGAGATATTACTTCTTCCTTATTGTGTAATGAAGTCAATTCAATAAAAAAATATTATTGGTCAAGATAATTACCTTTTTCTATCATTGCTGTGTTTCCTATAAATCTAGAAGTATGGGGCAAGTAGTATAGAATTTTACAGGGAATAAAGTTAACTTGTGCATATGTATTATTGTTCATATTTGTTTCTATGTGATTGCTTGAGTTTTGGAATAGAAAGTGATGCTCACAAGACTAAGAATTATTCTAAAAATAATAATAAGTACTCGAAGAAATTTGATATGGTGATGATATTAAATTCATGACCAACATTGTTTTCTCTATGCATTCTAGTTCTGGAACATAATTGGTCTTCCTGATTCATATTGGTTGTTCTTGTTATATTTTTTAGTCTTGGATTATATAAATGTGGGAGACAGTAATATTTGAATATGTTCATTCCAAATACTAATTTTAATTTGGTTAAATTGACTGCCTAGAAGATGATCAAGAATAATTGTAGTGAAATATATTAGGTATTCACTGTTTATCATTGTCCATTTTACTATACTGTATTGTAAGTTCTATGATTGAGTCGGTGTTGGACCATATTACCTAATTAATACCTTTTAGTTTTAACTTTTACTTTTATTCATTTATATGAATTATGCCGCTAACTTCAATGTTACTATTGCTTTTCCAATTGCTTCTCAAGGTTGAAATAGGCAAATAACTCATTTGCTTTTGTGGATTGCTTACTGTTAAAGAACTATTCACTTCCAAATATTTGGAAATGTTTTTTTGTTCTTCATCTTTACTTCCTTTGTACAAGATATATGGTCTTAAGGGAGTCTTGAATTTTTTCTATAAAATAGATATCTATATTCCCCTATTTTTGTTGCCTTTTGGATATGCTTTTGTAGCAATATAATTTTTTTACTTGTTAAATTCAGTAATTGCTGATGAATGGTCTTCATTTTCTTCTTTTATTTTGGTTAACAGGGAAGAGAACTCTATTAAACATTTTATTTGACACCAACTTCCGAGAGATGGATGCTTTCAGGGGAAGGCAAGTTCTTGAATTCTTGTATATATATATTATCAATTTTAGTGCTACTGATATATCTGAGTTATTTTAGATCACAAACCACAAAAGGCATTTGGTTAGCAAATTGTGTTGGGATTGAACCATGTACAATTGCTATGAGCTTAGAAGGTATTGATGGATGATAACGAGGAGAGGTATTATTCTCAACCAAACTATTGAACTCACAATAGGTCTCTTTTGGCATAGGATTAAGCATTTTATCTTGTGAAGTTCTAGATATGCCTAAGAGGCGCCCCTATCTTAGAATGACTTTTAGGCATATAAAGTGAAATTCTCATTATTTACAAACCTCTAACATTTAACAAAATTAGTCAATGTGATGAGAAATTCAACTTGTTCAAGACTTTCTTTTAGAAAGCTCACTGTCACGATTGCAACCATTTGATACTTTATGAAATTGGTTAAGAATCATGTAGTTTTCATTAACAAGTTAATTAAGAAGCTCTGTTTGCATTGCTGAGGACTTGAATCGTAGAGCAGTCACCTTGAAAACATCTGAGTATAAGCTTGTTGAATCTAGTTCACAATTGTAGTTGTTTACCTTTTCTCTCCTTTGTTTACCTTTGTAAAATACCGGAAAAAAGGTGAATAACCATAAGGGAATTTTTCAAAATTTTTAAAATTTTCTAGGAATTTTTCGGAGACCATATGGTATATGTTACGAGGTAAATATTAGGCCCCGGGAAAGCTTGTTTAGGCTACCCCATTTAAACGAGGAAAAGTTTAGTTTTTTTCCTTTTTTTATTTTATTTTCCTTTTCTCCCCCGCCGAACCCTAACCTCCTCACGCCGAGCAGTTTCTCCTCCCCTCGCGTACAAAACCGTGGCCGAGGATTTTTCATCTCCTCTCTTCTTCTCCACTTCGTCTTCCCCTAACCCGACGCACACGACGCATCGTTTCCTCCTCTCCTCTTCTATGTGAGCCGCTCCACCCGATTCCTCTTCGCCCGGAGCAGTTCTTCTCTGCCGGTGATGCCCTCATGAGCCCAAAACAGTGGTGTCGCCTCCCTTCTTCCACTCGACACAGACCGTCGACCTTCCTCCCGATCCCGCGACGCTAGTGCCACCTCTCGGTCGATCCACCGCCGCCGCTGCGAAGGTTGTACCAACTTCACTGGGCGGCAACTGAGTCCCATCTGCTGTGCCCTAGCACTGTCGCCGACCACCAGGTCCGGCCCAGCACCGCCGCCGACCACCGCGCACCCACGATCGGTTGTCGCCAGCCTGAAATCAACACCACCAGCATCTGATCACCAGGTTCTGTTGAGCCCTAGTTTCTTCACCTATGCCCTAGAGCCTCATCCGTGTGCTATTCAAATTCAAGGAGGAGGGTCGGCAGAGATACCATCTTCAACAGAAGCATGCAGATTAGGATTCAGGTTGCTATTTTTCCCCAGCAACCTCTCCTAGTTCCGGCCCCTGTTTCCCCATAGCAAGCTTCTCTGGCTTTGAATCAATAGTGGGGCATTCAGATTTGGGTAAGGTTTTATGATTTTGGGTTATAGGCTTGTAGAGATTGGGTCTTGATCTCAGTTATGCTAACTAAGAGTAGTGGTTTAAGCAGCAGCTACTTAGGGGCTTCGGAAACAATCTCCGACAACGGGTACCACCAGCTAGCATATTCTGACGATTGTCCTACCTGACTGTGATCATCCGGAGAGGTTTGGTGAGGAGGTAAGAAGTAGAGGAATCATTTCATTGTTGTAGCATACACAGGTTTGAAGCTAGGAAAGGATAATGATAAATTATACTTGAATTTAATTAAGTTTAGGTTGATAATGCTAGTTGCAAATCCTAATTGGAAGGTGAAATAGTTAGAATTTGTTTAATTCAAGGATTTTAAATATAAAGGAAGGATAAGATTATTAAATAGGGTTGTAGATTTTATTTAGCTATATAGCTAAATGCATTATGTTTGATATCACAGGACTTTGATTTGAGACGGTGTCTCAACGAGGGATCTATTTCGGATACGATCCTCTTATTAGAGGTGGGTTTCTTGACTTATCTATTTTGATATGTCATATTGATATACTTAGTAATATTTAACAAATAGTAATATTTATGTTCATTTTTGCATCAGTATGTCATTATCTATTACTTGAGCATGCTGTATTTATTTTCTGTTGTTGCGTCCATGTTCCTTTGATTATATATGACCTTAAGGTAATGACATACCATGTCTTATTATGTTCAGGACATTGATTTATTTTACCATACCTGACCCATGTACCTAGATCATATTATTTGATCCATATATCTTTGGTACACATTTTGGTAGAGATGGATAGGATCAGGATATTTCCATGATTAGTATCATGCATTATCTCGCATGATTGCATGTTTGTTGGGACTTTCGGGCCACAAAAATTGCTTTTTGCGTTGTGGAAACCTCGAAATCTTGCCACAGATCCGTGCAAAGACATATAAAATAAATCATGTACATGTTTTATCCTAGATCTACACTAGATCTACATGAAAAGGGAAGTATACCTTTGAAGCGAAGCTCTTCGCAAATCCCACTCGTCCAAGGTCCGTCGGATCTCAAGTGTGTTCAAGTGTACATACCTCTAGAAGTATCCACACAAACAAGAGATGGAGAGGAAACCTTAGAGTGTGCTAGCACCCCAAGGAGTCTCGGCCAAGGAGGAGAGGGAGAGAAGAGAAGAAGAGAGGAAGGAAGAAGATAGATTGAATGAGCACACAATGCTATTCAAGCACCATTATGTGGCCGGCCACATTTAGAGGGTTTTAAACCTCCATGGGATACCAAGAGTCATGGCTCTTGGTCTCCCTCATGAGGTGGCACTTGGTCAAGTCAATCTTGACCAAGTAAAGAATCCTTGATGATGTGGAACACCATCATTGGTCAGCTCCATACCATGTCACAATGAGGTGGCATTTGGTCAAGTCAAACTTGACCCTTCATCTTCCCTTCTCAAATCAAGTCAAACTTGACCTCTTATCTCCCATGGTTGATCAAATCTAACCTTTTGATTCGAACCAATTTAATTTAATGAATCTATATTCATTGAATTAAATTGACTCAATGAATCATAATCTAATTAGACTCATTAGAAACATGAATTAAATTGAGTCCAACTCAATTAGTCTAATTTGGATTACTCTTAATCCAATTTGGTTCATCACATGAACCTAATCCTCTTAGTCCATCATATGAACCTAATCTCTATCTAATTACCCTTTGTGTGTGACCCTATAGGTTCTTGTAATGTTGGTAATATTCCTAAACCCATTTAGAAACATAAGTAATGAGCAGTATCTAGCAACACATCATTACTACCCAAGTTACAAGAATGTTGAGATCCAACATCACCTTTGTGGCTACTAATTGTGACTCTCACAATATATGACAATGTCCTTCTATCCTTGACATCTAGATTGATCAATTTGAGACATAGACCGTGTCATCCTCTAATCAATCTATATCTTGAACTCCAAGTAGACTCACTCTAATCAAATGAGCTCAATATCTCATATTGACTCATTTGGGCATGGCCATGCACTTAGTGATCTCACTCTATCAAGAATAATGATGTCACTCCCGTCATATAGGAGGGATAGATCCCATCTACATCACTCACATCCCTCCGCATAATTTGTTACATACCCAGTAATCGCCTTTATAGTCCACCCAGTTACGGGTGACGTTTGACGAAGCTAAAGTATGTAACTCCTTATGTAGGGAACCATGGTGACTTCAGGTCCAAGGACTCATAATTATACTAATAGTCACATGAGAAAGTATATGACACTCATATAATGATCCATGATACTTTCTCATGGTGGGTCATTCAGTATACATTCTCCAATACATACTCATGTGTCAACTTGATATCTCTATATCCATGACTTGTGAGATCAAGTCATTGAGTTGACCTACATGCTAGTCTCGTCGCATTAACATTGTCCCTAAATGTTAATACTTGACTAGGAACGATTAAGAGTAGTGTTCTCTATATCATCTCACTATCGATTCAACCAATCGATTGATATAGATAAGAACCTTCTACTCAAGGACGCTATTATACTTAGTTATTTGGCACAAATACAAGTAAGTATAATAACCATAAAGAAAATACCTTTATAAATATATAGGAATGTGATACATCGAGTCCATACAACAATCATCATATGATTGGCTCTAGGGCTCTAACTAACAATCTCCCACTAGAACTAGTGCCAATCAGTGTAGGCTCTAAGGCTCAATGACCTAGTGTGACCATCATGCTTTCTCTGTGTCAAAGCCTTGGTCAAGGGATCAGCTATGTTAGCCTCTGTGGGTACTCTACAAATCTTCACATCTCCTCTATCGATGATCTCTCGAATGAGATGGAAGCGTCGTAGTATGTGTTTGGTCCACTGGTGTGAGCGAGGTTCCTTAGCCTGTGCAATTGCTCCATTGTTGTCACAATAGAGATCTATAGGATCGGCTATGCTAGGAACCACCCCAAGCTCAGTAATGAACTTGCGGATCCAAACTGCCTCCCTTGTTGCTTCTGATTCAACAATATACTCGGCCTCTATTGTAGAATCAACAACTGTGTCCTGCTTCGAACTCTTCCAGCTCATAGCACCACCATTCAAGCAAAACACGAACCCAGACTGTGATCTATAATCATCCTGGCCAGTTTGGAAATTGACATCACTGTAACCCTTTATAGCTAGCTCATCATCGCCTCCATATATCAAGAAATATTCTTTAGTCCTTCTTAAGTACTTAAGAATATTCTTGATCGCTATCCAGTGACGCTCACCTGGATCTGACTGGTATCTACTCATCATGCTCAAAGCATATGAGACATCAGGACGAATACATAGCATGGTGTACATGATAGATCCTATGACTGAAGCATAAGGGATCTTATCCATGTGGTCTCTCTCTTCTCTAGAAGAGGGACTTTGAGTCTTCGAAAGACTCACACCATGTGACATCGGCAGAAATCCTTTCTTAGAATTCTGCATGGCAAACCGTAATAATACCTTGTCAACATATGTACTCTGACTTAGGCCAAGCAATCTCTTAAATCTATCTCTATAGATTTTTATGCCTAGAATGCAGGCTGCTTCACCTAAGTTCTTCATTGAGAAATAATTCCTCAGCCAAGTCTTGACAGACTGCAGCAAAGGAATGTCATTTCCAATGAGTAGTATGTCATCCACATACAATACAAGGAAGACAACTGTGTTCTCAACAACCTTCTTGTAAACACAGGGTTCATCTTCATTCTTGATGAAACCAAACTATTTGATCGCATCATCGAATCAAAGATTCCAGCTCCGAGAAGCTTGCTTTAGTCCATAAATGGACTTATGCAGCTTTCATACTCTGTCAGTATGCTGTGGATCTACAAAACCCTCAGGTTGTGTCATGTACACATCCTCGAGCAAGTTTCCATTCAGAAACGCGGTTTTGACATCCATCTGTCAGATCTCATAATCGTGGTATGCTGCAATAGCAAGCATGATCCGAATGGACTTAAACATCACTACTGGAGAAAAGGTTTCATCATAGTCAATACCATGAATTTGCTTGAAACCTTTTGCTACCAAACGACCCTTATAGATAAGTCTATCCATGTCAGCCTTTCTCTTAAAGACCCACTTACACCCAATGGGTTTGACGCCTTTAGGTGGATCAACCAAAGTCCATACTTGGTTGGTGTACATGGATTCCATCTTGGATCTCATGGCCTCTAGCCACTTCTCAGAATCTGGTCTCATCACAGCTTCCTAATAGGAGGTAGGCTCATTCTCAACAAGCATAACATCATCATGATTAGACAAGAGAAATGAGTATCTCTCAGACTGACGATGTACCCTATCAGACCTGCAAAGAGGTAGGTCTACTTGAACTGGTTGTTGTTCCTCAACTCCTTGTGGAATAATCTCATCATCCACAACTCTTTGTGGCTCCAGTTCAACTTCCATCAAGGCATCAGTGCTATGGTCCATATCTTGAACTTCTTCAAGATTGAACGTACTCCCACTAGTTTTTCTAGAAACAAAGACTCTTTCTAGAAATACCTCAGTCTTAACCACAACTACTTTGTGTTGACTGGGAATGTAGAAGTAATATCCCTTCGTTTCCTTGGAATATCCTATGAAATAGCACATATCATATTTGGGTCCTAGTTTGTCCGAGACTTGACGTCGAACGTAAGCCTCACAACCCCAAATCCTCATAAAAGACACCTGGGCATCTCTCCCAGTGCATATCCTATATGGTGTCTTTATCACAGCCTTGGATGGAACACGGTTAAGTATGAAGGATGCTGTGTCTAGAGCATAGCCCTAAAGAGATATAGGAAGATCTGTGTGACTCATCATAGATCGCACCATATCTAATAGGGTACGATTCCTCTTTTCGGATACACCATTCCACTGTGGTGTTCCAGGAGGAGTGAGTTGGGATAGAATCTCACACTCAGCTAGATAGTCACGAAACTTATGGATAAGGTATTCACCACCTTAATCTAATCGAAGTATCTTAATACTCTTGCCAAGCTGGTTGTGTACTCCATTCTTGAATGCTTTAAACTTTTCAAAGGATTCTGATTTATGTGTCATCAAATACACATAACCATATCCACTGAAGTCATCAGTAAATGTAATGAAGTACCTATAACCACCTCTGGCAGCGACATTGAAAGGGCCACATACATCACTATGTATAAGTCCTAACAAGTCAGTCGCTCTTTCGCTGTGCCCACTAAAGGGAGTCTTGGTCATCTTGCCTAGTAGGCATGACTCGTATGTCTCATATGATTCAAAATCAAATGAGTCCAGCAAACCATATTTATGGAGCTGGGATAAGCGTTTGTCATTTATATGACCTAAGCGACAATGCCAGAGATAGGTTTGGTTCATTTCATTTGATTTGAACCTTTTGGTACTTATATTATAGATAGGGAAGTCTAGAATATAGAGTCCGTTCATCAGAGGTGCACTATAATAGAACATATCATTTAAGTAAACGGAACAACATCTGTTCTATATTACAAAAGAAAAGCCTTTCTTGTCCAAACAAGAGACAGAAATGATGTTCTTAGTAAGAGAAGCCACATAACAACATTCATCTAATTCTAGTCCAAGCCCAGAGGGCAGAGATAGATAGTAAGTTCCTACAACAACAACAATAACCCGTGCTCCATTGCCTATTCGTAGGTCCACCTCGCCCTTCGTCAATGCCCTGCTATTTCTCAGCACCTGCACATTAGTACAAATGTGAGAAGCACATCCGGTATCCAATACCCATAATGCAGAAATAGATAGATTAACTTCTATAACATATACACCTGAAGTAGAAGTCTCACTTCTCTTCTTCTTAAGATCTTCCAGATATACTTTGCAGTTCCTCTTCCAGTGCCCAGTCTGACCGCAGTGGAAGCAGGTAGCATCCTTGGCAACCCCTCCTTTAGGTTTCAGTGTCTTGCCTTTGCCCTTAGCTTGGGACTTTCCCTTACCTTTAGGCTTGCCCTTGTCTTTATGCCTTTGCACCATCAAAATTGAGTTGGGCTTAACCTTCTAAAGGTTGAGCTCAGCAGTTCTCAACATGCTTAGCAGCTCGGGCAGTGGCTTATCAATTTCGTTCATGTTATAATTCATGACTGTAGCTCTCTGGCAAGGATTGCAAGATTAAGTCGGTGGCTAGCTCTTGGCCAAGTGGGAATCCCAACCTCTGTAGGTTTTCTATGTACTCAATCATCTTGAGTACATATGGTCCTACGAGAGTCCCATCTTGCATCTTGCACTGAAATAGTGCCTTAGAGATCTCAAATCTCTCGTGTCTTGCTTGTCCTTGATATAGTTGACGAAGATGTTCAACCATATCATAAGCACCCATCAACTCGTGTTGCTTCTGAAGCTCAGAGTTCATGGTCGCGAGCATGAGGCATGGCACATTTAATGCATCATCTTGATGCTTCTTATAAGCATCTCGGTCAGCTCGCGTGGCAGTGGTAGGAGGTGCCTCCGGAATGGGCTTCTCCAGGACGTACAGTTTTCGTTCTTGTGTGAGAACGATTCTCAGATTTCTGTACCAGTCCAGGAAATTAGCTCCATTGAGCTTGTCCTTGTCAAGGACAGAATGCAGGGAGAAGGAGTTCGTGTTTGTCGACATGGCAATCTACAATAGAAAAATGCAGAAAATAAATATCATATTCCACTAATCATTTAATTAGGTCTTTAATTAAATGATGCTCCCACTGAATTATAGGGCCTTAGTAGGAATCAAATCATGGATGTGGTCAATCCACACTACTAGATTCATACCGATTAGCTATAACTCTCGTGGGACAAGATCCACATCATACTACGCCTTGAGTTAGCTTTGGCTAAATCACCCAAGACCTAGTATGATCGGTAGATAACTAATTATCAATTACATCTCTATGCAACTCTTGTTTATAGGATCAAAATCCTCATTTATAAAAAACCTTGAGTTAGCTTTGGCTAAATCGCCCAAGATTTAGTATAAATATGATTTTATCCTATTTTCCCACCGTTGGAAAAATACCTATAGTTATACTCGATCCAATTGAGTTAACTAGTTATACTTAATCCAATTAAGTTTGTACTCACCCAAGCTTTGATAGGCAGGACCAAGATTGTCCCTCCACACCCTACCAAGATAATATGCGTTGCTCTTCTTTGGCAGATTCAACAACAACAAATGATCGAGGTAGTGATGGGTATCAAAACTTGGTAGGCATATCGAGTTGAGTTAATTAAGATCTAATCTAATCGTGGATTCGTATCTTATACGCATTAAGGCACTAATTACCCTACACTAGCATGCATCACATACACACAAGAAATTAATTAAATTTTGATTAGGTCATGGCCCTACTATGATCTTCTCAAGCTAATGAGAAGATTGGATGGTCAACCTAGGGTCAACAACTTCTTCAAGCTCCTCCCTTTGACCGCCATGTGTTGCTTGCACCCTCCTCGTAACTCCTTCTCGAGTGGATCTTCCACCGCTCCATTTTGTATATTACAAATATGAAACTTGAGTTACATTTGAGTCTAAAATCTATTTACAACAGGAAATAAAAGGAGAGGTATGATGCGCAGGTCGCATATAATATATACAACACACACAACACACAAAAATGGCACGCAGACCATATTATGAATTACAACACATTTTGTCCAATCAAATTGGGGTTTTTGGGCCATGACCATCACAAAATCATACATTATTCTAAATTATGTATTATATATAAATTTCTATAATTTTACTACTGTTTTTATGATTTTATGAGTCGCAACTTCCCGGCAGTCCCATTTAGCGATTTTCAGGTGCGATTGCGGGACAATGCCCCTTGCGGGATTAGGGGCAGCACCCCTTCTCGTGAAATGAGTATCATGAGTGTCCTACTACTATCTAACACCACCTTAAGCTGCGGTCCCAAAACAATTTGGGCGAGACCTTGCCGTTTCGAAAGGTTTTTCTCGGTAGTCGAAGCCTACAAGTGTCCAAGCACTTGTTGCTTTGCCTCTACGAGAAAAATACTCATAAAATACACAAAAATAGTAAACTTACAGATCTGATATTTTTCATAAAAATACAAATGAAACATGTACATGCTTCACACGTGGCTCTGATACCACTGTAGGGACTTTCGGGCCGCAAAAACTTCTTTTTGCGTTGCAAAAACCCCGAAGTCTTGCCAGGATCCGTGCGAAGACATATAAAATAAATCATGTACATGTTTTATCCTAGATCTACACTAGATTTACATGAAAAAGGGAAGTATACCTTTGAAGCGAAGCCCTTCGCAAATCCCACACGTGTTGGTTAATCCTAGGAAAACGTACCAGTTCCACTGTACAAAAATTTTTGTACAAGTGTCGAACCTTTCCTTAAATAACCTATTGTGTTCTTTAGAAGTTAAATCAAGAATCGCAGACGGAACTTAACATCATTGATTCCAAATTTAACTTATCTGTTCTTAATGGTTTAGATTTGAATCACAAGCGGAACTTAACACTATTGATTCAAATCTACCTAAATTATTAATTCCATAAATATTAATTTTCAAAATTGGCTTCTAGGACTGCATGGCGAGGCACATGGCCTTCTTGGATATGGGAGCAACCACCACCGCCTAGGCAAAGCCTTTTAAGGAAAGCTAATATTTATTTCCTTAAATAACTTTAGGTTAACCAAAAAGAACAATCGAATCACAAATTCGAAAAAGAAGAAAACACAAAATCGAAAAATAAATTTGATAAACTAGATCTAATTGCCTCTTGTATTTAGAATTCATACAAAGAAAACCAACTAGTATGATGCGGAAGAAAAATACTAGTTATACCTTCTCTTTGTAAGCTAATGACCTCAAGATCTTCTGCCGTATTCCTCACCTCGCCTTGGACGTCGTGTGGGCGACGATCCTCCAAGATGAACACCACCCAAAAGCTTCCTCCTTCTTCTTCTAAAATTCGGCCACCACCACCACCAAGGAGAAGAGAGCAAAGGGAGAGGAAGAAGGGAGAGGGTCGGCCACCAAGAGATCACCCAAGCAAAAGAAAAAGAGTTGTGTCTCATGAAGCCCCCTCACCCCTTCTTTTATATTACTTGCCCAAGGCAAATAAGGAAAAACTTTTACAAAAAATAAAATCATCCAAGAGTTTTTCCTTTTCCCTTTATATTTTTCCTTTTCTTTCCTCTTGATTGAATCAATCACCAATCAATGGTTGAGATCAATCCTATTTGGTTTAGGATTGGGATTGGTCGGCCCCTTGCTTGGACACCAAGCAAGGTATCCGGACACCATATTTAGGAAAGAAAAATAATAATTTTTATAAAATTTTACAAGAAGAAAACTCTTATAAAATTTTACAAGCTCTCTTTCCTAAAGTAAGAGTTAAAAAAGGAAAGTTCTAAAAATTAAAACCATGTTTTAAAATTTAAAACTTCTCTTATAAAATTTCCTTTTTTAACATGGTGATAGAAAATTTAAATTTTAAAACTTCTTTTCCCTTTTTTCTTAAACCATGAGGATGGTTAAAAGAGGAAAATTTTAAAATCTTTTAAACTCTCTATTTAAACATCTGGCCTAATTCAAATAAGGAAAGTTTTAAAAAATTAAAATCTCTCTTTTAAAACTTATAGTTTTCTACAAAGAGAAGATTTTAAAATTTTAAAACAACCCTCCCTTTTTGAATTATTGTGGTCGGCCCCTACAAGCTTGGTCACCAAGCTATAGGGTCGGCCCCTATAAGAGGATGTGGCCGGCCATTGCTTGGTCATCAAGCAATGGTCCGGCCCCCTTCTTGGACACCAAGAAAAGCCTTACATTTAGATGGACTTGAGACTATAATGAGGCTATGACAGGGACCTAGAGGAGTAATTGGTTTTGGCCTTCCGATGAGCTTGAGTATCCCATGTTCGCCCCGAACACACAACTCAAGTTCATCGATAATAACTCATTCCACTAGAGAGTTATTACCGCACTACCGCACCAATCCCAAATTACATTATGGGCTCCTTCTTATCATAAGTGTGTTAGTCTCCCTGTGTTTAAGATTACGAATGTCCACTAATTAAGTAAGTTACTGACAACTCACTTAATTAATATCTAGCACCAAGAGTAGTACCACTCAACTTCATTGTCATGTCGGACTATGTCCACCTGCAAGGTTTACAATGGCAATCCTTATGAGCTCCTCTTGGGGACATTCTCAACCTAGATAACTAGGACACAGATTCCTTCTATAATCAACAACACACACAATAAGTAATATCATTTCCCAACTTATCGGGCATATTGATTTATCGAGCTAAACCTCACCCTTTGATAAATCAAAGAAATAAATATTAAATATATGTGCTTGTTATTATATTAGGATTAAGAGCACACACTTCCATAATAACTAAGGTTTAGTTCTTTTACTAAGTCAGTACAAAAAGAACTTACCTAAATGATCCTACTCAATACACTTAAAGTATATCAGTGTAATTTATTAGTAAAGATAAATTAATACTTAATTACACTACGACTATTCTGATGGTTTGTTCCTTTCCATCTTAGTCACGAGCAACTGTTTATAATTTATAGAGAATCGACAACATGATCTTCTGAGTGTGACACCACACTCCATGTTGTCTACTATATAAATTAATTGAACAATTACATTTAATAAATAAATGCAGATATTGATCAATGTAATTCTTTTATTTTAACAAATAAATGTTTACAAAAGCTAGGATTTTAGTATACACTCTAACAATCTCCCACTTATACTAAAAGACTAAGCTGCCATATCTGTTGCCTTACATTTGATTCCCATCCAATCCACATGCCGATCAAAAGCTTTTGCCGGAAGGGCCTTTGTGAAAGGATCTGCTAGGTTATCTTCTGATGCAATCTTGGTGACGACAACTTCTCCTCGTTTGACGATGTCTCATATCAGGTGGTACTTGCGCTCTATATTTTTACTTGCCTTATGAGCTCGTGGTTCCTTTGAGTTTGCAACTGCACCGCTATTATCACAATAAATTGTGATGATCTTGGGCAAACCAGGAATCACATCTAAGTCCATTAGAAATTTCCTGAGTCATACAGCTTCTTTGGCTGCCTCAGAGGCTGCCACATACTCAACTTCCATGGTTGAGTCGAGACACATTTCTGCTTAACACTCCTCCTTGCAATAGCTCCACCTCCTAGAGTAAACACATAGCCTGATGTTGACTTACTATTGTCCCTATCTGATTGGAAGTCCAAATCCGTGTAACCCACAAGGAGCAAATCGTCTGCTTGGTAAACTATCATATAATCTCTAGTCCTTCTCAGGTACTTTAATATATGCTTTACCGCAGTCCAATGCCCTTGTCCAGGGTTACTCTGATATCTGCTAACCATGCCCACGGCAAAACAGATATCAGGTCTCGTACACAGCATTGCATACATAAGGCTTCCTACAGCCGAAGCATAAGGAACTGCCTTCATGTCCTCAATCTCCTTTGATGCCTTTGGGGACATCTCTTTAGATAAGGCTACTCCATGCCTAAAAGGTAAGAAACCTTTCTTGGAGTTTTGCATGCTAAAACGAGCAAGGATTGTATCTATATATAAAGCTTGGGATAGGCACAACATTCTTTTCTTGCGATCCCTTATAACTTTGATCCCAAGAATGTGTGCACATTCTCCTAAGTCCTTCATATCAAATTGTTTGGACAACCATACTCTTACGTCCGATAATACCTTGACATTGTTGCCAATTAATAAAATATCATCTACGTATAGTACAAGAAATACCACCACGTTTTCGTTACACTTCTTGTATACACAAGACTCATCCGGACACTGAATAAATCCATATGACTGGATTACTTCGTTAAACCGGATGTTCCAAGATCTTGAAGATTGCTTCAATCCGTAAATGGATCGATTAAGCTTGCACACTAGATGCTCTTTGCCTTTTTCAATGAATCCTTCTGGTTGCTTCATATGGATGTTTTCTTCAAGACTTCCGTTAAGGAAAGCTGTCTTGTCATTCATTTGCCAAATCTCATAATCCATATGAGCAGCAATGGATAAGAGTATCCCAATAGACTTAAGCATGGCTACCGGTGAAAAAGTCTCCTCATAGTCGATTCCCTCTTTCTGAGTATACCCTTTCGCAACAAGCCTTGCTTTGAAGGTTTCTACCTTCCCATCTGTCCCTCTTTTCCTTTTGTAGATCCACTTGCATCCAATGGCTTTTACACCATTAGGTGGTTATACAAGCTCCCAGACCTTATTAGAGTACATAGACTCTATTTCAGAATTCATTGCCTTTTGCCAAGATACTGCATCTATATCTTGGAGTGCTTCATCATATGTCTGGGGATCAGGTTCATGTTTACCCGGGATCAAGTCTGAAGACTCTCCCAAAAACATGAATCTCTCAGGTTGCCTTACAACCCTCCCACTACGACGAGGCACCGTCTGTGGTTGTGTATCATGTGTGACACGTGTTGCAGTCTCTTGTGGTACTTCATCTTGTACTGTTGGTACTGAAGTTGACGTGTCCTCTCTAATTTCTTCTAGAATTATTTCACTCATGGGCTTATGGTTTGTTACATAATCTTCTTCTAAAAATGAGCATTGGAGCTAACAATGATCTTCTGATTTTTAGGATTATAAAACAAACCACCTTTCGTTCCCTTAGGATATCCCACAAACAGACAAACTTCTGTACGTGATTCCAACTTGTCAGTATCTCCCTTCAGCACATGTGCTAGACTACCCCATATCCGAATATGATTTAGACTAGGCTTGCGCCCATTCCATAATTCCATGGGAGTAGAAAGAACTGTTTTAGAAGGTACCATATTCAGAATGTACACTGCTGTTTCTAAAGCATATCCCCAAAACGAATTCGGTAATTCTGAATAACTCATCATTGATATAACCATTTCCATAAGAGTCTTATTCCTTCGTTCTGCCACACTATTCTGCTGGGGTGTACCAAGTGAAGACAATTGGGTTTGAATCTCGACTTCTGATAAGTAATTCCTAAACTCTCCAAAGAGGTATTCGCCACCACGGTCAGACCGTAGTGTCTTGATACTTTTACCAAGACGTTTCTCCACATCAGCCCTATATTCTTTGAACTTATCAAAGCATTCAGACTTGCGACGCATCAGGTAAATGTATCCGTATCTTGAATAATCATCTATAAAGGAGACGAAGTATTCATAACCTCCTCTTGCCTGGATAGATATAGGACCACACAAATTAGAATGAACCAGTTCTAACGCATCTTTGGCTCTATACCCCTTGGCCTTAAAAGGTCTCTTGGTCATTTTACCTTCCAAGCAGGATTCACATGTTGGAAAGTTTTCCAACTCTAATGAACCCAATAGTTCATCAGCTACAAGCCTTTGAATCCTACTTAAATTAATATGTCCAAGCCTTAGATGCCAAAGATATGTTTGATTCATTTCCGAAGATTCTTTTCTCTTATTAGAGTTAGAAGATGTGTTATTTATTTTCATATTTTACTTTGTGGGAGAAATTGGATTTAAAGTGTATAAATTGTCAACCAATGCACCAGAACAGATAATCACCTTATTTCTCTTTATAACAACATTGTTAATAAAAGAGCCTGAATATCCATCCAAATACAGTTTAGAAACTGAAATAAATTCTTTCTAAAATTGGGTACATAAAGATAATTTCTTAAAATCAAATTTCTATTCCTATCAAAAGATAAGTAGACGTCTCCCACTGCAACAGCCGCCACCTTAGTAGCATTGCCCATGTAGACGGTTATCTCTCTATCAAATAGTCGTCGGGTTTCCTGGAACCCCTGCAATGAATTATAGACATGATCAATGGCTCCTGTATCCACACACCAAGTACTGGTAGATAACACTGCTAAACATGTTTCAACTACTAGAGTATGAGATATACCTTTATTGTTCTGATTCCTATGAGGACAGTCCGCCTTACAATGTCTAGACTGCTTGCAGATGAAGCACTTACCCTTCGGCTTCTTCATTCCAGCTTTCTGTCCTGTACTCTGAGGTTTATTCACCTTCTTTGCTGAAAAGACCTGTTTCTTCTTCTTTTTGCCTTTCGACTTAAAAGTAGAACCATTTTCAGCATAGTGAATCTGAGAACTGTGACGAAATATTCCTTCTGCTGCATGTAGTTCTATCAGAAGTTCCATCAACGTATACTCTCTTTTGTTCATGTTATAGTTCAGGCAGAACTGCTCAAAACTTCTGGATAGTGTTTGGAGAATTATATCGACCTGGGTTTCCCCATCGATTTCTTCTCCAAGGACTTGTATTTCATTCAGATAAGCCATCATTTTGAGGATATGATCCCTTACGGGTGTCCCCTCAGACATGGTGGTTGTCATTAACTTCCTCATTGCCTCTTTCCTAGCAGTCCGACTCTGGTGTCCAAAGAGTTCTTTGAGATTGTTCATTATATCATAAGCTGTTGGTAAATTTTGATACTGATGTTGCAATACATTTGACATTGATGCCAAAATGTAACACCGCGCCATCTCATCAGCTTTTACCCATTTCTTATGATACTCAATCTCCTCTAGGGTAGAGTCACCGTTAGGTGCATCAGGGCAAGCCTCAGTTAGTACAAACTTATAGCTTTCAGCAGTAAGAACTATGTCCAGGTTTCTTTTCCAATCAATATAGTTTGGACCAGTAAGTTTGTTCTCTTTCAGTATAATGGCTAGTGGGTTGAAAGTCATCCTAAGAATCACAAAAGTAAACTTTGGTCAAGACTCTAAATTTAGAATAATATTGATTCCTCAAACAATACTATTTTAAATTAACCAACACCTCAAATCACCGTGAATATTGAATGCCACGTTAGTGTGGACGTATACAAATTCATCATTTGTAAGAGGAGGGTATGACCCATTAATTTTATTATCTTGTCATCCTAACTTTATGACAAATAAAATTAATAGTTGGTTTCACTTTAGTCACACAAGATAATAGCAGTGACTCCGTTGGGGAGGATATTATTGAATGCGTCTAAGTGTATACCATTACTTAATACTAAATCCATTAAATAGGATTGTGCCCCTTCAGTTGGAGAAGATCACACGCTCCTAAATAATTTCCTATAACCATCCATAAAAGGAAGTTTGATCTAGTGATCCGCAACAAGCTCATCCGTTGTGGAGGGAGGCACTCAGAGCCAACACGCAGGCTTGTTGCATCACTTACAAACTAGTAATGGAGACCATGGGATTTATTAAAATCCCTCTCCCACTTAGTTATTTAAAAATGAGGATTTTTAACCTATCCTAGTATACATCACATGCATATAAACATCACAGTAAATAAAAGCAATAAATTTGGAAATTAATTTTCCAACTATTATGGCTTTTTCCATCACTGTCTTCAGTATGCTCCAACCCTAGCTGCTGCCATCTTTAGCCACCACAATCGGGTCGAGTTGTCGCATCCTTCTTGCTTCTTATTCCGCTGCGCCTCTGGTGCTCCAAAAGTACCACGCCTCATAAGAATCCGATCCACGACAAAAATAGAATTTTACATATATCGATCCTATATTCCACGAGAGAATGTACATGTATTCTAGATCGAACAAAAAATAAAATTCTAAAAATAATACAGCTCCTTTTGTATTTTATACATACAATCATGCACACAAATAATGCCCTTAACATGTCCAAGGGTCCAATCACACACAATATCAATAAGCCATAATAGTTGGAGCCTGCAACCAAAGAGTTAGCACATCCTACTACTATCCTACCTAAATTATATATGACATGTGCATAACCTATTTGAATTCTAAAAATACACAGAGGCAAACCCTAGCTCTGATACCAATTGTTGGTTAATCCTAGGAAAACGTACCGGTTCCACTGTACAAAAATTTTTATACAAGTGTCGAACCTTTCCTTAAATAACCTATTGTGTTCTTTAGAAGTTAATTCAGGAATCGCAGACGAAACTTAACATCATTGATTCCAAATTTAACTTATCTGTTCTTAATGGTTTAGATTTGAATCGCAAGTGTACTTAACACTATTGATTCAAATCTACCTAAATTATTAATTCCATAAATATTAATTTCCAAAATTAGCTTCCAGGACTGCATGGCGAGGCACATGGCCTTCTTGGATATGGGAGCAACCACCACCGCCTAGGCAAAGCCTTTTAAGGAAAGCTAATATTTATTTCCTTAAATAACTTTAGGTTAACCAAAAAGAACAATCGAATCACAAATTCGAAAAAGAAGAAAACACAAAATCGAAAAATAAATTCGATAAACTAGATCTAATTGCCTCTTGTATTTAGAATTCATACAAAGAAAATCAACTAGTATGATGCGGAAGAAAAATACTAGTTATACGTTCTCTTTGTAAGCTAATGACCTCAAGATCTTCTGCCGTATTCCTCGCCTCGCCTTGGACGTCGTGTGGGCGACGATCCTCCAAGATGAACACCACCCAAAAGCTTCCTCCTTCTTCTTCTAAAATTCGGCCACCACCACCACCAAGGAGAAGAGAGCAAAGGGAGAGGAAGAAGGGAGAGGGTTGGCCACCAAGAGATCACCCAAGCAAAAGAAAAAGAGTTGTGTCTCATGAAGCCCCCTCACCCCTTCTTTTATATTACTTGCCCAAGGCAAATAAGGAAAAACTTTTACAAAAAATAAAATCATCCAAGAGTTTTTCCTTTTCCCTTTTTATTTTTTCCTTTTCTTTCCTCTTGATTGAATCAATCACTAATCAATGGTTGAGATCAATCCTATTTGGTTTAGGATTGGGATTGGCCGTCCCCTTGCTTGGACACCAAGCAAGGTGGGCGACCACCATATTTAGGAAAGAAAAATAATAATTTTTATAAAATTTTACAAGAAGAAAACTCTTATAAAATTTTACAAGCTTTCTTTCCTAAAGTAAGAGTTAAAAAAGGAAAGTTCTAAAAATTAAAACCATGTTTTAAAATTTAAAACTTCTCTTATAAAATTTCCTTTTTTAACATGGTGATAGAAAATTTAAATTTTAAAACTTCTTTTCCCTTTTTTCTTAAACCATGAGGATGGTTAAAAAAGGAAAATTTTAAAATCTTATAAACTCTCTATTTAAACATCTGGCCTAATTCAAATAAGGAAAGTTTTAAAAAATTAAAATCTCTCTTTTAAAACTTATAGTTTTCTACAAAGAGAAGATTTTAAAAATTTAAAACAACCCTCCCTTTTTGAATTATTGTGGTCGGCCCCTACAAGCTTGGTCACCAAGCTATAAGGTCGGCCCCTATAAGAGGATGTGGCCGACCATTGCTTGGTCATCAAGCAATGGTCCGGCCCCCTTCTTGGACACCAAGAAGAGCCTTACATTTAGATAGACTTGAGGCTATAATGAGGCTACGACAGGGACCTAGAGGAGAAATTGGTTTTGGCCTTCCGATGAGCTTGAGTATCCCATGTTCGCCCCGAACACACAACTCAAGTTCATCGATAATAACTCATTCCACTAGAGAGTTATTACCGCACTACCGCACCAATCCCAAATTACATTATGGGCTCCTTCTTATCATGAGTGTGTTAGTCTCCCTGTGTTTAAGATTACGAATGTCCACTAATTAAGTAAGTTACTGACAACTCACTTAATTAATATCTAGCACCAAGAGTAGTACCACTCAACTTCATTGTCATGTCGGACTATGTCCACCTGCAGGGTTTAACATGGCAATCCTTATGAGCTCCTCTTGGGGGTATTCTCAACCTAGATAACTAGGACACAGATTTCTTCTATAATCAACAACACACACTATAAGTAATATCATTTCCCAACTTATCGGGCATATTGATTTATCGAGCTAAACCTCACCCTTTGATAAATCAAAGAAATAAATATTAAATATATGTGCTTGTTATTATATTAGGATTAAGAGCACACACTTCCATAATAACTAAGGTTTAGTTCTTTTACTAAGTCAGTACAAAAAGAACTTACCTAAATGATCCTACTCAATACACTTAAAGTATATCAGTGTAATTTATTAGTCAAGATAAACTAATACTTAATTACACTACGACTATTCTGATGGTTTGTTCATTTCCATCTTAGTCGCGAGCAACTATTTATAATTTATAGAGAACCAACAACATGATCTTCTGAGTGACACCACACTCCATGTTGTCTACTATATAAATTAATTGAACAATTATATTTAATAAATAAATGCAGATATTGACCAATGTGATTCTTTTATTTTAACAAATAAATGTTTACAAAAGCTAGACTTTTAGTATACACTCTAACAACTTGTCCAAGGTCCGTCGGATCTCAAGTGTGTTCAAGTGTACACACCTCTAGAAGTATCCACACGAACAAGAGATGGAGAGGAAACCTTAGAGTGTGCTAGCACCCCAAGGAGTTTCGGCCAAGGAGGAGATGGAGAGAAGAGAATAAAAGAGGAAGGAAGAAGATAGATTGAATGAGCACACAATGCTATTCAAGCACCATTATGTGGCCGGCTACATTTAAAGGGTTTTAAACCTCCATGGGATGCCAAGAGTCATGGCTCTTGGTATCCCTCATGAGGTGGCACTTGGTCAAGTCAATCTTGACCAAGTAAAGAAGCCTTGATGATGTGGAACACCATCATTGGCGGGCCCCATGCCATGTCACAATGAGGTGACATTTGGTCAAGTCAAACTTGACCCTTCATCTTCCCTTCTCAAATCAAGTCAAACTTGACCTCTTATCTCCCATGGTTGATCAAATCTAACCATTTGATTCGAACCAATTTAATTTAATGAATCTATATTCATTGAATTAAATTGACTCAATGAATCATAATCTAATTAGACTCATTGGAAACATGAATCAAATTTAGTCCAACTCAATTAGTCTAATTTGGATTACTCTTAATCCAATTTGGTTCATCACATGAACCTAACCCTCTTGGTCCATCATATGAACTTAATCTCCATCTAATTGCCCTTTGTGTGTGACCCTATAGGTTCTTGTAATGTTGGCAATGTTCCTAAACCCATTTAGAAACATAAGTAATGAGCGGTATCTAGCAACACATCATTACTACCCAAGTTACAAGAATGTTGAGATCCAACATCACCTTTGTGGCTACTAATTGTGACTCTCACAATATGTGACAATGTCTTTCTATCCTTGACATCTAGATTGATCAACTTGAGACATAGACCATGTCATCCTCTAATCAATCTATATCTTGAACTCCAAGTAGACTCACTATAATCAAATGAGCTCAATATCTCATATTGACTCATTTGGGAATGGCCATGCACTTAGTGATCTCACTCTATCAAGAATAATGATGTCACTTCCGTCATATAGAAGGGATAGATCCCATCTACATCACTCATATCCCTCCGCATAATTTGTTACATACCAGTAATCGCCTTTATAGTCCACCCAGTTACGGGTAGCATTTGACGAAGCCAAAGTAGGTAACTCCTTATGTAGGAACCGTGGTGACTTCAGGTCCAAGCACTCATAGTCATACTAATAGTCACATGATAAAGTATATGACACTCATATAACAATCTATGATACTTTCTCATGGCGCATCATTCAGTATACATTCTCCAATGCATACCCATGTGTCAACTTGATATCTCTATATCCATGACTTGTGAGATCAAGTCATCGAGTTGACCTACATGCTAGTCTCGTCGCATTAACATTGTCTCTGAATGTTATTACTTGACTAGGAATGATTAAGAGTAGTGTTCTCTATATCATCTCACTATCGATTCAACCAATCGATTGATATAGATAAGAACCTTCTACTCAAGGACACTATTATACTTAGTTATTTGGCACCAAAACAAGTAAGTATAATAACCATAAAGAAAATGTCTTTATAAATATATAGAAATATGATACATCAAGTCCATACAACAATCATCATATGATTGGCTCTAGGGATCTAACTAACAGTTGATGTGCGTAGATTATATACCTTTGTTTAGCATGTTTTAACGCACATTCACATACTTTGCACATGCTTTGTCTACGTATTTTTTGTACTTCTATCTTTCCTTTTATCATATTTACTCTCTTTGTTCGGAGATCTATTTTTGTGAATTTTCTGTACACAGGAGTCGAATTTGGTGAAGGATTCATGTTCAAGGTCAAATCTGCAAGTGAAGCGAAGGAGGAAGGTATCATTCCTTGACCTCACACGGCCCTGCCATGAGGGGTTGCCCAGGCCGTGTGGAGATCCTTGGTCGTGTGGTTGTAGCAGAAAAGGAAGTGGCCATGACCATGTGAACCTCACACGGCCATGCCAAGATTTGAAGCCAGAAGGAGTCAGGTCGTGTACACTACACGGTCATGCAAGCCATCCAGAGCTGAAGCCTTACACGGCCGTGTAGATCTACACGGTCGTGCAAGATTTCTAGAGACCAAGAAGACCCTGGCCGTGTGCACCACACGGTCGTGCGAGGTTTCCAGAGGCAGAGGCAGTGCAGGCCGTGTAGATCTACACGATCGTGAAAGAGAAGCAAGAGCAGTGTGTGCCACGGCCGTGTATCACACACGACCGTGTAAGATAGGCAGAGAAGGGAGTGGGCTTGGTCGTGTGAACCTCACACGACCGTGCCTCAGGGTCGTGTGGCACCTAAACCTCTCCTCTATATAAGGCCTCCTTGATGATTTAAAAGGGGATCTTCTCCCTTTTGGGGGGAAACAAGATTTGGGGCGTTCCTCCACCTTCTTGGAGGATTTTTCCGGAGATCTAAGGGTGGATCTTCAACGTTTCGACTCTGAAAGCAAGGATTGGATCTGAAGACCGTTCTTCATCGTAGATAAGCTTTCTTTCTCCCTTCTTTCTTGGATTTGGGGATCAAGATGCTTGTAATCTTCTTGTTTTCAGATTTCTCTCCTTGTTTTATGGATTGGATCTCTTGTTCTAGGATGGAGGGAGTAATTGTAAGGATGATTTGATGTAAAACTCTTATGGATTTGCCAATTTCCTATTTCTATGATGTTGCCCTGTTTGTATCAATTTGATCTTGTATGGATTGTTGTGATTAGGGCTTAATTACCATGCTTAATTGAATGTTTGAATATCTTATGGATCTTGTATGGATTGCTTCTCATTTGATTTTTCGAGGGGCGTTCGTGATAGGAACATGCCCGTGTAAGGACATTTAAGGGATGATCTTGAGGGTGAAATAGGGTAATTCAAGAGGGTATGATAGATTGTATGAGTTCATATATTATATCTTGATGCAGTTGAGGAGTGATGAATCCTATTTTGATTATCCGAGGGACGCAAGTGACAGGCAAGCCCGTGTAAGGACAACATAGATTCATTCCTAATTGATCACGTTTAGGTATAGATTTCAGTTGTAGGTCGGTTGTCTATTACAAGAGGGAACCGACAACCTTATACAAATGATGGACAATTGAGAAATAAGATTTGGTAGATCAATTACATTGAAGAACCTTACAAAGAAACCAAAACTTCTAGAACATCCCTTTTATCAAAGCCCTCATTGTTATTTGTTATTCTTTCATCTTTATGTTTTTCTTTGCATAGTTGCATTTAGCTTTTGACAAATAATTATTGGTTATTTAGCTAATTCGTGTTGATAAATCTTTAGTGGCTATTCCAGTCCCTGTGGATACGATATCTTTATTATTACTTACGACATTTTCGTACACTTGCGGAGAGTCAACAAGTTTTTGGTGTCGTTGCCGGGGACTGCGCTATAACATTAGGGATTATCAATTGAGTTAGACTAAACATAACTTTTCTTTACTTTTCATTAGCATAATTGTAACTAATCTTTAGAATTCTATTTTCATAATTTTTTTCTTGTATATCTTTCTACTTCTTGTCAATTCTTTTTTGTTGCAATTTTAATTTTGCATTTTTAATTTCTAACATTCTAGTCTAATTTTTCTTTCTTTTGATTTAGTTTCTTTCTTTTCTTTTGTAAACATATCTTGCAATCTTGTTCTTGGTATATGAATTATTCTAGAGCATTTTATTTCTTGTTTTTAATTCTACATTTTTAGTTTTTCTTGTAATTTTTTTTTTAGATATCTTGAGCACTAACATGTCAAGTAGGGCTTCAAGAGAATTTTTCACACCCATGAGCGTAAGAGCAAGATCTCCCATCTATAAAAATTATGACTCAGAAAATGATGAATTTGAGTTCCTTTGTGGAGTGTGTGGTAGCACATCTCATCCAGCTGCTATTTGTCACTTCTTCCAAAAATCTGCTAATACTCCGGGACTTCAGTATTTGGTTTAACCTCAACATTAAGATACATATGAGCAAGTTCCTAATACTTATGGCTATGATTGGGAAGATCATGAAATTCAGAACCTTCAACCCCAGCTAATTTCTTAGCAGAGTGAGCAGTCATTATTCCAGCAGCAAATCTCTGACCTGCCTCAACATTATAATCAATTTTGGATGGATCATCAAAATTTAGACTACAACTACATACAAAATGTTGAGCATAGTTCCTATGTGAATCAGTGTTCGTCAGAGTTTCAGGATGATTTTTCATTAGTTGGACCACATAATTTACAATTAGATGAGTCGATTGTCTGGGAGGACTCCCAAAACTCAAATACTCTTACTCCTAGTCAGATAGAGACCACAACACAAGATTCTGAAGAGCTAATGGTACAACGGGGGATCCTAGCTTTACAACTATTACTACAAATTTCTAATAGAGTTGTTGATTCTTCTATTGATGTTAGTGGACTCTTCACTACTTATGATGATGATGTGATGGATAAAAGTGTAGGGACATTGGTCCAAGGATCACCTCTTTTGGTCGCACAACCAATTGATATAATGGATTTAGTTGATGATAAATGTATAGGGACTTATGCAATGGAAGCAAAGCCCCAAGAATCACCACTTTTAGAGGCACCACCACTCGAACCAGAGCTAGAACCACTACAAAGTTCTGAAGAGGTCACATCCATTTTTTTTAGAACTTTCAGGTACTTCTCAGCACTATAAGGTTAGTATTCTTAGTGATCTTTTAGAAAATTTCATAGATGTACCTATAATTGATTTTATTGGATATGATTCAATTTTTGATACATGCTTAGTTCATACTAATACAATTCTATTTCCATCTTATATTTCATGCTTGTGGGAGGTTTTCCTTTCTTTTGGGTGTGTAGGTTTTCAAGATGCCAATAATTGGAAGCTCACACTGAACCGTCTTCGACCACCTGAAAGAACTTTAAAGAAGACGAAGATGGAGAGAACGATACTTCACTTTTTAACTCCAATATTGAAAGCTCCCTCCATAATAAGAACCCTTGGTAAGAAGGTTCTAAAATATCTTACCCCTCCAAGAGCAAGATTTAGATAAATCTAATGAGGTGGTCGAGCTAATGACCTTAAACAAGCGCTTCTTGGAAGGTAACCCAAGTTCAATCTTGTTTTCATTACAGTTTTAATTTCTTTCAAGTCCCTTTCTAGTTTCATTTCTTTCCTTATAATAAACTTGAATCCTCTACTTAATTTTTCTTGTCTATATTATTTTTGTAGATTTCAAAGTTGTGGAGGAATGTGAGCATTGGATAGAGGAGTATCTTTAAAAACATGAATGCCAACCATTTGGAGCTCATCACTTGGTAACTTCTCTAAACATCATAAATCTCCTCCATATATCATTTCTAGTTTTCATTGGGACAATGAAAAGTTTAAGTCTAGGGGGATGCATTAGATGCATTTGATTTGCTTTGTTTGTTTTTTTGTTTTTTACTTATGTCTTGCATTTTGTTTTGATTTTTCGTGGCATACATCTTGAGAACATCAAACTTCACTTATATGCTTTCTTGTCTTCAAGATTAAATGTTAGTACATTCATTATCTAGATTCATGATGTTTTAAATGATGCTAGTAGTATGCTTAATGTACCTCTTTTCTCTATCTTGGGTAGCATGATATAAGCTAAGTATCATATGGAGATGAGTTTTAGTTTTGGCTTGACATTAAGAATCTTATCTTTACTTCACTTCTACTTGATGCTTGAATGGTTGATATCATTGAAATAGTCATGATTCATCTTGTTTGTTTAGTACTTGGTTTCCATGGTGATTTCTCAAACTTCATTTTGGTTACTAGATGAGGCTCAAATCATGTAAGCTCATTTGGAAAAATCAAATATCCCAACAAGTACATTTGTGAATAAGATTTGCACAATGCAAATGCTTATGAAAAAAAAGTTGAAAAGGGGATATAAAAAATAGTTGTCATGAGTAAAATCTAGCAAGTCACCCCTTTGAGACTGAGATAGGTTACTGGGGAAATGACTGCTTAGCTTCTCTTGAGATTGAGCTCGCCTTTGAGACCTTGGGTTGAGAAATATAAACCAAGTGTGTGGCAAGTAAGTGTCTATCACTGGTTACTTGTCTATCATCGGAAACATTAGAAATTCAAATTTGATGACGACTTGACTAGAACATAGATTGAAACTTGAAGAGTTTTGAGTTACCTTGCACTGTGCACAAGAGACTTATGCTTGAGCCATACTTAACTTGTTTCCTTGATCATGTTTGTTAATGAAACTTTTTGATAGAGTTAGGAGAATGCATTGGGGTTATGAAAGCATTGTAAAACATATGAATTTAGATTGCGAGGACAAGCAAAGGTTTAAGTCTGGGGGTGTGATGTACATAGATTATATATCTTTGTTTAGCATGTTTTGACGCACATTCACATACTTTGCACATGCTTTGTCTACGTACTTTTTGTACTTCCAGCTTTCCTTTTAGCATATTTACTCTCTTTGTTCGGAGATCTGCTTTTATGCATTTTCTATACACAGGAGTCGAATTTGGTGAAGGATTCATGTTCAAGGTCAAATCTGCAAGTGAAGCAAAGGAGGAAGGCACCATTCCTTGACCTCACATGGCCCTGCCATAGGGGGTTGCCCAGACCGTGTGGAGATCCTTGGTCGTGTGGTTGCAGTAGAAAAGGAAGTGGCCATGGTCGTGTGAACCTCACACGGTCGTGCCAAGATTTGAAGCCAGAAGGAGGCAGGTCGTGTACAATACACGGCCATGCAAGACATCCAGAGCTGAAGCCTTACACGGCCATGTAGATCTACACGGCCGTGCAAGATTTCCAGAGACCAAGAAGACCCTGGCCGTGTGTACCACACGGCCATGCGAGGTTTCCAGAGGCAGAGGCAGTGTAGGCCGTGTAGATCTACACGGTCGGAAAGAGAAGCAGAAGCAGTGTGTGCCACGGCCGTGTATCACACACGGCCATGTAAGACAGGCAGAGAAGGGAGTGGGCTTGGCTGTGTGAACCTCACATGGCCGTGCCTCGGGGCCATGTGGCACCCAAACCTCTCCTCTATATAAGGCCTCCTTGATGATTTGAAAGGGGATCTTCTCCCTTTTGGGGGGAAACAAGATTTGGGGCGTTCCTCCACCTTCTTGGAGGGTTTTTCCAGTGATCTAAGGGCGGATCTTCAACGTTTTGACTCCGGAAGCAAGGATTGGATCCGAAGACCGTTCTTCATCGTAGATAAGCTTTCTTTCTCCCTTCTTTCTTGGATTTGGGGATCAAGATGCTTGTAATCTTCTTGTTTTTGGATTTCTCTCCTTGTTTTATGGATTAAATCTCTTGTTCTAAGATGGAGGGAGTAATTGTAAGGATGATTTGATGTAAAACTCTTATGGATTTGCCAATTTCCTATTTCTATGATTTTTCCCTATTTGTATCAATTTGATCTTGTATGGATTGTTGTGATTAAGGCTTAATTACCATGCTTGATTGAATGTTTAAATATCTTGTGGATCTTGTATGGATTGCTTCTCATTCGATTTTTCGAGGGACGTTCGTGACAGGAACATACCCGTGTAAGGACATTTGAGGGATGATCTTGAGGGTGAAATAGGGTAATTGAAGAGAGTAGGATAGATTATATGAGTTCATATATTATATCTTGATGCGGTTGAGGAGTGATGAATCCTATGTTGATTATCCGAGGGACGCACGTGAAAGGCAAGCCCGTGTAAGGACAACATAGATTCATTCCTAATTGATCACGTTTAGGTATAGATTTCAGTCCTAGGCCAGTTGTCTATTGCAAGAGGAAACCGACAACCTTCTACAAATGATGGACAATTGAGAAATAAGATTTGATAGATCAATTACATTGAAGAACCTTACAAAGAAACCAAAATTCCTAGAACATCCCTTTTATCAAAGCCCTCATTCTTGTTTGTTCTTCTTTCATCTTTATGTTTTTCTTTGCATAGTTGCATTTAGCTTTTGACAAACAATTGATTGGTTGTTTAGCTAATTCGCGTTGATAAATCTTTAGTGGTTATTCCAGTCCCTGTGGATACGATATCTTTATTATTACTTACGACATTTTCGTACACTTACGAAGAGTCAACAGTTGTGCGATTGTTGGCTCCATTATTGTAGAGCACATCGCCAGTTACATGGATCTGCACACACAACCACTCATGGGTTAGTGGTTTTTATCAGGCAGGGTGTGTTACAGCAAGTTGCTCTGTCAAGGGCTCCGTTGGTCCACTCATGGGTAGTGTGGCGCAACGTGGTAGTAGGACAAGGATTCCTCCTTTGGACTGGCTCAGGGAGATGAGAGCATTGAGCCCCCCCCCCCCACTTATAATTTGGGGTAAGAAAGATAGGTGTACTTCGACAGCATCCCATCCACTCGGTCACTCAGGAGCAGTGATGGCAGAGTGCACGGTTGTCACAGCCCTACCCACTCGGTCTCACCATCGTGTGTGAGATGGCTGACTGGCGTCAGGGGTGACCAGGACATGTCATTAGCATCATACGCATTCATGCATTTATTGCTTGTGTTTGCTACACTTATTTGCTGCATATTTGGTGGATGCATATGCTTGAAATGCATACAGGATTTCTATACCTCTCGGTCTATTATCCATACACCAGGTCCTGGTTAGCACAGATACTCCTGCTCCTTAGAGTTTGGCATTTTTCATATGATATGTATATCCAGGAGACTGTACACATATTTGTTATTAGTTGTTATTTCTTACTATGCATATCAGTAGTTACTCGCTGAGGAGTTGACTCACCCCGTTGATATTATTATTTCAGGTTGAGGCTGTCCAGAGGATTTTTAGTCGCTAGTTCCCCCTGCAGATTGCAAGGATATTGTTGTTGGGGCAATTTCCCTAGGTCAAGGTTGACCAGTTTGACTAAGCTTGAGTTGAGTCAAGTTTGAGTCAGGATTTGAGTTTTAATGTTTGAAAATATAAGGAGGTTGCTAGAGCAATCATCCGGTTATGGAGATGGTCAAAGGATTGACCAGGTTGATGAGAATACAAATCAAGTAGGTCAAGGTTGACAGGAGACTTAACTGGGAAAGTCCTAACTGGATGTTAGCCATTTGGAAAGTCCTAGTGAGGAGCTAGGTAGGGGAAAGTCCTGGTGAGGAGCTAGGCAACGGGAAAGTCCTAGTGAGGAGCTAGGTAGGAGAAAGTCCTGGTGAGGAGCCAGGCAACGGGAAAGTCCTAGTGAGGAGCTAGGCAGGAGAAAGTCCTGGTGAGGAGCCAGGCAAGTGGAAAGTCCTGGTGAGGAGCCAGGAAGTTGGAAAGTCCAAGTGTGATCTTGGCAAAGGAGAAAGTCCTGGAGAGGAGTCAGGTAATTGCAAAGTCCAAGTGTGATCTTGGCAAAGGGTGTAAGTCCAAGCGTGTGGACTTGGCAAGATAAGTCCTAGTGTAACTTGGCAAGAAGAACCCGACAACTAGGATGAGGCCGCAGGAAGCTCCTAAAGGCAAGGCGTGAAGGATGGGGAGATATCCGAGGGACGCAAGGCTGATGGAGGAGGCTAGAAGGCTAGTTCGAGGTTGGTCGGGTGTGGCCAAATGCTAGGCATGGAGATCCAACAGGTCACAGTTGACCAGGAGTTAGGTTGGAGACTTTGGACTTGAGATTGAGTCAAGTCCAGGCTGGTCAATCGATTGGGGAATCGATTGAACCAGGGTCCAATCGATCAGCCGATCAATTGGAGTGTGATGCGAAGGAAGGAATGGCCCAATCGGTTGGTCGATCGATTGGGAGCATAAGTCGCAAGCACAGAGGCCTTCCCAATCGATTGGGCAATCGATTAAGAATCTCCAATCGATCGGGAGCTGGGAGTTCTCGCGCGATTGCGAGAACACAAAAAGCTTCTGAATCGATCCACCAATCAATTTAGACTACCCCAATCGATTGACCAATCGATTGGGATTCGACCGTTGCGCAGGATGCAGGTGATGGACGGTTGGGATTGTGCAGAGCTAACGTGGCAATCGATTGGGGTTGATTTCAATCGATTGGGAGCACAGGATATAGCTGTTGCGGAGCGCTTTCTCTGCATATCTTTGCGATCTTTTCCAGTGAGCTTATAGTGATTCTCACGACGATTTCTCTAGCACTCACGCCAGTTCTTGAAGGCACTTGAGGAGCAACTTCAAGGTTCAAGAGGCAACAACAAGTAGCAAGAAGAAAGGGTATTCACTTGTATTCATAGGGTTTCTTCTTGTATTTGTGTTTATGTTGTGTGTGAGTTTGTACGAGGCTTCTCCGCCTCCGGCTACGACCGAGAAGGAGTTGTTCATAGTGGAGATAGCGTGTCGTGTGTGGATCCTAGGATTAGTCACCTCATCTTGAGGTGGATACCAAGTAAATCTACTTGTTAGCGTTGTGTGAGTTTTGCATTTTATTTCCGCTGCATATCATCATCAAGACGAACCAAACGACGCAAGGAGCACGATGAAACGCTATTCACCCCCCACTAGCAGGCATATCGATCCCAACAGTTGTTTGGTCTTTTGGTTTTCTTATTAGACTATGTTTTAGACTTGTTCTGGATTTGCTCTACGAATATTGTATGATTTTTCCTTTATTTGTCGATGGGGTTATATTTGGATATGTTCTGCTACATGCCTGCCTTGACGGTAGAAGAGGTGAGTTGATTTTATTTGTGTCATTGTGATTTGAGTTTTATGGGTGTAGTTGAGTAGGATATTTGAGATGATTTCCTTATCGTTGTTTTAGTTTGGTTTGTTTACTATTATACTGCGTGGGTGCTTGCTTAATATATATTGTTATTATTCCAGCCGTGTTGGCCGAGGTATATGTGGCCCTGAGGGCATTGTAGGAAGTTTCATATTGTCACCCGTACAGGGGAGATGCTGCCGAAATTTCTTCTGCCAGAGACTACCTGGGGTGTGAAATATTTTTGGTATCAGAGCAAGGTATACGATACTTGCTTTTTATTTTGGATTTTGAGTTAATCTGATACCAATTTATTTGGTATCAGAGCATGTTTGTGATACCTATTTTTCATGTTTCAGATATTTATGTTCTGGATTTTCGAGTTAATCTGATACCAATATTTTTGGTATCAGAGCCAAGTTTGTGAGTCAAACTGGTACTTTTGAATTTGTACGGATTTTCATTACGTTCATGTTTCAGAATTCTGTTTCGGATTTGTATGGATTTCCGTCGATTTTTCTCATTTCAGAATTTCCAAGGTCAAAAAGGGGGGCTGGACAGCGATGGAACATCTCCAGACGACATATAGGTATGATGTTT
Organism: Zingiber officinale; assembly: GCF_018446385.1. Lineage (NCBI taxonomy): Eukaryota > Viridiplantae > Streptophyta > Magnoliopsida > Zingiberales > Zingiberaceae > Zingiber > Zingiber officinale. Next base: position 116,829,264 of record NC_055987.1, read on the forward strand.
AATTTTATACTGTGATACTGGAAGTAATATCTGCGTCATAATTTAACAGATATGAGGCGAGGTGCACGTGCTCCCGTGCCGAGACGTGGTGCAGGACGGCCATGTAAGAGGATGTTGGAGTCCTTGGCAGCAGAGTCTTCAGAGACATTTACGGGGGTTGAGCCTGTCGAACAGGGACAGACTCTTTCCGGTGTTGTGGGCGCCTCGGGCTCCCAGACCCCGATGGCTCCTTTAGAGGTACCTACCTCGGCTGCACCTGTTATACCCACGCCTACAGTATTTACGGTACCACCAGCAGTACCACCGGCATACCCGGCACCGACTCCGGTCGAGCCCACGACGTACCCGGCACCACCACCACCAGTGCCTATTGATAGATCGAATTAGTGCGATAGAGGGGGGGTGAATATCGCGCTTTTAAAACTTTTCTTTTCGTATTTCAAAATAATTCGAGTAAGCAGCGGAAAATATAAAGGGACAAGTTTGTTTACTTCGTTCGGAGCCTAGCTCGACTCCTACTTGAAGGCCCGCTATCCTTGATCGCACCGATGGGCAAATCACTATAGTCCTTCTTTCCAAGATCCTCGGAAAGAAGCAGATCGTACAAATGAGCAAGATAGTAACAACCCTACTATCTTGCTTAAGTGAATTACAATGCAAGCTTATATAAAAATATACCGACAAGTAAATGCAATTGAAGCTTTCGTAGGCACTTCCGGATAGTGTGGCTTACTGAGCTGATGAAGGCTTGTAGCACGGTTTGCTTGCAGAACAGAACTTGAGTCGATTAGAAAGAGTTATTCTGAGCCTCAGACCTTGAGCTCCTTTTATAAGTGCCATTGTTGTTCGGTCGACCGATCCCTTTGTTCGGTCGACCGAACCCGCTCCCTTCTTTCCTAGCTAGAGTCTGACGCTGGCTCGATCTTTTGCATTAACTGATCTTTAATGGTTCGGTCGACCGATCCCGTTATTCGGTCAACCAAACAGTGACCTTCCGTGTTCATCGAGATTCGCACTTAATGCACCATTAATAATTTTATTGTTTGGTCGACCGAACCTCATTTTCGGTCGACCAATCATGTTGTGATACCATGTTTGTGAGCCTGAACTGTTTTGCCAAATTTACATGTTTGGTCGACCGAACCTTTTTTCGGTCGATTAATAAAATGCCTTGATCGGTCGACTAAACCTCCTATTCAGTCGACTAAACCCTTGGTAAATTGAAGGTTTCTGAGTGTTGGACACATGACCACTGATAGAAACTGATTCTGAGTTCTGGGTCAAAAATTATGACCCTTTAAAGCTCAAGGGGTCATATGATTCTACAACACAAAGTTAGTTCGATATAACAATAGTATTCCTGCAAAACAAAGTTAGCACAGTTATAATACATGAGTAGTAATATGCATGAGTATAACAGTTAGGACTGTCTTGATCTCAACTTAGAAACCATCCCGATTTCTTCAGTTGGATCAGCGACCTTAGGTTGTTCCCTTTAGGAACCCGACCTCACTGTCGCTCCTCCAGTTATTTACCTCAACCTACCTGCCAAAACGTTGGGTCCTCCAGACTTGTTTAGACTTTACTGTCTAGCCGTGATTAGGGCTTTCTCGATTGAGTAAATAGCCTGCACACTTAGCCAAATTATCAGATCATAACAAGACTTAACTTGAACCTTTGACAACATCAAAACTCAGATTTGATTCTGGTGCACCTTGCACCAACAATCTCCCCCTTTTTGATGTTTGGCAACCAAGGTTCACAATTAAGTTTAAAATATGCAGAGTTAAGTAAACGAACATTTAACTCTCCCCCTGAGTTTAATAACTCTCCCTAAATTTTCTATCTCTCCCCTTTTGACACACATCAAAAATAGAAGTAATATTAACCAACATATTTAAAGTAAATCAAGAGAAAAAATTAAGAGTTTGAGTTAGAAAATTTATTTGATTTTTTTAAAAAAAAATCAAGCTTCTCTAAGTATAAGTTAGAAGTTATGTGATTGAAAATAATAGTAATTTTTAAAAAAAAACTTAATAAAATATTTGCATAAAAACTTAATTGAATTAAGTTAAAATTTTTGAAAATATTTTTAGAACAACTTAAAAATTTCATGAATTAGTGTAAGTTAAAAATAAGAAAGTATAAATTTTATGATTTGATAGAAAAAATTTCTAAGGAAAACTTTAGAAAATTTTATAAGAGAAAATAGTGAACTAAGTTCTGAAATTAATCTTTAGAATTTTTTTAAAAAAAACCGTTGATTCAAGAGTTAGGTTTTGAAAGGCTGAACCAAAATATTCTAATTAAGAACATTTATACTTTTCTAAGAAAATAAGTGTATAATTTTTGAAATATGTTGGAAAGATAATTTTAAAAATCCATAAGCCTAAAAGAAATATTTAACCAATAAGTTTTGAAAACATGAAATTTTTTTAAAAAAAAAATTCTAGGAACGATTGGTTTTTAAATGATGTTAAGGCTCCCCCTTAATTAAATAATCCTAAGGTCCAAGCGAGATATGAAAAATATATGTTAGACCAAAATTTTGGAATAGTCTTTAATTTAATTAATTAATCTCACCATTTTTAAGTTATCAAACTAAATAAACCTATAGTTATGTGAGATGATTCAAATTATTTTGGTAATTAGGTTAAATTAATACTTAATTAAAGTTTAATTTATGGTTAAAGTTTAAAGTTAATTTAATTAATTATTTAATTATTGTTTTAATTAAAATAAATTAGGTTTGAGATTAAAAATTTATTGATTTATTTAATTTCTAATTTATTGTATAATTATTTAGAATTAATTAATTAAGGGATTACTTTAAAGTTTATTTTAAAGTTTATTATTTAAAACATAATTAATTTAGGTTTAAAAATTTATTAATTAAGAATAATTGATTCATTTATTTAATAGATTAATTGATCAAGTTAGTTAACTTAATTTAACTTTAGTTATTAAATAATTTGATTAATTAAGAGGTAATTAATTAAATCAGTTTTGAGTTAGATTGATTTGGTTTACATTATTATAATTTTTATATTAGTTATAACTCTTTTCAATAAAAAAAATTATTATCATTTTAAGTTAGAGTTTAATTTTGAGATGATTAAGTGTTAATTTAATTTAAATTTGAATTAAGTTTTAAACTTTAGTATTGAATTTATGTCTAGATTAATTAAATTTTAAGTTGTGTAAGTTTTTTTTTAACTTTAAGCTTTAGTTTAAGTTTATATTTTTAAGTTTTAAATTAAATTTTAGTTTAAGTTTTAATGAATTAATTTATTAATTTATTAATTTATTAACCTTGAATTTAGTTAAGTTAAGTTTTAATTAATTTAAGTTTATTATTATTATTATTATTATTATTATTATTATTATTATTAAATTTATTTATTAATTTATGTCTTAGTTTAGAAATTTCAAGATTAATTGTTAAAGAAAATTAATTAATTAATTAGTGATTTCAAGTTTAATTAATTAATTAATCATTTAGTTATGAATTTAGAGTTGATTTAGTTTTCCTTTAAGTTTACGATTTTAAGTTTTAATTATAATTTTAAAAATTAAGTTTGAGTTTAATTGAGTGTTTATTTAATTTTAGTTTTATTTAGAATTAAGTTTTAACTAAGTTTTTTTTAAAAAAAAATAATTAAGTTTTAATAAAGTTTTAAAAGAAATTTAATTAAGTTTTAATAAAGTTTTTAAAGAAAATTAATTAAGTTTTTCAGAAATTTAATTAAGTTTTAAAATAATTTAATTAAGTTTTTAATAAAGTTTTTTAAAAATAATTAAGTTTTTATTTTAATTAAGTTTTTAAAAATAATTTTAATTAAGTTTAAAAATAATTTTTTAATTAAGTTTTAAAATAATTTTAATTAAGTTTTAAAAAGATTTTTTTAATTAAGTTTAAAATAATTTTTAAAATAATTTTTAATTAAGTTTAAAATAATATTTTTTAATTAAGTTTAAAATTATTTTTTTTAAGTTTAAAATAATTTTTAAATTTTAATTAGATTTGAAATTTAATTAGGTTTGAAAAGGGTTATTGAACCCATGTTAGATTCAAACTTAGCTTTGGGTTAATCAAGCAGGTTTCGTAAGGATAAGCTTTCAGTTCAATGGCGAGGCGTATGACCTTAGCTTCTTGTGTATCAATGGTGGACCACTTGCTGAAGACTTTCCAAACTGTTCCTGCTCAAAGAACTTAATACTAAATTGTGGTCCAACTAGCCCATGTTTGACTGGGGTAGCTTCGGTCATATCCACTAAGTCTAGTGCACTAGGTAGAATTCCATATTTAGCCTAGACATGCCTTCGACAAAGCTTCCTTGGCATACTATCATCCCAATCCATTCCGATGCTATGTTGTAGGGTTTGGTAAACCTTTTTCATCTAACCATTCTAAGCAGAAAATAAACCTAATCCTAAGTGTATGAGTTTGGTTAATCAAGTTGGTTGTATTACTTTTCTACTTGCTCCCCCTGAGTCATAGCTTAGATAAGGTCTATCTAAGTAATGAATTTGACTCTTAGGGACAAAGTAGAGGTTTGGTTTAATTGATTTGGTTAAACATTTTATTGGAACCCATGCTTGGACTTGACTTCTAACATTTTGACTGATTAAAGATAAGTATGGTTTGTTTGTTTTATTTGGTTTATAACCGAGTCCCGATTTGTTGTACACGGCTTGTTGCGACCCAAGTACCATATTTAGACACTTGGATCCCAGTTCGAACTTTTCCAACATTTCCTTGAGTTGCTTGACTTGTCCTTTCAAGTTGTAATTTTCTTCCTCAAGTTTTGTAACTTGAGTCAAAGTTCCAACTTGTACTTGATTAGTCGAGTTACTCAAGTTAACTTGCTCCTTAAGGTGGTCCATTTCCTTAAGTAGCAAGTTATTTTGTTTTTCAGATTTTGTTAATTTTTTAAACAAGCATTTAATTACTTTTAACATTTCAGATTTCGAATTGAAAGTTACCTTATCGGGTCCTTTTGAAACGGATGCAAATCCATGGCTTATCTCAGACTCGTCATCGGACTCTGACTCATACTCATCTTCAGACTCAGATTCAAACTCTTCAGTCTTTGCCATAAATGATATATGACTCAAGTGCTTTGGTTCTGGTTTTGTTCGGGGTTTAGCTTCCTTGTTTGGCCCTGCATAGAAAACTAACCCTTTCTTGGCTTGACTCAAGTTAGTCTGTTCATGTAATGTTAATTCACAAAATAGTTCGTCTAATTTAATAATGGAAAGATCCTTCGCAACTTTATAGGCATCTATAATAGATGCCCATAAGGAGTTTCGAGGGAATGAGTTAAGCGTATACCTGATGATATCACGATTCTCAAGTTGATGGCCGATGATATATAGTCCATTTAGGATGTCCTTAATCCTCATGTGTAGTTGGCTTGCCGACTCACCATCTAGCATTTTAATATTTAGTAATGAATTTAATAAAAGATCATGCTTTATTACCTTTGTCTCATTTGTCCCTTCATGTAGTTTAACTAACTTATCCCACAAATCTTTTGCATTGTTGAAGGGGTCGACTCATTTTAATTCTTCTTTTGATAATCCACATTTTAAAGTGTTGAGTGCCTTTGAATCAATTTGTACTTTCTTCTTTATTTCTTCTGTCCATTCCTCTGGATTGTTGACTGGTGATGTGTAGCCGCATTGGATAATGAGCCATTGATCAATGTCTGTTTTGATAAAAACTTCCATCCTCTTTTTCCAGTTGTTACGTTCCGCAAGTGTACGGAAATGTCGCAAGTAATATAAAAGATTATCATATCCATAGGGACTGGAATAAACACTAGAAATGTTTCAACACGAGTTAGCTAAACAACTAATTAATTGGTTTCCAAAAGCTAAATGTAACTAATGAAAAGTAAACATAGGAATGAAACATCAACAAACAGGATTATGGGCTATGATAAAGGAATGTTCTAGGAGTTTTGGTTTCTTTGTAAGATTCCTCAATGTAAATGATCTACCAAACCCTATTTCTCAATTATCCAACATTTATAGAAGGTTGTCGGTTCTCTCTTACAATAGACAATCGGCTTAGGACTGAAATCTATACCTAAATGCGATCAATTGGATATGAGCCTATGTTGTCCTTACACGGGCATGTTCCTGTCACGAAGATCCCTCGGAAAATCAACTTAGAAATCATTGTCTCTCAACCCATAAGATATAAAGATTAATGCATACATCTATCTTACCTTCTTGAATTATCCTATCTCCCCCCTAAAGTTCATCCCTCACACGTCCTTACATGGGCTTGCACCTTACGCGTGCTTCCCTCGGAAAATCGAGTGAGAGATAATCTCTACAAGATCCACAAGACATTCAAACAATCAATCAAGAATGTGAATTAGGTCCAAATCACAACAATACATCTAAGATTGAATTGATACAAACAAGACAATATCATAGAAACAAGGAAATGGCAAATCCATAAGAGTTTAAATCAATTCATCATAAAAATACTCCCTCCATCCTAGAACAAAGAGATCTACTCCATGAATCGAAGAGAGAAATCCAAAAATACAAAGATTACAAGCATTTCTTGATCCCCCAATCCAAGAAGAGAAGAGAAAGAAAACTTATCTAAGATGAAGCTTCATCTTCGGATCCAATCCACGCTCCCGGAGTTGATTCTGTTGAAGATCCGCCTTTAGATCGCCCAGAAATCCTCCCAAGATTGGAAGGAAAGCCCCAAATCTCTCTCCCTCCCCAAGAGGGAGAAGATCCCCTTTCAAATCTTGAAGAAGGGTTTAAATAGGTGAGGTTTGGGCGTCACACGGCCCCGTGTCACGGCCGTGTGAGGTTCACACGGCCCTGCCCATTCTCCTCTCTGCCAGCCTTGCACGGTCGTGCGTGAGACACGGTCGTGGCAAACATCCCTAATATCCCCTTTACATGGTCGTGTAGATCTACACGGCCTGAACTATCTTAGCCTCTGGAAATCTGGCATGGTCGTGTGATACACACGGCCCTGCCTCCTTCCTTGCCACTGAGAACCCCACACGGTCTTGTGAGACACGCGGCCGAGGCTTCTCCTTTCTCTAGAAAAATCACATGGCCGTGTGGTGCACACGGCCTAGGCTCCTTCTCAATCTGGGTTCTTTGGATCCTTGCACGGCCGTGTGAAGTTCAGACGGCCATGACCTCTTTGTTTCCTGCTGCAGCTTTCTGGCCCATGATCTCCACACGGCCTGGGCAACCCCCCAGAGCAGGGCAGTGTGTGGTTCAGTTAGGGCACCTTCTTCCCTTTGCTTTGCTCACAGATTTGGCTTCAAACACGAAATCTTCACCAATTTCGACTCCTGTGTACAGAAAATGCACAAAAGCATATCTCCGAACAAAGAGAGTAAATATGCTAAAAAGGAAAGCTGAAAGTACGAAAATGCATAGATCAAGCATGCTCAAAGTATGTGAATGTGTGTCAAAACATGCCAATAAATGTATACAATCTACGCACGTCACACCCTCAGACTAAAACCTTTGCTTGTCCTCAAGCAAAATGCTGCAATCTACATTCATATGTTCTACAACACATTCATAAACCATAAAGTACTTTCCTAACTCTATCAAAAAGTTTCACTAACAAGCATGATCATGAAAACAAAGTCAAGTATGACTCAAGCATAAGTATCTTGTGCACAGTGCAAAAACAACTCAAAACTCTTCAAGTTTCAATCTATGTCCTAGTCAGGTCGTCATCAAATTTGAATTCCTAATGTTTCCAGTGATGGACAAGTAACCAGTGATAGGCACTTACTTGCCAAACACTTGGTTCATATTTCTCAATCAACCCATAGTCTCAAAGGCGTGCTCAATCTCAAGAGAAGCTAAGCAGTCATTTCCCCAGTAACCTAACTCGGTCTCAAAGGGGTGACTTGCTAGATTCCACTCATGACAACTATTTTTTATATCCCATATTCATTTTTTTTCTTTTTCATTGCTTTTTTTATCATAAGCATTTGCATTGTGCAAATCTTATTTCACAAGTGTACTTTTAGCACAAATGTTGGGATATTTTGATTTTTCCAAATGAGCTTGCATGAGTTGAGCCTCATCCAGTAATCAAAATGAAGTTTGAAAAATCACCATAGAAACCAAGTACTAAACAAACAAGATGAATCATGACTATTTCAATGATATCAACCATTTAAGCATCAAGTCAAAGTGTAGTGAAAGTAAGATTCTTAAGGTCAAGCCAAGACTAAAACTTATCTCCAAAAGATACTTAACTTATTTCATACTACTCAAGATAGAGAAAAGAGGTACACTAGGCATACTACTAGCATCATTTACAACATCATGAATCTAGATAATGAACATGCTAACATTTAATCTTGAAGACAAGAAAGCATATAAGTGAAGTTTGATGTTCTCAAGATGTATGTCACAAGATTTCAAAAGATAATCAAATGACTATCAAAACAAACACTCAAGCAAGACAATCAAAATAGAATGCAAAACAAAAACTAGACATGCAAAAAATAAGAAAACAAGCAAAAATTGAAACAAAAAGAAATCAGGTTTGACACCCCCCCAGACTCAAACTTTTCATCGTCCCGATGAAATCAATATGGTGGAGGTGGAGGTAGATCAGGAAATTCAGGCAAAATAAAAGGGAAGTAATCAATAAACTACCTTACTTCATTTCTAACAAACATATGAGAGTCGAACAGTTTGTCAACATCATCTTGGAAAAACCTCATATACCCCCGAAAATCTTTATTAAACTCAAAATGGGTTCTATAAGAATTCATAAACCGAGAAATTTTTTCACACAATTCCCTCTCACTTTTGAAACAATCTTGCAATTTTTTAAATTGTTCCTCTTCCATGGGATTATTATTAGAAATAAAATTTTCAGTCGCGTTCAAATAATTATGAATCTTATCCAGAGCAGAGTGAAGTTCTTGAAAATTAAATCTATGAACATCACGATTAACCAAAGGAACTCTTTTTGAAAATGAGATTGATAATGTTTTCGAATGTTGAATTGCTAATTTCAAGCACTAATTTTCCCTAACATGGATGGTAGTGAGGTCATGATTGGGCAGTTTTAAAGGGAAATTATTCTTAATATGAAGACTATATCCATGCTCTTCACGTCTTATCATTTTCATTGCTAAACATGAGTTCAAATCTAATCTACAAGAATTGTCAATCATTTCCAATTCATTTAAATCACACCCTAACACCAAAGCAATCTGGGTTAATAATCCACCCAAAATAATAGGTGTGGTAGAGTCAGATTTTCCAAGTTTCACTAAATGTTTAAGAAAGAAATAACATGAATTAATATCAACATTCTCAACCATTGCCCATAAACAGTACAAATCTACAAGTCTTACTAACCCCTCTTTGTCTTCTCTCCCAAATATGGTATTCTTCATCACTAGATAAGCATATCTAAAAATCGGGTTAATAATGTGAAGAGCTCTGGAATTATGAGGGTTAAAATGTGATTGTTCAGAAATGTGTTGCCAAAAATGTGAATTTTCAAACTGAGGTAAAATTGTACACAAATCATTCTTAGGGAACTCATAACAAGTATTAAAATCACTCAACGTTCATTCATAATCCTCATTAAACAGTCTAAATTTTAGTTTACCCCCACCTTGAACATTATCAACCGTTATAGAACTCAAAAATTCAAAAACGATTCTAGGATAGGTAGGATATTTCATTGTCATTAAACCACTCCATCCTATTCTTTCAAACAACCAATTTAAATCATCCTTAAACCCTAATATTACCAAAGTTTCATCATCCATAAATTTGGTACTTACAAGAGGGCGTTTACATAAAGAAGAATACCTAAAACGTTGCTCCTCACTAGAGAAGACAGTGCCAAAATCATTAGAAATACCTTTAAGATAAGAGTTTTTCTCCTTTGTTGCAACCACCTTCTCCTTCCCTTTTCTTGTAGAAGAGGATTCTTCCATCACATTTTCCATGGAGCAAGAGATTCGAGCCTTCAAAAGGAGAATGAGAGGAAGAGATTAGAAATGGTGGTTGAAATCCTAGAGAAAAGAAAATGAGAGAGAAGGAAGAAGAGTGAGGGGGTGTGTGGTCGTGTGCCGCCCACACCCCGTGCCCTAACTCCCTTTAAGGGTGTGGATTGGGTCGTGTTTCATTACACGGCCTAGTTCCTCTTTTTCTGCACGGCCGTGTCTTAGACACGGCCATACTCATCTCCTTCTCGGCTTTCCTAGCACGGTCATGTCCGAAACACGGCCTCAACAACCTCCTTTTCTGGAATCAGTACACGATCGTGTCAAATGACACGGCCAGTGCAAGCTTCTGCACTTGTTCCTTCACACGGTCGTGTGTGAGACACGGCCGAGAAGCTTTCCTCCTCTAGATTCTTCACACGGCCGTGTCGGAGACACGGCCGCATACCTTCTCTTCTCTGGAGACTCCACACGGCCGTGTCATGTAGACACGGCCCAAGCATCTCCACTTTCTGCACCGTAAGCCTGGTCGTGTGCAGCACACGGCCATGCTCTGTTTTACTCCAATTGAAACTTCTCCTCCATTCTAACTCCTTCCACACTTCCATGCCCATGAAGAAATCATGGGCAGCTCATGGAAATTAAATTTCAACCTGAAAACAAAACAAAAATCAAGTAAAAGCACTACTAATGAAGAATTTGAAACCTAGAACAAGACTTAACTAAAAAGTCAATCCGGAGGACGAGGTTCAGAAAAATACAACCTTTGTTTCTCTTCCAATTTCATACCATGCATATATTCCTTCAACCATTGGCCATTTACCTTAATCAATCCAAGATCTTTATTCCAAATATCTACCGCTCTAAAAGGATAAACCTTTTTAACCTCAAACGGGCCCATCCACCTTGATTTAAGCTTTCCTGGAAAAAGCTTTAGCCTTGAATTAAATAACAAAACTAGATCGCCTTCCTTAAAATTTTTTCGGAGAATATGTTGATCATGCCACTTCTTTATTTTTTTTCCTTATAAGATCTAGCATGTTCATAAGCATCCAATCTCAATTCATCAAGCTCATTCAACTGAAGCTTCCTTTTCTCCCCTGCTTCCTTGAGATTCATGTTTAGATTCGTAATTGCCCAATAGGCTTTATGTTCTAATTCTACTGGAAGATGACAACGTTTCCCATAAACTAACCGATATGGAGTCATCCCAATAGGAGTCTTGTAGGCAGTACGATACGCCCATAAGGCATCATCTAGCTTCAATGACCAATCCTTTCGTGAAGTAGATACGGTTTTCTCTAGTATGGCTTTAATTTCACGATTAGAGATCTCAGCTTGCCCATTAGTTTGTGGATGATATGGCGTTGCTACTTTGTGGCTCACTCCATATTTTCTGAGCAAATTCTCAAACTGTCTTTCTATAAAGTGTGATCCCCCATCACTAATGACTGCCTTAGGTACGCCAAACCTCGGAAAAATTATGCCTTTAAACAATTTGATAACCGTTCTCGCATCACTTGTAGGAGAGGCTATAGCTTCTACCAATTTGGACACATAATCCACCGCTACAAGGATAAACCTATTCCCATATGAAAAGGGAAATGGACCCATGAAGTCTATTCCCCATACATCAAATAATTCCACTTCAAGTATGTAATTCAATGGTGTTTCATTCCTCCTAGTAATATTTCCAGTCCTCTGACATTGATCACATGATTGTACAAACATCTTGGCATCTTTGAATAGAGTGGGCCAATAAAAGCCTGCTTGAAGGATTTTTGCTATCATCTTAGAACTCCCCAAATGTCCTCCATAAGAAGAAGAATGACAATGAAATAGAATATCCTTGACTTCTTCCTCAGGTATACATCTTCGATAAATTACATCATTGCATTTCCTATAAAGGAGGGGTTCATCCCAAATATAATTCTTTACATCTGAAAAAAACTTTTTCTTTTGTTGATTGGAGAAATTTGGGGGTAGGATTCCGCTTGCCATGAAATTCACAAAATCCGCATACCAAGGTATTTTAGCACTCGATAAGGCTAGAAGGTGCTCATCAGGAAAAATATCATCAATAGGTAGGTCAAAATCTGCATCCTTTTCCTTATTTTGCCAAACTCTGGATAAATGGTCAGCCACTACGTTCTCTGCTCCCTTCTTATCTCTAATCTCGAGGTTGAACTCTTGAAGTAGTAAAATCCATCTGATAAGCCATGGTTTAGCATCTTTCTTGCTTAGTAAATATCGGATAGCTACATGATCAGTATAAACTATTACCTTTGAACCTACCAGATATGATCTAAACTTATCAAATGCAAATACTACTGCTAGAAGTTCTTTTTCAGTAGTGGAGTAATTCACTTGAGCTGCATCAAGCGTTTTACTTGCATAATGTATAGCGTGTAGAATCTTATTTTTTCTTTGTCCTAACACTGCCCCAACTGTGAAGTCACTTGCATCACACATTATCTCAAATGGAAGATTCCAATCTGAAGCTTGAATTACCGGGGCTGAAATAAGGGCACTTTTAATTTTACTAAAGGCCTCCATGCATTCTTTGTCAAAACAAAATTCAACATCCTTGATTAGCAAATTTGTTAAAGGCTTAGCAATTTTTGAAAAGTCCTTGATAAAACGCCTATAGAATCCGGCATGCCCTAGGAAACTTCTCACTCCTTTTACATTAATTGGTGGGGGCAGTTTTTCTATCACTTCAACTTTTGCTTGATCCACTTCAATCCCACGTTCTAATATTTTATGTCCCAAAATGGTTCCTTCTCTAACCATGAAATGACATTTCTCCCAATTTAACACTAAATTTGCCTTTTCACATCTTCGAAGAACTATAGAGAGATTAGATAAACAAGTGTCAAAGTCATTCCCATATACTGAGAAATCATCCATGAATACTTCCATAATTTTCTCTATTAAATCTGAAAAAATTACCATCATATATCTCTGGAAAATGGCTGGAGCATTACAAAGCCCAAATGACATACGGCGATAAGCAAAAGTTCCATAGGGGCATGTAAAAGTAGTCTTCTCTTGATCTTGGGGATGAATTGGAATTTGAAAAAATCCTGAATATCCATCCAAGTAGCAAAAATACGAGTGCTTAGTCAATCTCTCAAGCATTTCATCAATAAAAGGTAAGGGAAAATGATCCTTCCTCATTTCCTTGTTCAGCTTTTGATAATCAATACATATTCGCCACTCCGTTACTGTCCGTGTTGGAATCAATTTATTATCCTCATTTTTTATAACAGTCATTCCCCCTTTCTTTGGGACTACGTGTACTGGACTCACACATTCACTATCTGAAATTAGATAAATGATATCAGCATCAAGAAGTTTGAGCACCTCCTTTTTTACTACCTCTTTCGGATTTGGATTCAACCTCCTCTGGCGCTCAATTGAATTTTTACAGCCCTCCTCAAGTAGAATCCTATGCATGCAAAGGGAAGGACTAATCCCTTTTATATCATCAATAGTGTATCCAATTGCTTTTCTATGTAGCTTCAACTCTTCGACCAACCTCTGTGTTTCAGACTCAGTTTGACTAGCATTGATTATAACCGAAAAAGTGGAATTTGGTCTGAGGAATTCATATTTTAAAGTCGATGGCAATGGCTTAAGCTCAGGTTGGGGTGATACTATTTCCAGCACAGTTGGCTCTTGCTCTATCAACTTAATCTCTTCATCATGGGATTCTTCCTCCAAATCTTCTTCATCTTCTAGAAAAATATCATCCCCTTTCTTTTCCTCCATTGAAACTGCTTCTTCATTGAATATTTTTAAAAAAGACTCATAACACCAAGGCAATACTACACGAAGATCATTCTGATTTAGAGTAATTCTTTTCTCCCCATTCTCCCTTTCTTCCACTATATTAACCGTTAGAATTGCGTCGTTTTGTCCCGACCAATCATTAAAATTTGATGCGATCCTGCAAATTATCCCACTAGCTTCCTCTAAATTTTTCTTAAGAAAAGATCCTCCAGAGGCTACATCTAGTTGACTCTTATTTGAGAGAGAAAGCCCTTCATAGAATAAGTGCATAATTAACCATCCCTCAATACCATGATGTGGGCATGACCGCAAAAGAGATGAATATCTTTCCCAGGCTTGATGTAGCTCTTCCCCAGTAAGTTGGTTAAAATTCAGAATTTGACTTCTCAAATAAGTAGTCTTCTGGGAGGGGGGGAAATATCTGCCCAAGAATCTTTGTTCTAACTCATCCCATGTTTTGATACATTGAGATTTCAGGGAATTATACCATCTCTTTGCAGCACCCTGTAGACTAAAAGGAAAGGCCAACAGTTGTATAGTATCAGATGGAACTGTTAGGACCTTCGGATGGCTAGAGAGGGGGGTGTGAATAGCCTCCTTTAAAAACTTCAATCAATTTCCTCACAAGAGTTTGTTAGCATAGCGGAAATAAGTAAAATGAAAACTGATGCAAGGAAAAGAACAAACCACCACTAACAAAACGATGTACGAGGTTCGGGGATAACTTGCCCCTACTCCTCGGCGTGTCCGTAAGGTGGACGATCCCTTGATCTTTCGGTAGATCACACCCCGGACAAAATCCGGCTAAGTATTTCTCCTTCTCGGTGGAGTAACCTCTCCACAAAAAGTCACAGAATAGATTTGAAAATAAAGCACAATGACTTACAGAGTTCAGTGGCTAAAGGATTGAACAAATGAACTTACAGCCACGAAGCAAAATGCAAACACAGAAGGAAGCCAAGAGCTCAACAACACAGCCTCTTGTTTGATCGACAGAGAGTTTTTCCAGAACCTTAGCAAACCTCTCTTCTTCCTTCTTCTTATTCTGCTTGCTCACTGTCTTCAGCCAGAGCCGAATCGCTGTCACCTGTATCGAATCACTGCGTCGCCAGTCACTCTTCCTCGTCATCTGGTTCTCTGAACTCACACCAATACCATCCATGGTCTTCACTGGTGTCTCTGAGCTCGAACCAATGAGCAAGAGTCAAGCTGTAGCCACTGATCGCCGCCAGTGAACGTTGATGCTCCAAATGCACCATTTGCAGCGGAACACAGCAGAAAGATCACTTGGTCTTATTCTTCTGATGGAGCTTAATTTGAAATCAACCATTGGCACGACACCTGCAACCTGTAACTTAAAAATCTCACAGCAGATGATTTGATCAGGTGAATCAGAAGTGAATCAGAAATATCAGAGAAGCAGCAGAAATAAACGACATTGTTGTGGATCGGTCATCAGACCGATCCATATCCTTCCAGACCGATCAGGACACACCCTGATCAGTCTGGGATTATGCTGATCGGTCTGTGGACCGATCAGCCTATGGGTGGATCGGTCCACAGACTGATCCCCCTTTATTGCCTTGAATCCTATCGCTTGTTACTAATCGGTCACCAGACCGATCAGATAGCCCACAGAAGTCTTCTGTGTGGTAACTGATCGGTCCACAGACCGATCAGATAACCCACAGAAAGCTTCTATGTGGTTTCTGATCGGTCCACAGACCGATCAGATACCTAAGGTATCACTGGATCGGTCTGTCGACCGATCCAGTCAACCAAAGTATCACTGGATCGGTCAACAGACCGATCCAATGTCCCTGTGTTAGTTTTAGAGCCTCCCAGCCCTAAACCCTAACGTCTTCCTGGTCCAGAGAACGAGCTACCAAGCCCTCTCTGACCTAGTCCGGAGAACGAGCTACCGAGCCCTCTCCGACTCCGTCCGGTCCAGAGAACGAGCTACCGAGCCCTCTCTGACCTAGTCCGGAGAACGAGCTACCGAGCCCTCTCCGACTTCGTCTGGTCCAGAGAACGAGCTACCGAGCCCTCTCTGACCTAGTCCGGTCCAGAGAACGAGCTACCGAGCCCTCTCTGACCTAGTCCGTAGAATGAGCTACCGAGCCCTCTCCGACTTCGTCCGGTCCAGAGAACGAGCTACCGAGCCCTCTCTAATGTAGTCCGGAGAGCGAGCTGCCGAGCCCTCTCTAACTTCGTCCGGTCCAGAGAACGAGCTACCGAGCCCTCTCTGACCTAGTCCGGAGAGCGAGCTGCCGAGCCCTCTCCGACTGATCAACCTTGATCATTAATCAGTCTGAGTCTAATTAATATCTTATACAAACTTAAATCAGTGTCAACATCAAAACAACAGCCAGGTCAGACTGTATTAACAATCTCCCCCTTTTTGTTGTTTGACAACACGATTTAAGTTTAGATTAGAAATGTTCATATTTCCCTAATTTTAGGGGAATCAAGATCCTCCCCCTAAGACAGATACAACACCATGTAAGGATAGGAGAATCAAGGTCCTCCCCCTAAAACCAAACTTTCATTTATCTCTAAACTTAGTTATCTTCTCCCCCTTTGTCAAACACCGAAAAGGTGCGAATTAGGTAAGAAAACGTTAAAGGACTCCCCCTTAACCCATACTGTCTTTTTCTTAATCCTCCTAGAATGTCCTCTAAGTGTATTATAAGACAGTAATAAAGAAATAAGAGACATACAAGACGTGGCATATGAACATCATGTTAATAACAAATAAGAAGTGAAACATAAAGAAAAATAAGAAAATGAGCAGCATAAATATATGAAGTCGGCAAATATCCAGGTCAGACATAAATATCCAAAAAACAACATCCAAAACATAGACAGTCAAAATGACATCATAGAACAATGTGTATCAATCAGCCTCCTCATCATGAGGAGCATCAGCATCAACAATGGGAGGAGTGGGTCCCTGAGGTGGCATGCCGCTGCTCGAGGATGGATAGCCCGGGAAATCCTGCGGAGGTGGATATCTGGCCATCCATCCCATAATGGCCTGATGTGTCGCCAGCTGCTGACTGTGTAACTCATCGTAGCGCTGGTCAATCCGGACGCGCAACCCGTGGAGCTCAGCAACCAGTAGCTCATCGTGCCGATCAAAGCGACTCTCCAACTCGGCGATCTACCAGCGCAGATCAGGATCTGCCTCTCCATCGTCAGCAGCAGCAGCAGGAGGAGCAGCCGCAACCTGTCGTGGAGGTGCCCGTGGTAGCTCACCTAGTGCTCTCCCATCCTTCCACCGAACATCCCCATTTTGTCCTATGATGCCAGACTTGGAAAATGCCCGTTTCCCAAGTCTGCAATCCTGCCTGACCATCTTGACTATTCTACCCTTGGAGACATCAATCTGAAGGGTCTCGAACCAATCTGTAATTATATGCCCATAAGGCATATAAACAGTGAAGCTGTTTGGCTCTCTATAGGAGATGATCGAAGAATAGATACTAGACATGATGTCAAAGTCGAGACGCCGACGCAGTCCATAAAGCATCAGGCAATGATATGGTCGGATCTCAGATAAGGGTTTAGATGTGATTGGTAGGAGGCAGTTTGTGACAATCTTAAAAAGAATGTAATCTTGAGCAGATAATCTCAAGGCTGCAAAAGTAGGGAAATCAACATCTAACTCATCAAGGCCACCCGGTCTAGGATGTCTGAAGAAGTACTCATAAATATCGTCAGATGAGACATCAAAGGGTGGAGGTAAGGGGTCTGGTAAGTCAGGATATATCGAAAAGACATTACCAGAACACCTCCGGCAACCGAGATAGTCAAAGAAGGATGAGAAACTAAAATCAAGAGTCTGCTTAGCAACTTTTGTTTTATAACTTACATCATTAGTCTGATGAAGGTTGTTATAAAACTCAGACACTAAGTCATAGTTGATATCTCGTTCTAAATAAACAAGTGAATCAAGTTTGTAGTAGGCAATGATTTCTGACACGGTTGGACAAAATTCGTCCATGAATTTACGATCCACAGACCTACAAGGGAGTAATTTAAAGGTTCTTTGTTTAAAGGCTTCCTCAAAATGATGGTTTGGAAATCTCCCGGAGACAGATGGTTGAGGTCGGGAGGGAGCCTTAGACTTAGACTTCTCAGGTGTCTTAGAGGTCCCCTCACCTACTTGTTTCTTCCTAAGGTGTAACAATGGGATCCAATAGGGGAAATAAGTGAGCACCGGAGCCACCAACACCCAAAACAAAAAGCACAAATATGGTGAGAAATGAAACCGAAATGCCAAGTTCTAGAGAAGTAAGGAGTTACCTTGGTGCCATTGAGCTTTGGCTAGGGTTCTGGCGTGCAAAGAGAAGAGAAGAGGTGAGGTGTAGGGAAGAGTCGGCTAGGGCTTCTGCGTGAAAGAAGGAAAGAAAGGATCGGGAAGATTTAAGGGAGATGGGTGAACAGATGATGAAATGATCGGACGGCTATCCGATCAGGAGGTATCAGGAATCTCCTGATCGGTCCCTGGACCGATCCAGGGACACCCTGATCAGTCTGTAGACCGATCAGGAGACGATCAGCAGTCGCTGATCGGTCCCTGGACTGATCAGGGAACCTTCTGATCGGTCTGTAGACCGATCAGAAGGTGATCAGTAGCCCTCTGCGTACCATATTGACCTGATCGGTCCCCAGACCGATTAGGGAACTGCCTGATTGGTCTATAGACCGATCAGAAAATGATCAGTAGCGGGCTCTGCGTGCCAGGCTGACCTGATCGGTCCCCGGACCGATCAGATTACACACAGAAGGGTGGAGAGATCGGTCCGTAGACCGATCAGTGTCTGATACTTAACTTTTTCAGTAATTTCAGTAACTGAAGTTCGTAGAGATGTTCGATAATTCGTAGAAGTGTCTCCAGGAATACTTCCAAGTTCAGTACCTAGAACCTGGAGGATCTACAAGCATAATTATTTCCTAAAAATTATGGTCTGAAATTGTTTATAGCCCGAAAATTTCAGACAAAATAGGCAACTTAAGGCCTGAAAACTGAAATTTTTGACTTGTTGTGTTCAGTTTCAAGTTTGTCAAAATATAACCAACTTGCTATCATTCTTTCAAGGACTTATCCTAGTTTCAATCAAAATCATGAAAAGTATCGTTCAAATATATCAAACAGTCCATCAACCAAAATTACATTATTTCTAGATAAAGGTCCAACCAAGTTTCCTTGGTTGGAATATATGAGTAAGATCTAGGAACCAAATATACATGAATTATGTAATGGTCTTCCCCATACTCAATTTATGTCTCTTCAACCTAATTATTCAAGGGATGCATGATACATTTTGAATAATTCGGCTGATCCTAGCATCTCACCCCATTTCTAGCAAACAAAAATCATATGTTAATCCTATAGTTTGTGTGAGATGTCCCCAAGTTGCCCAAATTAATTTCTCAATTTCTCTTGTTGTTTTAATTGTCCTTATTGATCATGATAGGGTCCTAATGGCTTATTGAGCCAAACACATCCCCAATTCTCTCCTCAAATGACTAAATTCATTTTCTGGAAGAGGTTTGGTGAAAATATCGGCTAGGTTTGACTTTGACTCAACATATGTGAGTGCAATGTCTCCCCTAGCTACGTGATCTCTAATGAAGTGATGACGCACTTCAATATGTTTGGTCCTTGAATGATGGACTGGATTTTTTGTTAGGTTTATCGTGCTGATGTTATCACACAACACTTGTACTCCCTTATACGAAAGTCCATAATCTTCTAGAGTGTGGATCATCCACAACAATTGTGACACACTCTCTCCCATGGCAATGTATTCAGCCTTGGTTGTGGAGAGAGCAACGCAATGTTGCTTCCGACTTGACCAACTAACCAATGATGAACCTAGAAATTGGCAACCCCCACTAGTGCTTTTCCGATCCAATTTGCACCCAGCATAATCGGAGTTGGTATAGCCTATCAAGTCAAAAGACTCCGTACGAGGGTACCATAGACCTACTCGAATTGTGCCCTTAAGATATCTCAGAATCCTTTTAACTGCAATTAAATGAGATTCCTTGGCACATACTTGATATCTAGCGCACATGCCCACAGCAAAAAGTATGTCCGGTCGACTAGCTGTGAGATATAGAAGTCTACCATGTTAGTTAGAGCCCTAGAGCCAATCATTTGATGATTGTATGGACTCAATGTATCATATTCTTGTATATTAATAAAGGCATTTGTTTGGTTATTATACTTATTTGTATTAGTGCCAAATAGACTAAGTATAATAGCGTCCTTGAGTAGAAGGTTCATACCTATATCAATCGATTAGTTGAATCGATAGTGAGATGATATAGGGAA
This sequence comes from Zingiber officinale, assembly GCF_018446385.1. NCBI lineage: Eukaryota > Viridiplantae > Streptophyta > Magnoliopsida > Zingiberales > Zingiberaceae > Zingiber > Zingiber officinale. The sequence goes on from NC_055987.1 coordinate 116,849,394, forward strand.
CACTACTCTAAATCATTCCTAGTCGAGTATTAACATTCAGGGACAATGTTAATACAATAAGACTGGCATGTAGGTCAGCTCGATGACTTGATCTCACAAGTCATGGATATAGAGATATCAAGCTGACACATGGGTATATATTGGAGAATGTATACTGAATGACCCGCCATGAGAAAGTATCATGGATCGTTATATGAGTGTCATATACTTTCTCATGTGGCTATTAGTATGACTATTAGTCCTTAGACCTGAAGTCACCATGGATCCCTACATAAGGAGTTATGTACTTTGGTTTCGTCAAACGTCACCCGTAATAGGGTGGACTATAAAGGCGATTACTGGGTATGTAACAAATTATGCAAAGGGATGTGAGTGATGTAGATGGGATCTATCCCTCCCATATGACGGGAGCGACATCAATATTCTTGATAGAGTTAGACCACGAAGTGCATGGCCATGCCCAAATGAGTCAACATTAGATGTTGAGCTCATTTGATCGAGTGAATCTACTTGGAGTTCAAGATTTAGATTGATTAGAGGATGACACGGTCTATGCCTCATATTGATCAATCTAGACGTCTAGGATAGAAGGACAATGTCACATATTTTGTGAGGAGTCACAATTGGTAGTCACAAGGTGATGTCGGATCTCGACATTCTTGTAACTTGGGTAGTAATGATGTGTTGCTAGATACCGCTCATTACTTATGCTCCTAAATGGGTTTAGGGCATTGCCAACGTTACAAGAACCTATAGGGTCACACACTAAGGACAATTAGATGGAGATTTGGTTCATATGATGAACTAAGAGGATTAGATTCATTTGATGAATCATATTGGATTAAGAATAATCCAAATTGGGCTAATTGAGTTGGACTCAAGTTGATTCATGTATTCAATGAGTCTAATTTAGATTATGACTCATTAAATCAACTTAATTTAATGAATTAGATTCATTATATTAAGTTGGCTTGAATCATATGGTTGGATTAGATCAACCATGAGAGAGATTTGATCAAGTTTGACTTGATTTGAGAGGAAGAGAAAAAGTCATGTTTGACTTGACTTTTTACCACATCACTAGTGAATTGGCAAGATGTGGACCAATAGGATTGCTCCACATCATCAATGTGTGCCACTTCATGGAGGTTACAAGCCTCCATAGCATTTAATGTGGTCGGCCCACATTAAATGAGGAGGTTACACTTGTTGCCATGTCATTTAGTGAGGTGGCAAGATGTGGACCAATAGTGTTGATCCACATCATCCTAGAGTGCCACCTCATGGGGGTTACAACTCTTAATGGTCTCCACATTAATTGGAATTAATGTGGGAGTTACACCTCCTAGAGTGGCCGGCCACTTGATGGCTAAGGGGTTGTTTTGAATTTCCTCTTATTGATTTTCATTCACTCTTCTTCTCCCTTGGGTGCTCTCTCTTCTCCTTCTCCCATTCCTTGGCCGAACACTCCATTGGTGCTAGTACACCTTGTGTTTTGGTCATCTCCTTCTACTTGTGTCCGTGTGGATACATATAGAGGTTGTCTACTTTGACAACTAGAGATCCGGCGACATCTTGGACAAGCGGGAACGCGAAGGGCTTCGCTACAAGGGTAATGATCTTAACTTTAGTGTAGATCTAAAGTTTTTACAAACTCGTACAAGAAAAAGGTTTTTCGATAATTTTGTTTACGAATCTTTGCACGAGATCCATGGCTTTGGGTGACTCGGGGTTTCCGCGACGCGAAAAAGCGGTTTTCGCGGCCCGAAGAACCCAACAGTGGTATCAGAGCCACGTGCAAAGACTTGTACGAGTTCGTTTGTATTTTTATGAAAAATATACCTTCTGTAATTTTCTGTAAAAATTGAGTTTTTAGAGTTTTTATGAGTAATTTTTCCGTAGAAGTGAAGCACAAGTGTCTCGGCACTTGTAGGCTTCGGCTACCGGAAAGTTTTCTTTTAAACGGCTTCATTTTGCCCCAAATTCGTTTGGGACAGCGGGGTCGGGTGCCATTAGATCGTAAAGGAGCAACTCACGATGGTTAGATCGTGGGTAGGGGCATTGCCCCTAACCCCGCAAGGGAATTTGCTTCGCGATTGCACCCGAAATCGCTAAAAACGAACCCGCCGGGAAGATTTTTCCGAAACGGCAATGTCTCGACCCAAATCGTTTTGGGACAGCGGGTTTAGGCGCTGTTGGATCGCAAAGGAACCCTTGCGATGGTTAGATCGCGGGTAGGGGCGCTGCCCCTGGGCCCCGCAAGGGGATCCGTTCCGCGATTGCGCCCGAAACCGCTAAACGGGACCGCCGGGAAATTTTACTCATAAAAATTATAAAAATTATTTTTAAAATTACAGAAAAATTATGAAAAATATATAATTTTGAATTATATATTAATTTGTGATAGTCATGGCCCAAAATACCCAATAAGATTGGATTTGTATTGTAATTCATAATACGGCCTGCGTGCCGTCATATGATTGTGTGTGCTATATTTTTATTTTTTCCACGGCCTGCACGTCGTGCCTTTCTCTTATTCTGGTTGTAAATTAGATTTAGACTCGAATGTAACTCGAGTTTCAAATTGTAATGTACAAATTGGAGCGGTGGAGGGTCCACACGAGACGGAGTTCCGAGGCGGGCACGAGCAACACAAGGTGGTCAAAGGGAGGAGCTTGGAGAAGTTGTTGACCCTAGGTCGACCATTCGATCTTCTCATTGGCTTGAGAAGATCGTAGTAGGGTCATGACTAAATCACAAATAGATTAATTAATTAATTGTTATGTATCTGATGCATGTTTAATAATTAATTAATTAATAAGTGCCTTAACGATTAGATTAGATCTAAGTCGTGCACATGATGCACCCTTGCGATTAGATTAGATCTAAGTCGTGCACAAGATGCATCCTTCTCGATTAGATTAGATCTAGATCGAACCAACTCTAAATGCCTAACCGTGCCGTGATACCTATCACTACCTTGATCACATGTATTGTTGAATCTGCCAAAGCAGAGCAATACATATTATCTTGGTAAGGTACGGAGGGACAATCTTGGTCCCGCCTATCAACGCATGGGTGAATACAAACTCAATTAGATTCAGTATTCCTAGTTACTCGGTTGGATCGAGTCAACTATAGGCATTCTTCCAATAGTTGGAAAGGTAGGACAAAATCACGTTTATATTAACTCTCGGGCGTATTAGCCAAAGATAACTCGAGTTTTAATATAAATATGGATCTTGATCCTATAAACAAGAGTTGCATAGAGATGTAATTGGTAATCGTTACCTACCAATCATACTAAGCCTTGGGCGTATTAGCCAAAGCTAACTCAAGGGTTAGTATGATGTGGATCTTGTCCCACAAGAATTATAGTATTCAGTGGGAGCATCATTTAGTTAAAGGCCTAATTAAATGATTTTAAAATAATATGATATTTATTTCTGCAAATTTTATGTTGTAGATAACCATGACGTCGAATACGAACTCTTTCTCCCTGCGTTCTGTCCTTAAGAAGGACAAGCTCAACGGAGCAAATTTCCTGGACTGGTACAGGAACCTGAGAATTGTTCTCACTCAGGAACGTAAACTGTACGTTCTGGAGCAGCCCATTCCGGAGGCTCCTCCTGCCACTGCCACGCGAGCAGACCGAGATGCTTACAAGAAGCATCAAGATGACGCATTAGATGTGTCCTGTCTTATGCTCGCGACCATGAACTCTGAGCTTCAGAAGCAACATGAGTTGATGGGCGCTTACGATATGGTTGAGCATCTTTGTCACCTATATCAAGGACAAGCAAGGCACTGGAAGAGGAACTCCAAAGAATACCTGGAAGATCTTAAGAAGAAGAGAAATAAGATTTCTACTTCAGGTATACATGTTATAGAAGTCAACCTCTCTATTTCTTCATCGTGGGTATTAGATACCGGATGTGCTTCGCACATTTGTACTAATGTACAAGCGCTGAGGAATAGCAGGGCATTGATGAAGGGTGAGATAGACCTACGAGTAGGCAATGGAGCACGAGTTGCTGCTATTGCTGTAGGAACTTATCATCTATCTCTTCCCTCTGGGCTTGTACTAGAATTAGATGATTGTTGTTATGTGCCTGCCTTGACTAAGAACATTATATCAGTTTCTTGTTTGGACAAGAAAGGATTCTCGTTTATAATAAAGAATAAATATTGTTCTGTCTATTTAAACGATATGTTCTATTGTAGTGCACCTCTGATAAACGGACTCTATATTCTAGATCTAGAGAGCCCTATCTATAACGTTAGTACAAAGAGGTTCAAATCGAACGATATGAACCACACCTATCTCTGGCACTGTCGCTTAGGTCATATAAATGACAAGCGCTTATCCCATCTCTGTTAGGACCAAAAGTAGCTAGAGGGGGGGGTGAATAGCTCGTCGCGTTCTCTCGGTGCTCGGCGTTGCTTGTTTCTTCAAGAATATGCAGCGGAAAATACAGAAACAAATGCAACAACGCTAACACGGTTGGTTTACTTGGTATCCACCTCACAAGAGGTGACTAGTCCAAGGATCCACACCACGCACGCACCCTCCACTATGAAAACACTCCTTTTCGGTAACTACCGAGGGCGGAGAAGCCCTACAAGACTCTCAGTACAAGAAGAAAGGAAAGGGAAACAAAATACAAGCGCAAAGCTTACAATGAGTACAGAAAACCCTAACCCTAGCTTCTCTTCTTGCCTTTGATCCGCCTCTTGACTTGGAAAGCTTCCAAGATCCTTCAAGAACTGGCGACCTGATCTTTGAGAGCGCTGTGGAGGAGTAGGCGAGAGCTCTGGAGTGAATCGGTGAAGTTCTTGCGCAGCCATCGAACGCCTGCAGCTATAAACGACGCCAACGGTCGGATCCCGATCGATTCGAATGTTCCCAATCGATCGGGGAGGCTTTGGATCGATCCACGGATCGATCCAGAGCGCCTCTGTGCTCTGGAAACGCGCCTGGATCGATCCACGGATCGATCCAGCGCTTATCGCGCGAAGCAGCCGCGTCCCAATCGATTGGGACATCTGGATCGATCCACGGATCGATCCAGAAGCTCTCTGTTCGCTGGGACAGGTCTGGATCGATCCACCGATCGATCCAGAGCCTGGATCGATCCACGGATCGATCCAGCACTTGGTTTTTGTCCAAAACCAAGTCCCAAACATCCCTAACCAACATTCGGTCAACCTTGACTTGTTGGTATGTCATGCCTAGCATCTAGTCACTCCCTTGACCTGCTAGGACTCCCTTACCAAGTGTCCGGTCAATCCCTTTGACCCACTTGGACTTTTCTCTGTGCCAAGTATCCGGTCAATCCCTTTGACCTACTTGGACTTTTCTTTCATGCCAAGTATCCAGTCAATCCTTTGACTTCCCAGCACCAGATGTCCGATCATCCATGATCCATCTGGATTTTCCCTTGCCTGGCTTCACTCACCAGGGCTTTCACCTAGCTTCACTCACTAGGGTTTTCACTCTGCCTAGCTTCACTCACTAGGACTTTCACCTGGCTTCACTCACCAGGATTTCCATCTGCCTAGCTTCACTCACTAGGACTTTCACCTGGCTTCACTCACCAGGATTTCCATCTGCCTAGCTTCACTCACTAGGACTTCCTTCTGCCTGGCTTCACTCACCAGGACTTTTCTTTTGCCTGGCTTCACTCACCAGGACTTTTCTTCTGCCTGGCTTCACTCACCAGGACTTTTCTTCTGCCTGGCTTCACTCACCAGGACTTTCATTTTGCCTAACATCCCAGTTAGGACTTCCCAGTCAAGTATCCAGTCAACCTTGACCTACTTGACTCTTCTTCAATCAATATCTTATTGTCAAACATCTAAACCCAAACCAAGACTCAGCTTGGTTACCCAGGTCAACCTTGACCTGAGGGATATTGCACCAACAATCTCCCCCTTTTTGATGTTTGACAATACCACAATAACACTTACAATCCCATATGTAAGTTAGGCTAATCCCATAGCCTCCTTCTTCATGCCACTAGGTAATGAAAGCATAAATTAAGCTCTTCATTCTCCCCCTAAGAGGGCAAACTCCCTCTAGGTAATGAAAGCCTAACTTACTCCCTTTCATGAGTCCTTTCATTCTCCCCCTATGACTTTCCCATAGGTAATGAAGGACTAAGCTTAACCATACATTCTCCCCCTATTGGCACACATCAACCCATCGTTGGACACACATCAACCCATGCTCCAATTCTGGGCACACTTCAACAAATCCATTTGTTGAAGACTCTCCCCCTGAAGAGTTGCTCATCGTTGTTCACAACATCACTCGTTGTGATCAACACGATAATGAAGGTCCCATACCCTTCATTTATCCTTAACCTCTCCCTCAATGTTGACAAATACCCAACCTTGAGCATTTTCAACCACTTGAGTGTCCACTTGAAATAATGAGGATATCCACTCCCCATTTTTCCCATTTCAAGTTTAAATGCTCAACCTTGAGCAAGTTCACAACAGAAGGTTAACCACCTTCCAAGGTTCATGAAAAATAATTTTCATGTCTTTAAAGAGTCCCTCCCCCTAAAGACATGGTGGTAACTTCTGTCATTGCACCAACAATGACTTGGAATCCCTAAACCTTTAGGAAACCCAAATTTAGAAGTTTTGAGGTTCAAATATTCAAAATTTGAAACAACCTCAACCGAAACTTCTACTTAGTCTTCGTTAACCAATCCATCCTTGTTTTCAACATGAAAACACCCTTTGTATGTATACAAATGTATTTAAGGGGTTTGGAATGGTTACCTAGACTCAAAGAGGTTCAAAGATGCTGAAATCAGGCCTTCCCAGCCAAAATCAGCAACTTGGATCGATTGGAGTTGGGTTCCAATCGATTGAACCTTTCTGAATCGATCCACGGATCGATTCAGACTCCCTGGATCGATCGGCTGATCGATCCAGCGAGCTTCTGCTCGCGGGAATTGCCGTTTGAATCGATCCATGGATCGATTCATGGAACTCCAATCGATCCATGGATCGATCGGAGCTCTGATAGTTGCTGAAATTCCATTTCAGTCAACTTCAGAAACCCCTAGAAAATTCTACAAAAATCCAAAAATTATGAAATTTCGTGTAGACATTATTTAGGGCATACTTAATCATGGAAAAATAGCTTTCTATGAAAATACATCATATTTTCAAAGATTGACACAAACTTGAAAGCTTGCAAAAACTTTAGTGTTTTTCTTCAAGTTTGTGTCTAACTATTCAATGGTGATTACTATCAAAAGATAGCCTTCACCAAGGTTTTCCAAAAACATTTTAAAACATTTTCAAAACCAATATCCCATCATGTTCCTTGGGCATAATGCACATGACTTGTACATTAGCTTTCCCAATGATGGGAAAACACATAACTATGTGTTTTGATGAACTTAAAACTCAAAAGAATGCACTAAATCAACATCTTGAGTTTTGTTCATCATCCTAACATCTCACTTGTATCTAATGTGCACTGAAACACATACAAGTCATCTTATAGGTCTTTGTGAGATGTAAGATTTTGGTTTTGCCCTATTCTAGGGATCATGCATATCTATCTAGGCATTTTGAGAGGTAGACATCCACAAAGGATGTTACTTGTTGATTTACTTGTTAAACAAATGTCACTTGTTTATTCCACTTGTTGTAAACAAATGCCACTTGTTTAACTAATGCCATATGTCCTTAATTTTTAAGGAAATAAACATAATGCATGATAATGTTATGACATACATCAAAATAAAATAGCTTTCAAAAGAAAGATTCCTATAACTACATGATGTATGTATGGCATGACATGGTATTTTTGTATTTTTCATGATAAGTCATGAATGCAAAATACAAATAAGATAAAATATGATGTCATGGCATATTATGAGCAAACAATCATGGCAAGGTTTAGCATAAATAAAATATACCTAGATTAACTATCTAAGTATCGTTAATCTTAGCTAATCCTAAAACTTAAACCCTAGATTGCCCAAAGTGCTTCAAGAGAGTGCCAAAACCTAAATGGGCATTTCTAATTCTCTTGATTAATTTATGCCAATTGAAATTAAGCTTATCCTCAAATGTTGGCATATTCCATTTTTCCTCAAGAGTAATCACTTTTAAATTTAGGGCCCGGATTGCCTTAAATTGCCTAAGAACATACCAAAAACCCAACTTGATAGTTCTTATTAATTTTCCAATATGTGCCATTTAAAATTAAAAACAATTCTTCCACCATTAGGCACATTTTACTCTTTCAAGGAGTAATCAATAATTCCATTTCATTTTCAAAGGTTAACAAAAACCTTGAAAATGCTCCTTGAGTGTCAATTTCCTCAGAGTTGGGTTAACTACCCTTCTAATCGGAGTTGACACTCTCTAACCCATCTATGGGGTAGAGAAGATGCTCCTAGGAACCCAACACCTATTGGTGCTCCTTGGATGCTCTAGGTACTCACTAGGGATAACTTCCCTAGATACCTTCCTAGTGACCTTGTTGGGCTTCTTAGAAGCCTTGGTCACATTTTCTAGGTCAACTCTAGGGATAACCTCCCTTGTGACCTTGTTTGTGACTTTCTTAGACTTCTTAGAAGTCTTAGTCACATTTATTGCAAAAATACTCTTAGGGATGACTTCCCTAGTATTCTTGGCTTGACCACTAGACCTAGGGTTTGTTCCATAACTATATGGAACTCTATGGTAAGAGGGCACATCCTTCTTAGCCTTTGGTTTGTATCCCAAACCTCTATGGCCATTAGATGACCTTTGTGCTCCTAGACCTAGGTTATGCTCATTTTGCCCTAATAGGATATTTTCCATCCTTTTTAGGGTCTTTTCCATTTTATCAAGTCTTGACCTCAAGACTTGATTTTCTCTCACTAAGTCCTTAGTATTTGACCCATGAGCATTTTTGTTTCTAGGCTTGTATCTAAAATCCTTAGAGTTTACGCCTAGATTTTTACCTACAATCCTAGCCTTAGGTGTAGTAGTTTTAGCATGAAAAGCTATATGTTTTTCTTTAACACTATCATGCTTTCTATTTTCATGGTAAATAGCATTAAAATGATATAAATTTGAACTATCATGCTTTTTACCATAATGTAGAGGAGTAGGCTCAATAAATGTTACCTTCTTCTTTACCTTAGAGGCTCCCCCTTGACTAGAGCTTCCTCCATGAGCCTTGACCATCTTCTTCCCCTTGGGGCATTGACTTCGGTAATGCCCTTTTTGTTGACACAAGAAGCACACAATGTGCTCCTTGCTCTTCTTTGTCCCGGGGGTGGTCTCCTTGGGCTTCTCCTTGCCCTTTTGTGCCACTTGGCCCTTCTTCTTGGCCAAGTTGGGACACTTGCTCTTATAGTGCCCATGTTCCCTACACTCAAAACATATTATATGATTTTTATTTTTAATTGAAACATTTATACCTTCTTGTATAGGGATGGCACTTGCTCCTCCATTTTGTTTTTCTTGACTTGTGGAGGTAGACGCTTCTTCCTCCTCTTCTTCTCTTGACCCGGATGTAGAAGCTTCTTCTTCTTCTTGATCCGGTGTCACCAAGGATTGCTCCCCCTCAATCCTAGAGGTGGAGGCTTCACGTTCTTCCTCATCCTCTTGAAGATGAAACAAGGAATATGCTCCTTCCTTGCTCTTTTGATTGCACTCCTTTGAGGATGAAGCTTCTTGGACTTCCTCTTCTTCGAAAGTTGAGCATCTCTCAACTTCGGAGTCCTCCTCTTGATCTTGCTCCAATGAGTCGCCCTCTTTGGATTCCTCTTGATTCGGTACAGTGGAGGGTTCTTCATGAATTTTTGCCAATTTGCTCCAAAGCTCCTTGGCATCGTTGAATTCTCCGATTTGAGCCAAAATGTGGCTAGGCAATAGGTTGACCAAAAGCTTGGTCACTTTATCATTTGCCTTGCTCCTTTGAATTTGCTCCAAGCTCCATTTGCTTTTCTTGAGAGGCTTGCCCTTGGAGTTTGTTGGAGCTTTGAAGCCTTCCATTAGAGCAAACCATTGCTCTATCTCCATCATAAGAAAATTTTCAATTCTTGATTTCCAAGAATCGAAGCTTGTGGATGTGTACGGTGGAGCCACCCTTGTGTCAAATCCAAGTCCATCTTGGAATTGCATCTTGAAGTTGAGCTTGATAAAATCTTGAACTTGAAGAATTTGCTCCAACTTCTTCACCCTCTAGCTTTTCTTGTTATGCTTGACCCTTCCGGCGATGATTCCGGTGAAGAGCGGCCTTGCTCTGATACCACTTGTTAGGACCAAAAGTAGCTAGAGGGGGGGGGGGGTGAATAGCTCGTCGCGTTCTCTCGGTGCTCGGCGTTGCTTGGCGTTGCTTGTTTCTTCAAGAATATGCAGCGGAAAATACAGAAACAAATGTAACAACGCTAACACGGTTGGTTTACTTGGTATCCACCTCACAAGAGGTGACTAGTCCAAGGATCCACACCACGCACGCACCCTCCACTATGAAAACACTCCTTTTCGGTAACTACCGAGGGCGGAGAAGCCCTACAAGACTCTCAGTACAAGAAGAAAGGAAAGGGAAACAAAATACAAGCGCAAAGCTTACAATGAGTACAGAAAACCCTAACCCTAGCTTCTCTTCTTGCCTTTGATCCGCCTCTTGACTTGGAAAGCTTCCAAGATCCTTCAAGAACTGGCGACCTGATCTTTGAGAGCGCTGTGGAGGAGTAGGCGAGAGCTCTGGAGTGAATCGGTGAAGTTCTTGCGCAGCCATCGAACGCCTGCAGCTATAAACGACGCCAACGGTCGGATCCCGATCGATTCGAATGTTCCCAATCGATCGGGGAGGCTTTGGATCGATCCACGGATCGATCCAGAGCGCCTCTGTGCTCTGGAAACGCGCCTGGATCGATCCACGGATCGATCCAGCGATTGCGTCCCAATCGATCCACTGATCGATTGGGACATCTGGATCGATCCACGGATCGATCCAGAAGCTCTCTGTTCACTGGGACAGGTCTGGATCGATCCACTGATCGATCCAGAGCCTGGATCGATCCACGGATCGATCCAGCACTTGGTTTTTGTCCAAAACCAAGTACCAAACATCCCTAACCAACATTCGGTCAACCTTGACTTGTTGGTATGTCATGCCTAGCATCTAGTCACTCACTTGACCTGCTAGGACTCCCTTACCAAGTGTCCGGTCAATCCCTTTGACCCACTTGGACTTTTCTCTGTGCCAAGTATCCGGTCAATTCCTTTGACCTACTTGGACTTTTCTTTCATGCCAAGTATCCAGTCAATCCTTTGACCTACTTGGACTTCCCAGCACCAGATGTCCGATCATCCTTGATTCATCTGGATTTTCCCTTGCCTGGTTTCACTCACCAGGGCTTTCACCTAGCTTCACTCACTAGGGTTTTCACTCTGCCTAGCTTCACTCACTAGGACTTTCACCTGGCTTCACTCACCAGGATTTCCATCTGCCTAGCTTCACTCACTAGGACTTTCACCTGGCTTCACTCACCAGGATTTCCATCTGCCTAGCTTCACTCACTAGGACTTCCTTCTGCCTGGCTTCACTCACCAGGACTTTTCTTCTGCCTGGCTTCACTCACCAGGACTTTTCTTCTGCCTGGCTTCACTCACCAGGACTTTTCTTCTGCCTGGCTTCACTCACCAGGACTTTCATTTTGCCTAACATCCCAGTTAGGACTTCCCAGTCAAGTATCCAGTCAACCTTGACCTACTTGACTCTTCTTCAATCAATATCTTATTGTCAAACATCTAAACCCAAACCAAGACTCAGCTTGGTTACCCAGGTCAACCTTGACCTGAGGGATATTGCACCAACAATCTCCATAAGGATGGTTTGCTGGACTCATTTGATTTTGAATCATATGAGATATGCGAGTCATGCCTACGAGGCAAGATGACCAAGACTCCTTTTAGTGGGCACAGCAAGAGAGCGACTGATTTGTTAGGACTCATACATAGTGATGTATGTGGCCCTTTCAATGTCGCTGCTAGAGGCGGTTATAGGTACTTCATCACGTTTACTGATGACTTCAGTAGATACGGTTATGTGTACTTGATGACACATAAGTCTGAATCCTTTGAAAAGTTCAAAGAATTTAAGAATGAAGTACAGAACCAGCTTGGCAAGAGTATTAAAATACTTCGATCAGATCGAGGTGGTGAATACTTAAGCCATGAGTTTCATGACTATTTAGCTGAGTGTGGGATTCTATCCCAACTCACTCCTCCTGGAACACCACAATGGAATGGTGTGTCCGAAAGGAGGAATCGTACCTTATTAGATATGGTACGAACTATGATGAGTCACACAAATCTTCCGACATATCTATGGGGATATGCTCTAGACACGGCAGCTTTCATTCTCAACCGAGTTCCATCCAAGGTCGTGATAAAGACACCATATAGGATATGGACTGGGAGAGATGCCCAGGTGTCTTTTATGAGGATTTGGGGTTGTGAGGCTTACGTACGACGTCAAGTCTCAGACAAATTAGGACCCAAATCCGACAAGTGCTATTTCATCGGATATCCCAAGGAAACTAAGGGATATTATTTCCCAGTCAGCACAAGGTAGTTGTGGCAAAGACTGGGGTCTTTCTAGAAAGGGACTTTGTTTCTAGAAAGACTAGTGGGAGCACGTTCGATCTTGAAGAAGTTCAAGATGCGAACAATAGCACTGATGCCTCGATGGAAATTGAACTGGAACCACAAAGTGTTGTGGATGATGTTGTTCCACAAAGAGTTGAGGAACAACAACCGGTTCAAGTAGACATACCTCTTCGCAGGTCTGATAGGGTACGTCGTCAGCCTGAGAGATATTCATTTCTCTTGTCTGACCATGATGACGTTGTACTCATAGAGGATGAGCCTACCACCTATCAAGAAGCTGTGACGAGACCAGATTCTGAGAAATGGCTAGAGGCCATGAGATCCGAGATGGATTCCATGTACACCAACCAAGTATGGACTTTGGTTGATCTACCTGAAGGGGTAAAACCCATTGGGTGTAAGTGGGTCTTTAAGAGAAAGACTGACATGGATGGACTTATCTATAAGGGTCGCTTGGTAGCTAAAGGTTTCAAGCAGATTCATGGTATTGACTATGATGAAACCTTTTCTCCAGTAGCGATGTTTAAGTCCATTCGGATCATGCTTGCTATTGCAACCTACCATGACTATGAGATATGGCAGATGGATGTCAAAACCGCGTTTCTGAATGGAAACCTGCTTGAGGATGTGTACATGACACAACCTGAGGGTTTTGTAGATCCACAGCATACTAGCAGAGTATGCAAGCTGCATAGGTCCATTTATGGACTAAAGCAAACTTCTCGGAGATGGAATCTTCGTTTCAATGATGCGATCGAACAGTTTGGTTTCATCAAGAACAAAGATGAACCTTGTGTCTACAAGAAGGTTGTAGGGGATGTAGTTGTCTTCCTCATATTGTATGTGGATGACATACTACTCATTGGGAAGGACATCCCTATGCTTCAGTCTGTCAAGACCTGGCTAGGGAGTTGCTTCTCAATGAAAGACTTAGGCGAGGCATCCCGCATTCTAGGGATACAGATCTATAGAGATAGATCTAAGAGATTGCTTGGCCTAAGTCAGAGTACATACATTGACAAGGTACTCCTTCGGTTTGTCATGCAGAACTCCAAGAAGGGATTTCTGCCGATGTCACATGGCGTGAGTCTTTCGAAGACTCAAGGTCCTTCTTCTAGAGAGGAGAGAGACCGCATGGATCAGATCCCTTATGCCTCAGCCATAGGATCGATCATGTACGTCATGCTATGTACTCGACCTGATGTCTCGTATGCTTTGAGCATGACGAGCAGATACCAGTCAGATCCAGGTGAAAGTCACTGGATAGCGGTCAAGAATATTCTTAAGTACTTAAGAAGGACTAAAGAATATTTCTTGATATATGGAGGCAATGATGAGCTAGCTGTAAAGGGTTACAGTGATGCTAGCTTCCAGACCGACCAGGATGACTATAGATCGCAGTCGGGGTTCGTGTTTTGCTTAAATGGTGGTGCTGTGAGTTCGAAGCAGGACACAGTAGCTGATTCTACAACAGAGGCCGAGTATATTGCTGCATCAGAGGCAGCAAAGGAGGCAGTTTGGATCCGCAAGTTCATCACTGAACTTGGGGTGGTTCCTAGCATTGCTGACCCAGTTGAGCTCTATTGTGACAACAATGGAGCTATAGCACAGGCGAAGGAACCTCGCTCACACCAGCGGACCAAGCACATACTACGGCGCTTCCATCTCATTCGAGAGATTATCGATAGAGGAGATGTGAAGATTTGCAGAGTACCTACAGAGGCTAACATCGCAGATCCCTTGACCAAGGCTTTGGCACAGAGGAAGCATGATGGTCACACTAGGTCATTAGGCCTTAGAGCCTATACTGATTGGCACTAGTGCTAGTGGGAGATTGTTAGTTAGAGCCCTAGAGCCAATCATTTGATGATTGTATGGACTCAATGTATCATATTCTTGTATATTAATAAAGGCATTTGTTTGGTTATTATACTTATTTGTATTAGTGCCAAATAGACTAAGTATAATAGCGTCCTTGAGTAGAAGGTTCATACCTATATCAATCGATTAGTTGAATCGATAGTGAGATGATATAGGGAACACTACTCTAAATCATTCCTAGTCGAGTATTAACATTCAGGGACAATGTTAATGCTATAAGACTAGCATGTAGGTCAGCTCGATGACTTGATCTCACAAGTCATGGATATAGAGATATCAAGTTGACACATGGGTATACATTGGAGAATGTATACTGAATGACCCGCCATGAGATAGTATCATGGATCGTTATATGAGTGTCATATACTTTCTCATGTGGCTATTAGTATGACTATTAGTCCTTAGACCTGAAGTCACCATGGATCCCTACATAAGGAGTTATGTACTTTGGTTTCGTCAAACATCACCCGTAACAGGGTGGACTATAAAGGCGATTACTGGGTATGTAACAAATTATGTAGAGGGATGTGAGTGATGTAGATGGGATCTATCCCTCCCATATGACGGGAGCGACATCAATATTCTTGATAGAGTTAGACCACGAAGTGCATGGCCATGCCCAAATGAGTCAACATTAGATGTTGAGCTCATTTGATCGAGTGAGTCTACTTGGAGTTCAAGATTTAGATTGATTAGAGGATGACACGGTCTATGCCTCATATTGATCAATCTAGATGTCTGGGATAGAAGGACAATGTCACATATTTTGTGAGGAGTCACAATTGGTAGTCACAAGGTGATGTCGGATCTCGACATTCATGTAACTTGGGTAGTAATGATGTGTTGCTAGATACCGCTCATTACTTATGCTCCTAAATGGGTTTAGGGCATTGCCAACGTTACAAGAACCTATAGGGTCACACACTAAGGACAATTAGATGGAGATTTGGTTCATATGATGAACTAAGAGGATTAGATTCATTTGATGAATCATATTGGATTAAGAATAATCCAAATTGGGCTAATTGAGTTGGACTCAAGTTGATTCATGTATTCAATGAGTCTAATTTAGATTATGACTCATTAAATCAACTTAATTTAATGAATTAGATTCATTATATTAAGTTGGCTTGAATCATATGGTTGGATTAGATCAACCATGAGAGAGATTTGATCAAGTTTGACTTGATTTGAGAGGAAGAAAAAAAGTCATGTTTGACTTGACTTTTTGCCACATCACTAGTGAGTTGGCAAGATGTGGACCAATAGGATTGCTCCACATCATCAATGTGTGCCACCTCATGGAGGTTACAAGCCTCCATAGCATTTAATGTGGCCGGCCCACATTAAATGAGGAGGTTACACTTGTTGCCATGTCATTTAGTGAGGTGGCAAGATGTGGACCAATAGTGTTGATCCACATCATCCTAGAGTGCCACCTCATGGGGGTTACAACTCTTAATGGTCTCCACATTAATTGGAATTAATGTGGGGGTTACACCTCCTAGAGTGGCCGGCCACTTGATGGCTAAGGGGTTGTTTTGAATTTCCTCTTATTGATTTTCATTCACTCTTCTTCTCCCTTGGGTGCTCTCTCTTCTCCTTCTCCCATTCCTTGGTCGAACACTCCATTAGTGCTAGCACACCTTGTGTTTTGGTCATCTCCTTCTACTTGTGTCCGTGTGGATACATATAGAGGTTGTCTACTTTGACAACTAGAGATCCGACGACATCTTGGACAAGCGGGAACGCGAAGGGCTTCGCTACAAGGGTAATGATCTTAACTTTAGTGTAGATCTAAAGTTTTTACAAACTCGTACAAGAAAAAGGTTTTTCGATAATTTTGTTTACGAATCTTTGCACGAGATCCATGGCTTTGGGTGACTCGGGGTTTCCGCGACGCAAAAAAGCGGTTTTCGCGGCCCGAAGAACCCAACATACCAATCATGCTTCTATATTGCGTTTGATCAACTGGTTTTCCATTCTCATCATTGTCAAGGCGAGTGTTAGTCGTCATTGGAGTGGATACTTCCTTAGAGTCACTCATTTTGAATTTCTTGAGCATCTCTTGAGTGTATTTTGTCTGATGGACATAAATGTCATCTCGAGTTTGTTTGATTTCAAGTCCAAGGAAAAATGTCAATTCTCCCACCAGACTCATTTCAAACTCATTTTCCATGTGAGTGATAAATTCATTCAAATAGCCCTTGTTATTCGAGCCACAAATTATGTCATCGACATACACCTGGGCTACAAATATGTTTTCACCATCTCTACGCAGAAATAGTGTTGGGTTTATTTGACCTCTTACAAAACCCTTTTCTAGTAAGTAAGTTGACAACCTTTCGTACCATGCTCGAGGTGCTTGTTTAAGCCCATAAAGAGCTTTCTTGAGCTTGTACACGTGGTTTGGAGCTTCGGTATTCTCAAACCCCGATGGTTGTTCAACATAGACCTCTTCTTTAATGAAACCATTTAAGAAGGATGATTTAACGTCCATTTGATAGAGCTTAAAGCCTCTATGTGCAGCTAAAGCTAGCATTAAACGAATGGACTCTAATCGAGCCACGGGAGCATAAGTCTCATCATAATCGAGGCATTCGACTTGACTATAGCCCTTGGCTGCAAGTCTTGCCTTGTTTCTTACGACTTCTCCCTTTTGGTTTAACTTATTTTTGAAGACCCATTTGGTTCCAATAATGGTGGTCTTCTTAGGTCTAGGAACTAAGTCCCACACTTGGCTCCTTTCAAATTGACCTAACTCATCTTGCATAGCTATGATTCAATCAGGATCGTGCAATGCCTCATCAACTAATTTTGGTTCGATTTCTGAGATCAAAGCGACCTCATTAGACTCATTCCTAAAGAATGATCTAGTCCTAACCCCTTGTTGAATGTCTCCCACAATCTGGTCTTGGGGATGACTAGAGGCTATCCTAGATTACCTCGGTGTTGGCGGTGCTTCATGAGTGATCTCACTAGACATAGGCAAGGGCTCAGTATCAGGTAAAGGATCAGACTGAGCCCTCTCTTGCCTTTGCTCATCGTCATCAGAGTCAACTTCGACTCTTTCTATGTTTTGATCATTTAAACTTAGATTTCTAAGTTCAAATTGAATTTCTCCTATATCCCTTGATTGATCATTTGATTTAGGGATTTCTTCAAATGCTACATCCGAGGACTCTTCAATCAATTTAGTCCTATTGTTGTAGACTCGATAGGCTTTGCTGGTGAGAGAGTACCCGACTAGTATCCCTTCGTCAGCCTTAGCCGTGAACTTTCCAAGATGATCCTTGGTGTTCAAGATAAACACCTTACAACCAAACACCCTAAGATGTTTAATTGTAGGGGGTTTCCCAAACCAGAGTTCATGGGGAGTCTTTCCTAAGAACCTATGTATCAAGACTCGATTTTGCACATAGCAAGCGGTATTTACCGCTTCAGCCCATAAGTAGCTCGGTAGTGAGTACTCATTGAGCATGCTTCGTGCAGCCTCTTGTAAGACTCGGTTCTTTCTCTCCACAACCCCATTTTGTTGTGGGGTCCTTGGAGTAGAGAACTCATGCATATATCCTTTTTCTTGACAAAATTCTAAAAATCTATGGTTTTGAAATTCTCCACCATGATCACTTCTAATTGTTTTAATTGTTGTTGATTTTTCATTTTCAGTTCTTCTACAAAAAGAAACAAAAACATCTATGGTTTGATCCTTATTTTTCAAAAAGAAAGTCCATGTATATCTAGTAAAATCATCAATGATCACTAAACAGTATCTACTCCCATTCAATGAAATAACATTACTGCAATCAAACAAATCCATATGCAATAAATCTAAAGCAGTAGATGTATTTACAGCGCTTTTACCTTTATGAGACGCTTTTGTTTGCTTACCCTTTTGACATGCATCACATAATTTTTTCTTTTGATACTTGATGCTTGGTAAGTCTAGCACTAATCCTTTGTTGGCCAGCTTTCGAATATTTTTCATGTTTACGTGGGCCAACCTTCTATGCCACAGCCATGATTCTTCTTCTTTTGACATGAAACACTTAGCAGAGGCATTAGTAGCACTTTTAAAAGATACTTGGTAAATGTTATCTACCCTTGTGTCTACTAGTACCGTTGTCAAGTGTGTCAATGTGTTTGACCAGACATTGACTTGAATGAAACTCAATTGTGTAACCCGTATCACACAATTGGCTGACACTTAGGAGATTAAAAGTCATCCCCTTGACTAGAAGGACATTTTTGATTTGGAGACATTCGGATATTTGAATATCCCCAACTCCTATAACCTAAAGGCTACCATTATTACCAAAGGACACATTACCTCTATTTTTGTTTTGAAGGGTAGTAAAGAGTGACTTGTCCCCGGTCATGTGCTTGGAGCATCCACTATCAACAAACCAAGTTGATAGATGCTCCCCCTTGACAAATGCCTACAAGACACGAAAGATAGATGTTTTAGGTACCCAAATCTTGGGACCTAATGCATCTACAATGAAAGACCTAGGAACCCATGCCTTGGTCACACCCTGTTGGTTGCTACTCGGAAAACCTAGAGATTCCACTGTACAAAAATTGTGTACAAAGGTCTGAACCTTTTTCCTAGCTACCATGTGTTCTTTTAAATTAAATTTTGGATCGCCTGCGGAACTTAACACGTTTGATCCAAAACTTAATCTATTTGTTCTTTTAGGTTTTAACTTGGATCTCCTGCGGAACTTAACACGTTCGACCCAAGTCTCCTTAAGTTATTAATTCCATTAAATACTAATTTTCATAAAAGGTTCCCAGTACTGACGTGGCGAGGCACATGGCCTTCTTGGATATGGGAGCAACAACCACCGACTAGACAAAACCTTTAATAGAAAGCTAATATTTAATTTCCTAAAATAACTTTAGG